>NC_045685.1:23367605-23674748 GCF_003331165.1 Xiphophorus hellerii
CGATCCACACATGTTAGCACGTGAAAATAGACTCCCCCAAAAGACGAAAAAGACAAAATGCTGATGGCTGTGACTAATACATTCTGGTTGCTGTACGTAGCATAAAGACCGAGAACACATCCAAACACACCAATCAGCTCTATGACCGCTAAGTGGAAGGTGAAGAAGTCAGAGTGGCTCATGGATGATGTGGAGCGATTGTTTTTCCACCATTGTTGGATTCCACTGTGAAGGATGAACAAGCAAAGTGGGAAGAGGAGGAAAATACTGGTGATGTTAAATGAAGTGAAGATGAAAACGCCTGGTGTGGTAGAGAAGCAGATGAAGAGTGAGAAGGTGGTGGACGTCTGAGCAAAGGAGACATTGGGATGTGGTGGGAGGTTTGCCATCGTCCCTGCAGAAAACACAGCAGGAAAAGGTTGAGGGCGCGTTCACACCCGCTTTAATCAAACTCTGATCTGTTTGTCTGGAACGCGTGTCAAACTCAAGGCCCGTGGGCCAAATCCGGCTAAACACTAACACTAAACAATTCTAGACTAAACACTAAGTGTGCTTAAACATTATGTTCTCAAATCAATGCAGCTTTTATCTGTTTACAGCCAAAGTCTATCAATCAGTCCCTCCAGTTTGAAATCAAAATCAGCAAATCCCCAAACGTTTCTGCACTGATACATAATTGGGAGTTTTTTGCAGCTTTTTCCTCCAAAACTGTCAAAAACTTTCTCGCTTGTATGAAACAGCTGCCTCAGGCTTAACTGGTGTCAGATTACAGTCCACACATCTATACAGAGAGCAATAAAAGTCTCATTTATAATAATAAAGACATACTGTAAAATCGAGAGCTTTTGTCTAAAGTAATGGAAAATACAAAGTTAATCCTGGAATTCTAATGTTTTGTATTTAATGTAACAACAATAATAATAAAATACAACATTAGTACCAACCTTAGCTGTTTACTTCTTAGCTTTATCTCTATGCGTCTTCGTTTGATGCTCAGGTTTTACTGCACCAACCTTTCCTCCGCCTGCTCATGTCCTGTCACTGATTATTCAAATGTCTTTGATTTGCATTGAAAACAGATTGTCACCATGTTAAAGTGTTAAAGTTAAAGTGTATGACAAGGAATGGATTGGATCAGTACACCTGGATACGTCATTGTAACAATGGCGGCCAATTGGATTAACAAGTAATCCTGTTTTAATTTTTTATTCAACATATTGTCTTCTGTTGACAAACTGCTTTGAATTTGATCAAATAAAAAGCGTCAGTAAACTTTTGCTTCATGCAAATAATCAGAATAGTAAATTTAATGCAGTACATTTTTTATTGAATTTTTATTTGGTGAAGCAATACATTGATTTATTATTGAATATTGGGTATTGTAATTACAATCACAGATAGACAAAACTTCAATGGTTGTTGATAAGAAACCATTTAATTTACATTACATTTTATTTTTAATTATGCATTAATTTCAAGTAGACACTAAATAAATAAAATCATCAGAACCACTGAGAAAGTGACAAACGTTGTAACTTAAATGTTGCATGTTATGTTCAGTATCAGACAAATAAAATAAAATAACTCCATGTTTAATAGATTCTACTTTTCACTGAACTATTTCCATGTTGCCAAAAACTCACAACCTGCATTTATGTCTATTTCTTTTGAAAGACAAATTTTCCTGTCCTGTGTAAAAACAGAAGCGGTAAAACCAGACTGCTGGGGAAACGTATCCAAACATCAACCGTCATCATAACACAGTTATAGTCTTCTTTTGTAGCAACCATTACAGACCAGGCCAAAGAGAACATAAACCGCAGAGCCAGAGGCGCCTGAATGGCCAGTATGGTGTAAAACGCTCTCTGCTTCACTGGGTCCATCCTCTTGTTGGCCCTTCCCTGACCTCCCGGACCCGGACGGATCAGAACACAAAGAACAGATACAGTGCAGAGAAAAACAGTGCCGAAGGTAGGGATCAAAATGGCAAAATTTAAAACTTTTTGAATATCGTCAATGCTCAATAAACCATTTATCACAACAGAAAGTATCCAGACACAACCAACGCTGATGTTTCTGATTCCTCTTTTGTTCTTTAGCCTCATGTAGACGATCGGATGAACGACGGCCAAGTAGCGATCCAAACTCGTCAGGGTGTGGACAAACATTTCTGCCACAGATGTAAACGACAAAGTACGGATTCCTGTGAGGGATGACTGGCGACTGTAAGCAGCACAGATGTCGAGGATGCATCCAGACACACCAAACAGCTCCATGGCTGCTAAGTGGTAGGCGAAGCAGTCGGAGTGGCTCATGGACGACGCCGAGCGGCCGCCGTGCCTCCACTGCTGGAAGCCGACATGCAGGATGAAGAGCGACAGAGGAAGGAGGACGATGACGTTAGTTATGTTGAACGAAGTGAAGATGAGGTCGCCCGGTCTGGTGATGAAGCACGGAGAGCTTAAAGGAGAACTGGAGTTTGTGGAGATAATCTGAGAAAAGGAATCATTGAAGTCTGCCATCGTGCCTGGAAAAAGACAATTTACAAGATGTTACGTGTATAAAGCAATGCCATATTTACTGCCACGCTTCCAAAGTGTAGCCTTGTAATATTCTGTGGCCCAATTCAACAGTGCAAATGTTTTCTCTGTCCTACTGATTGCTTGGTTTCTTGTTTTTAAAAACCAGTTTGAAATAAATCAAATCAAATGAATAAATCAAATCAAATGGTTTATTTTTGGTTTGTCAGACACGTAGAAAAATACAACACAAAATATTCATCCACGTTTTTGTTCTGAATTTAATTTCTTTTGGTAAAAAGAGACACAAAACAAAAAAACATGCAGTGACATTTACTAAAATGCACTGGATGTTTATTAAATGGCATAACCATTGTTACTGAGAAGACACAAAAAAATCTAGAAAAAGACGATCAACCTGATTTGTTTTTTAATGTGGGGAAACCTTATTTTATGTTTGAAATCAATAATAGTTAATTATTTAAAATATTGTGAACGTAGTGTCTTGAGTAGCTAAAAATAAAAATATATATGTGTATATTTTGCAATTATTATTAACAAGAAAAGTGCAAACATTCTGTGGGCCTGAAGTACTTTCAATTTAACATTTTTGTCCCTAATGACAAAAAGTTTGGACACCACTGTTTTATACAGTTACTAAAAACATTATTCAAACCTTATTAATCTGATTCATAAAGGTGATATAATCTTCACAAAGCCTCTTTTTCCAAATAAAACCCCCAAATCAATTCTGCTATTATACATTTAAATGAAATGAGAATAAAACATGACAGCAGCACCAACCTTACTTCTTTTTCCGAGCTTCGTTAGTTTGTCTCTTTTTCACGAATCAGAATTACATCTAAAGTTATTCTGAACCATCGGTAAATCGCAATTCTGCTCCACCTGTTTTATTCCCTCTAGTTTTATTCAAGTTTTCTTAATTTGCATTGAAAATGTGTTTCCACTTTATTAAACTCTCAGCTGCAGGAATAAATCAGCTCAAACCTTGGCTTATGCAAAAGAAATAAAATAAAAAATAGGTCCACTTGCTGAATCTCCAGATAATTTTTCGCACCGTGTTTTACATAATGTGTATGCCTTTGTGTTTATTTAACTGAACTCATCCTGATGGATATGACATGAAATCGATTGCAGTTTTGAGAATATGTATTTAGAAACAGACAGAGAACAAGACAGACAGTTTATTGAAACTTCAGGGTGATATTCAAGCCAAACTGGTAAGATATATTCATTTTCTGTAAAAATATCCTTCCAACAAATAATCTGGATGAAAGGTTATACAAAGCAGAGTACGTTTATGTTTCACAATGCAAATGCTCACAGATGTGAGAGAATAAAATGAAAGATGGATGAATGTAGTGCAGCTTAAACAAAACATGTGGCTTTTCATCTGGGTCACTAAACCATCACTAACAACCTGTGAACTTTACGTTCATGACAACCGATTTACAGCACAATCAAATCACCTGTTATTGTTTTATCAGCATATCTGAAGCAGATCTAAGAGTTTTATTTATCATGAAGCCAAACTGTGGATTTCACTGCAAAATCACAAAATATTACCAAGTATTTTTGGTCTCGTTTCTAGAGCAAAAATATTAATACGCTTAAAATCAGACAAGACTAACTTAAATGTAACTTATAAGCAAGATGAAGAAGGTTGTCTTAATATTGGTAAAGACGTATGAGTTCATTTATGCCACTGGGTAGTGACATAATCCGCCAGTGTTACTAAAACGTTGTTAATCTATATTAAGAAATTGTTGACTTTAAACAAGCTGTTATATCTTGTTGAAAAGTTACTGGTCTTATTTCAAGTGTAATAAGATATTTACACAAGAAATTAGACCAAAAATATTGGGTAATATTTTGTGTTTTTGCAGTAAAAATCAAGTTTTATTCCCAACAACCTGTTTCCAGACGACTAGGCATTTCTGTAAGCCTTTTTTCTCTCTCTGCGTAAAAATAAAGCTGGTAACACCAAACTGCTGGGGATATTAAACCAAAAAGCAGACACCACTATTATACATTGAATGGATCCTGTGGAGACCTTCACCATCTCCCACACCAGATTAGAAACCACCCTGAGCACCACAACTCCCAGTATGGACACGATGGTGAAGAAAGCTCTCCTCTTGAGCTGGTCCACTCTGCTCCTGTCCTCTCCTTGTCCTCCTGGGCCGGGTCGAATCAAAACGCAAAGGACGGAAACGCTGCAGAAAGAGACAAGTACTAGAGCTAAAATCAAGAAGCACAAATCCCACACCATCAGGTCTGTGGCCTCACACAGACACGTCCAAACCAGGCAGAGCAGCCAGACACAAGCGATGGCGGCGTTTCTAATTCTGATTCCTCTTTCGCTTCTGAAGCTCAGGTAGGTGATGGGATGCACGACCGCCAGGTAGCGCTCCAGACACGTCAGAATGTGAAACAGAACCTCTCCGTACCATTTGACATAGAAAATGACCATCCCGACCGAAGCTAAATGAAACGTCTTCCTGTAAACGCCGCAAGAGCAGAGGACGCAGCCGAGGATGCCGATCATCTCCATGGCGACGGTGTTGAAAGTGAAGCAGTCGGCGTGGCTCGCGGCGGCGCGTTGCCTCAGTTTCTGGAGGCCTCGGCAGAGGATGAGGATGCAGAGAGGGAAGAGCAGTAAAACGTATGTGGTGGCGAAAATGGACCAGACGACGAAGCTCTGTCCGGAGAAGAAGCAGAAAGAGCCAGAAGGGAAAATGGTGGAGGTCAAGTTCAGCTGAAGGTCAACGGTGGGGGAGGAAAAGTTTGCCATGAAATCTGAAAGAGAACAGGAACAATTAATGTTTCTGCACCTTTAACGGAGTAAAGTAAACTAAATCAGTTTGTAACAACGAAACAACAAAATGGCGAAATTCTCCAGATAAAAACATCTCACTTAAAAAACTCCATAAATAATTACTCATATTGCACTTAATAAAAAAAATTACTGAAAACTAAAATAGACATGAGCATAAAAATATACAAGATCAAATTAAAGTTGAGATGTTTTTACACCTGCAAACGTACTTTAAAAGTAGTTTCTCATTTGCTGAGGTTTTTCTTCTTGAATAAAAGACGTTGGTACAAACTTTTTATTTTTTAAATGTTTATCTCTCTGAGTTAAACTGCAGCAAAGTGAATCAGGTGATCAATTCAGGTAAAAGAAATATAAAAATAAACAAATGATGATTCCAACTAGCTACAAACCCTAAAATTATATCCTCAGTCCATGCAGAAACTAAAATCATTATTCATAAACTCTACAATCATTATTTCAGTTGTAAGTTTCAATAAATTAGGATAAATATCAAGAGTTTCTTAACAAGTAAAAACTGAAAGGATGTTTTTTTCTTTCACCAACTCTTTGAAATGTTACTTCCTTAATATTGTTTTTCAAATTGATATGCATAAAACTTACATTTAGAGATATACGCATTCAATTCAAAGTAAATTACTTTAAATATTGCGATTTAATGCATGATCTCGTTTTATAATCTGATGAAGAGAGTCAGATTTAATCTTAATAGGCAACAAAGTACATTTTCCTATTATAGAAATCCTATAATTCAGTGTAATTCTGTCACTAACTACACATCCAGATAGTTGACTAATGTTCGTATTTCACATTATTACTTTACAAGCAACTTATGAGGATTTTGACCTTTTAGTGATTCATCAACTCTACTTAGCACTTACTGTGATAAATTATTAAATTACATTTAAGGTAAAACAATCAGCTGGCGATCAAATACATGCCTGAAAGTTCAACTGTTGATCATATTTAATGATGCATCTTAAATAATTCACTTAAAGTGTTAAAAAAAACCACCAACCTCACCGGTTTATATCAAAGCTTTGTCCCTCACAGTTTCTTCGCTGCAGGATTTGCTTGGAAAATACAGAAGTCTTCCCTATTCCACCTGTTTGCATGAATTATTCAAATAGTTTATTTGCAATGAGAAATTAATGGATCTAAGGTAAACAAATGATTTATATGGATCAATATAGAAGCTTTTAAATAGTTTAATTTGCCTTTTGTCATATTTTGTCCTATCTGTAAATAATCACAGATAAATACTCAGTTTTTATAATCATATATATACTCCTTATACTAAACCTTGTTATTTTACGCTAATATTTTTTTGACTTTATCTTCTACAATATGTAGTATAAAATGAGGAAAGGAGCCAAATGAGTGTTTGTGATTCTTGTTTGGTTCAAAAAGGTTTTATTTGCATTCAAACAACATGTAAAATATGACTGATGGACTGTCAGTTTTATTACTGGTGTGGTACAAGAGCAATGAGTTTCAGTTTGAATATGTGAGACTGTCAGGCCCAGAAAAGCTGACAAAGAGTTTTCAAAACAAATAATGCAGAACTCAACTCATCCAGCAGTTTTGCATACAAGAACTTTTGATATCAGAAAAAACAAATAACCAATTAGTAACATCATCCTTGTACAGTCAGTGGCAAAACAAATGGATGTGGTGAAGCTGGGAATTACCTGAAAACCAAATTATTGAGTTAATTTTTTATGGGGTTTTTTTGCAACTTTTAGATGCCTGTGAAATACTGAATCCAGAAATATAGAGTGTGGAGCGAGAAAAATTAACAAAGTCCAAACCTTGTTAAAGAGAAAGAACAAAACACAGCTTTATTTCACATCTGCACAGATGGAGAACTCCGAAGAGATCTAACTAGACAAAGGAATCACCTCTCTACATATACTGTATACTGTCCTTCTCCCACAGACAGAGTGTCATCACCAACATTCCCAAGGTGCTAATCAGATTAATACACACACAGAGAAAAATGCAACCTTCAGTTAAAAAATGGGTTTCAGACAGAATATTCTGTGCCTAATAATAATCGCTCTGCCGTTGGTCTGGTCTGTCCCTCCGCAAGATATGAAAACTATTTACTTATAGCCTGTTGCTAAGCTTCTGACACACTGAGGCTAAAAAGAGAAACAATGACTCTGTAAGACTGAGTGAGACATAATAAACTGAATAAACATTGTAAGATTAATATTAAATAAACTTCTAATAAAAGTAAACACACTGAGAATAATTATTTTATTCCACAAGAGCACTACCTACCTACCTACCTACCTACCCAGCTACCTACCTACCTAACTAGCTAACTAGTTAGGTAGGTAGCTAACTGTAGTTAGGGGAGAAGAAAATACAATAATCACATCTCAAAGCTAGTTAGATCAGGTGCGGTAAATTTCTTGATTAAGAAAAATGTCAATATCTTCTTAAATATCTTCCCAATAATATTAGTTATAAATACACTTTATTCCTCCGTCAATTAATTATCATGTGAGGTGCTGTTGATAGATAGATAGATAGATAGATAGATAGATAGATAGATAGATAGATAGATAGATAGATAGATAGATAGATAGATAGATAGATAGATAGATAGATAGATAGATAGATAGATAGATAGATAGATAGATAGATAGATAGATAACTCTCACTTAGCAATCATCTTATTAAAAACTATTTTTTTCTTTCTTTCTTTAAGTACAGCAGTGGCAGCGTCATGCTGCTAGGAAGGTTAAAAAACATAATAGATGCCATTAGCATACAGTTGTTAATCCCTATACAGATGTACAGCAGTACAAAAATCAAACTGGAAACCAACCTCACCAGCAGCGCTGCCAAAATGTACAAAATGGTAAAGAATGCCCTCTGCTTGAACTGGTCAACCTTTTTCCTTTCCTCAACTTTCCCCCCTGGACCTGGACGAACTAAAACACAGAGAACAGAAATGCAGCAGAAGGAAATGACTGCCAACGCTGGAACCAAGAGGCAGACGTCCACCATCACTACCTTTTCTACTGAAACCCACAGCGTTGCTGCAAAGGTAATTACCCAGCCACAAGCCATTGTGACATTTCTGATTCTTATTCCCTTTTCATTTTTTAGGCCCATATATGTGATGGGGTGCACAACTGCCAGGTAGCGCTCTAGACACGTCAGCATGTGGACAAAAAGCTCTCCATACCAGGTAATACAAAACACACAGCTCCCGATTGCAAAAATGTAATATTTCCTTATGTATATGACAGAAAGGAAGAGGACACAACTCAAGATGCCAAACATTTCCATGGCGACGTTGTGGTATGTGAAACAGTCACAGTGGGAAACTGCTGCTGCTGCTGAAGAGGTGAAGCCTGTTTGTCTCAGTTTTTGGAAAACGTCGTAGAGAACAAGGAAGCAGAGAGGAACGAGGAGGAAGACGAACGACAGGTTAAACATCATGAAAACGACGGCGCTGGGTCCGAGTGTGTAGCAGTCTAAAGGTCCACTTTCAGACAAGATGGAGGTCAGGTGTGACTGGGAAACGTTCATCATTATCTGAAAAACAAAAGATTATTACAAAGATGATGAGCCATTTATGGTAACACGTTGAACGTAACAGAAAGAGTAATAAATATAACAAGTTAAAATCTTTATGAAGACTTTATGGAGGACAAATTACTGTACATACCATCAGATGAGAAACTCTTCAGTGATTCAGACGTTTTACGTTGCCACTGCAAAACAAAACAAACAAACAAAAAAATCTAAGAAAAATGTGACAAAACCTGCCAGTGGTTTGACAATCATTTAATTCTGTTAACTAATTATTAGCCAAGAAAGAACAGCTCTGAAAATGTTGCACTATAATGTTATGTTGAAGAAAAGGTGTGAAGTCTGACCAATCAATCTGAAAAAGAATTAAATACATTTTCTAGGAAAATATTTCAAACTCAGCTTGTATTATCGGGATTAATTTACACAAACGTAATTTTATTGTTTTAAGATGTTTTAAAAGTGTGTCTGACGGCTAATAACAAACACAGACACCTTCAGGAACAAGGAATCCAGTTTTAAAGGAATTAAACACTTTAAATTGCAACTTGTAACGACACCAACCTTAAAATGTTGTTTCTGAACTTTTGTCACTCGGTGTCTCCTCTCTGAAACTCAAAGCGTCTGATTTTTTCTCTGTTCAAGAGTATTTGAATCTGGTTTATTTGCATTTGAAGCACAAGGCTGACATTGACTAAATACTGCTTGAAAACATGGCTGCTGCAGCGACTGTGGTGAATAGCATAGTTATAAACTATTTCTCCATTGCAGGTGGTTCAGAGCTGCATTTCCACTCACCGTATGATTACACAAAGTGGAAATACAAAACCAAATTTCATGGAAACACAACGTTTTTGTAAAAACTCACGTTTTTTAATAAAAAGGTTTTGGCTGATCTCATCAGTCACGTGATCAACAACAAGACAACAGGAAATGGTGCTGCATCATTTTTATTGACTTATCCCATGAACAAACTTATTCATTTGATTTTAACTGTATTTGTTATTTAATGGAAAAAACATTAGCAGAATATTGACAAAGTTTTGCGCACGTTTGTAATGGAAATGCACCTATTGATGCGAGAATGAGTTTTAATCTCCATATTACAGCTGAGTTTAAGTGCTTTTAGTGCTGAAACATAATGATTTCAGCACATCCTACTTTTCTAAACCTTGACTAATTACTTTGTGTTGCGTGAATGTTGTGAAAAGTCTTAAATAAATATGTTTTCATGAATTAATTCAGTTAAAATCAGTCACATCTTATGTCTCCTTCATTTTAGTTCCAGATTAAATCTTTCTAGTTGAATCAAATCAGATTAAATCATGTTAAACTCTCTGCATAAATTCTGTCTGATATCAGGTTAAATAATTGCAGTGAATTTGAACCTTTTTATGCAGAAATTCAGTTTGATTTCTGAATCAGTAATTCCTAAAGTATTCAGGTTGAGGATCAAAAATAATCAGAATTTAATTTAACCCAAATAAATTCATGTTAAATCAATCAGGTCAAACTAAATTCAATACAATCCAGTTAAATGAATTTCATGCAAAATTAATTACATTTCCTTTTTTTCCATGTATACTCAAATTAAGCGTAATTAGTAAAAAATAAATAAAAATAAAAGCAGTCTGAGTGAATCATGTGTATTACTGTGAATAACTTCCAACTTTTTTCTTCCACAATTAAAAAATGTTTTCAGATTTAGTAGCAAGATTAGAAATAGGATAATTAAACATTTACTGTATGATGAATAATTCAATATATATTGTGGATTTATGACAACAGATGTGTTTATAAAACACAGACCTTATTAGTTTTCTTCCTCTTTGCAGATGGAAATGCTGAACATAAATCAAACTGAATCCCAACCCTTGTGAGGAAAATTCAAATGTATTTTATTTGCAATAAAACTAATTACAAATGACATCTTACATAATCCGATAACATATACAGAGGAAAAAAACTGAGAACTTGAACTGATTTTAAAAGAATCTTTATGTTTTATGTAGATTATGTTGTTTATCAGTCTGTTCATAACTGAACTGTAACAGTCGTGATTGCTTCTTCATTTGTTAATTATTAGAGAACATTTAAACTCAACGCCTGAGAAATCTTTTTAAAAAAAGGGGACGGATTTTTACAAGTGCAGAAATTAAGTGTGATGTAAAATAAAGATCAGTTTGTAAAATGCAAATTAGTTTTATTTGGGAGAAATTTACAAAAATAAAATTACATTTATGTGTTTGATTGTTTTCATAGAGCTCTACTGTAATAAAAAAAAAGCTTGATTTAGTCACCATTAACTAAATGTTTTAGTAAGAAACAATTTCACACAGAATAATAAAACCGCCTGGATTAAAATAACAGAAACTTTCGTCATAACTTGATCCCAGAGCTTAAAGCTGTGATCTCAGCAAAAAACAAACTAAATAATTAAAACAAACTTTATCGCATCATAATGTGAAAATTCCTGGTTCTCACATTAAACTTTTCATATTTGTACAATATCAATATGTATATTTTCAAAAATTTTAAGAAAAACTATCAGGGTTTGATTATTGTTAAGTACAAACATCAGATATTTTGAAAACATAAATTTATATTGTTTGAAAAATAAAGTATACATATATATTATTTTTAAACCGTAGAATAAGTTTACTGTATAACATCAGTTATAATGTCTTTACTGATCCATCTTGACCCGTAAATGATTGAGTAAAACCGCTGAAGTCTTAATTAAATAAACGTTTTATGTCGATTTTTATGACAAACTGAAGACATTTGGAATAAATATAAATGGAGTCATTACTGGGATTTATCAACGGTACCGTTCATATTCATTTAAATCAATATTCCCACAGACTAGGGATTTAAATATCCTATTAAATATTTACTTACAATGTTTTATGTCACTCTTGTGGAACCACAAACTATGTACACAAACAAAAAGATGCTTATTCACTGCTAATTAACTACAAGTCCATATTTTAATGATAAAGGAGGAAATTATTATCCAAAAAATACTTCACACAAGCTCAGGCAAAACAATACAAATCACTGCAGGTGACTTCTCATAAATATTGTAATCTAAACTAGATTTAAACATCTAACTTTTCCACAATTACTAGATAAAACACAAAATCTTTTGGTGCAGTTTCCAATTCCAATATCTGAATCCACTTAAAACAAGAGAAAACTAACTTACACGTAACTTCTCACCAGATGTAGCAGCTTATTTTAAGTCAATAATTCCTTAATATTGATGAAAAAGATACCAGCTCCACTGGCTGATTATTTCACTACAAATAATTAGTGGAAAACATTTTGTTACAAGTCAAATAATCTGCCGAGGGAAGAAATAGATTTTCATCAATATTACGACATTATCGACTTAAAACAAGCTCCTATTTATTGCTGAAAAGTTATTTTTAAGTTAGTTTTGTCTTTTTGCTCTGGAGATCAGACCAAAACCACATGGCTAGATTTTGCATTTTTGCTGTTTTCTTCTTTTATCGTTTATCTTCTTTAATTAGACAAACACATTTTCCGGCTCTTTGTAGAAACAGAAAAGGAATCACCAAATTGCTGGGCACATTGATCCAAGCATTGACTATAACCATTTGACAACTAGTTTTATTGTAAATCATAACTAGAAAAACCCAAAAAACGCCGCAGGATAACCTCAGCATTAGCACGCCCAGTATGACGATTATGGTGTAAAACGCCCGTTGCTTTGACTGGTCCACTTTGTCCTTGGCCTGGATTGTTGAGCCAGGATGAATCAAAACACAAAGAACCGACTGGCAGCAGAAGGAGATGACTGCTGCTGCTGCAAACTCCTGCATGAAAATGACGACTTCTGCCATGTGGTCGACATTCGACAAACCTGTTCCTAAAGCGGTAAGCGCCCAGGCGCAGCTCACACCGAATCTTCTGATTCGCATCCCTCTTTCTGTCCTCAGACTCATGTAAGTGATGGGATGAACAACAGCCAGGTACTGCTCCAAGCACAAAAACACATGAAAGTAGGTTTCTCCAAAGCAGGAAGTACTGTACAAAATATAACCAACTAATAGTATTTGTTGATAATCTCCACAAAACCCACAGAAACAGAAAAAACATCCAAAGACGCCGATTAGTTGTAAGGCGGCCAAATGGTAGGAGAAGAAGTCAAAGTGTTTCACTGCTGAGGAGTTTTTCTGCCACCGTTGAAAACCATGATGGAGGATAACGATGCAGAGAGGGAGGAAGACAAATATCTTGAAGGTGAAGAAGGTGTTGAAGATGACATATTCTGGGAAGGAGAAGGAGCACTGGACATAGTCTGGGAAGGTGTAGTTTGAGGATGAAGAGTTTAGGTGAGACGACAGGGAGTTTACAGACATCTGAAAGACAAAACAAAAGGATGCCAACATTAAATAAACTTGATTATAGTAAAAAAAAACAAAAAAACACTATATTGTTTCCAATCAGAGACTGCAGAAAATAATCGTAGGCAAAACATAATCGTGGAAAAGTCACAATCATCAAAACTCTGCATCATCTTAACATTTCAGGTTTATTCACAAACAGACCAACCTTATTGGAGCCTTTTTGAGTTTTTACCTGCTGTACGTCTCAGATATGTCGCCAGATTTGTTGGACTGGCTGTACGTTGCTGCTGCTTGCAGCTTCTAATTCTCCATGTGCAAAACAAATCTGCTATATTTGCATCGACTTCTCGCTTATTTAAAACAACGAGTTTAAATGATTACTTTGGCTTTATTTGTGCACCTAAATTGATGTTGTGTTCAAATCTAAATATATCCCTCCAACTAGAATTAAAGTCAATAGGATGTTTGAAGAACATTTAATGGATTTTTTTTTTAAATGATGAACTAGATTACAAAAAAGTTGTTGAGAAAGAGAGTAAATAATTTAACTAAACATCTTGTGTTAGTCGTACATCGAGGTAAAAATGGTGAACATTATGACCTGCAGTTGCATCATTAATCAAAAAACTTATTGTGCTTTGCGACAGAGTTTTTGTAATGCAAACAATTCATATTTGAATTTTTCCTGACGTGTTATGGATGAGAGTGCGGCTGCCACGGCTTGGACAAAACGACTCGGTACCAAATCAGACAGAAATGGAAAATAACTTAATAAATGTCACTGATGAGCGAATGACATATTTATATCATTTTAAGCACCAAAAAGTTAACTTCACATGATCCCAATGATGAAATTTTTGGTTATCTTTTCACATTTTCTGTCGTTTTTTTGATGTGTGTTGATGCTAAATGTTGTTCATTTTCATAATTCAGGTTTAAACAACATTGAAAAACAAAAAAAAATGGGTTTGATGCTCCCAGAGTTAATTAACACTGAATGACGTCACATGTCAGAGAATTTAGGTGAGTTTTGATGCTTTCTAGTTTATTGTTGTCGACTGAAATTGTTTACATATATTTCCAACATTCATATGACGACTTCAGGCCCCTGATTTCACTTCTTCCTAATCAAATTCAGGGCCACATGTTGTTGACTCTGTTTGTTTTTGGTTACCCAGTAAACATTGAACATAATTTGAATCATTTTTTTTCTCCATAAATCTGTTTCTGCAACGTAATGAATCTAATAAATGACTAAAACTGTCATTAATAATGTGGAAACTGACTGCATGTCTTTTGCATACCAGTAGATGAATCCACACTGAATGTCCCTGTTTATTTGTCACTGCTTGTTTTGTTTTTCTTGCCATTTGAATTGGACTCTATGCAGAGAGGTGGAGATAGAATCGCTGCCAAATATTTGGAGTATAGAGCAGATATCCAAAGAAAGGACGCTCACACACAGCCACAGGGTTCGTGTGTTCAAGGTCGCTGTCTTTCTGACTTCTGAAGGTAATATTTTTTTCAATTCAACTTAAAAATACTTTATTGATCCCAAAAGGAAATTAGATGTTGTAGCTCTTTAACTAAAAGTCTTCAAAGAGTTATTGTCGGTCGTGATGGCTGTGGGCAGGAAGGATCTCCTGTAGCAGTCTGTATTACAGGGAATCTGAAGAAGCCTCTGACTGAAGACTCTCTGTTTTCCCAAGGCAGTCTCATGAAGAGGATGGTCAGGCTGTCCATAGTTTTCTTGACATAATTTTCATAACAGATATTCACTTTTGAAGATGAATGATACAAATGAACAAGTGTTCCTTGTAGATCAGAAATCAGATGAAACATTTTTCCGTCTGATTAAAATTACCCAGAAATTCACTTGGGAAAATATCAGCAAAATAAAGTCGTTCAAGCAGGTTCATTTACTAAAATCAGTGTTAAATGTCTAGAAAACCTTTTGCTTTCTGTGTTTTTCCTCCAGATATGTCTGTGAGCGTTTTGTCTCCCTCCAATGACTCCGTTCTCCACGTTTCCAACCTGCCGCTGGACATCGAGTGTTTCATCTCCGAACCGAGCTCCTTCATGGTGACCGCCTACTTCATCAGCAGCATCCTCCTCGCCCTTCCTCTCTCCATCGCCATCCTCCACCATTTCCTCCAACAATGGCGGCTGAAGTCCTTCACCTCCTCAACAACAAATCACTCCGACTACTTCACCTGCCACTTAGCCGTCGTCGAGCTGATTGGTGTTTTAGGACATTTTATTGGCATTTTTGGAATTTTCTGTCATCAGTATCAGACATTTTTGGCGGCGTTTTATATGTTTTCATTTGCCTTGCTTGGGGAGTTATATTTCCATATTCTCACCTGTGTTGAGCGCTACCTGGCCGTTGTTCATCCTGTCACCTACCTCAGGCTGAGAAGTGACAGAGCGATCAGGACGCTGACCGTCTGCTGCATCTGGGTGATTTGCTTTGTGGAGCTCGGTTTGTTGATGCAGGAGTTCTTCAACTTTTTGAATCTTTGCGTCCTAACCTTAGAGTTGGTTTGCGTCTTCTTCTGCAGCATTTCTGTTCTCCGTGTTTTGACTCAGCCGGGCCCGGGGGAGCAGAGGAAGACGATGAAGAGGATCAGTCGGTCAAAGCTGAGGGCATTTTACACCATCCTGTCCATACTGGGAGTACTGGTGGTGAGGTGTGGATGGTGTTTGTCTTGGGCAGTGTTATACTTATCTCACCGAAGGTCAAACTGTTTTCTGATGACATATGACCTTTGGTTTAACCTGCCCTGCATTCTAGTGTTACCTCTGCTTTTTCTGCACAGAACAGGGAAATTAAAGTGCTGCAACGGCGGCAAACATTAAACCGTAAACAGACAACGGTCAAACGGCGCCGTTTAATATCCTAAAAACAATCATCTTTATTCTACAACGGAAATATCGACCAGAAAATATCTCACCAGAAATATTTTCCTCACTTTAATCACATTTTTTCCTCAGACTCTCAGATTGTTTTGCCAGGTGTAATGAGATGGTTGCAGTTTTGTGCTAAAATGTTTGGAAACGTTTGGATCTTTTGGGACGATGGTGGCTTGTTCTCTCACAGATTTTCTTAAAATTCTGTAAAACTTTTTATTGATTTGTACAAATGTAAATGATCTGTTTAAATGTTATTTTTGTGTTTCTGTTGAACTGCCGTGTAAAGATCAGCAACATTGTTATTGATTCCATTTTTATGTTGAAAAAATATTAGTGCGACTTTAATTTCTCCCTGAGCTGCTTAAGCTTCAGGCCAACAAAACAAGAGGAAAAAGGACAATACACTGAAAAAAAGGAAGATGAGACACTATAGTTGTATTTAATTGGAATTGCAAAGTTAGAAAAGCAGTTTTAGGACAAATTGTACAAACAAAGTCAGTTGTTTCTTTAAAAACGCCATAACTGTGTATAAAAAATTAAGTTGATCTGGATTTTGAACCCTGTACAACATCTAAATTAATCATAATTAAATTGTTTTATTGATATAATGTTGAACATGTGTAACCACTACTTAATTTAATTAGCAATAAATTCAGTAGGAAAGTTACTTTTGTTCTAGGGTCACACAGGAGGATGATAAGCATAAACGTTTTAACAACTCACGTTTATTTTTCTTTCCCCACACACAAAAAAAAAAAATCCAGGTAACACTAATTACCTTAATAAAATTAAGGTATAAAACTTAAATTGTCCACCCTTACATAAAAATATCAAATTAATATATAGAAAATTGAGGGTAGTTTATTTTAAACAGTAGCTTTAAAGCTTATTTCAACAAAATAAATTACATATTCCAGTTAGTCCTTCAATATAACAGTTCAGTCAGTCAGTTCAGTCAATGTGCACATAAGTTGTCCGTTATGAAAATGTTCATGAACAAATAGTTTGTGGAATAAAAAAAAAGATTTTGGGCCCCCTTTTTGTTCAATAAGCTTATCTGTTGTCCACGCAAAATATCCAGCTCCAGCAGCACCAGTAGCACCAGTAGCACCAGTCCCTCCGTCTTTCCAGGCTTCAGTCCGAGTCACAAAGATGGCGGCGGAACCCTCCTGCTTCTGGAACCACCGGATCGTTCAGATATCGGTCGTCCCAAAAAATAAAACCAACCGGAGAAATCTCAGAACAGAATGTACATTATCCAGTTCAAAATAAACAGATTTCTCTCATATCACAGCAGCACTTATGCGTAGTAACTTCTCTACTTCTGCTTAGTCTGCATTTCTTCTTCCCTCTCCTTTACTCTTCTTCTCGTACCGACACAGGAGAAATGTGGGTCTAGTGCCCTCTACAGGACATTCTAAGAACTAACAAACACATTAAACATACAGACAGATCAGCATAGTTTATGGGGGTTACACATGCTTAACTTAAAAACCTAAATAATCAAACTCAAATGTTTATATCGGTGCCATTAGATTCTCCGGTGAGATTAAAGATTTGATATGAATATTTTTCCATTGCTTGTTGCCTTATCGTTTTTATTTATGACACAAAGTGCAAACCTCAGAGATACTTTGAAACATGTTCACAGCTGATGCTCAAGAAAATCAAATCCATAACCGCTGTAAGATTGACAACAGAGATAAAATTCATAATGACGAGTAAACATCAAACTTTGCATTTATTCAAATAAAAGTCATAAACTGTGAGTCGTGTTATTTCAAGAACACCTGCGACTGAAAATGTTGGAAAAATGACAGAAGATAATAATAATAATAATATTAATAATTCACTGTTTAGCAAAGAAAGACTTGTTAAAAACCATGGAATACAACACATACTGTATGTAAAATGTAACAGCTTTAATTAATTATCACAATAAAACACAATGCATTGCTTATTTATGACTAGTATATTTAAATTTTACACAAAACATTAATAATAATTTACTTTTATGCTGAATTTATTCCAGTTAAAGAAAGTTAGTTTCTTGTTCTGTGCTCATTGGGTGTTCAATATGCAAGAAAGTTTGTAATAAAATAAAACAAATGGACATACATAAACAAAAAACTGCCAATAATAATGGGTTTTTTTTATACATATCTCTGAATATACTGAATTGTGTTTGTTTAGGGCTTATATTGTAAATTTAAAATGGTTATCTGTCTGCCGTCACTCATTGTCTTAATGCAAATAAACTATATTTGAATTTAAGTTGACAGATGGATAAAGGACTGAACTGTAGCATAATAATCCACAGCGCAGAGATAGAGAGGAAGGACAGAGCTACACACTGATAAGGTCAGAAATTAAAATACTTTATAATCAGATTATATTGGAATTAAAACAATCAGTTCAAAGTTCAGACATTTGGAAAAAACATGTGGTCTTAAATACAGACCCAGTTTAAAAACGGGAACAATTTTAGATATTAACCCCAGGAATTGTAAGACCTGATGGGTTTCTAAGAAAGTGAAGTTTTTCAAATCTTCTCTTTTCAGGCATTGAATAAATAAGATTTGTGAAAGAAAAACAGTTTTCACTTATAGCAAGACATTTTTCCCAGTTAGAAGTGAAAAAGCTGCCAGTGAAGCTAATACTTTTTATGTACATTCAAAAAATTGTTGACCTAAAACAAGCCGCATCTTGCTGAAACATTACTTGTTAGTTTGTTTTGTCTTATTTAAAGTTTATTAAGACATTTACATCAGAAACTAAACTAAAATATATTTGTGTTTTTGGGAATTTCTGTCTTTAACTTGTCCACGCTGGATAATGCGGCTTATAAACTTTCAGCTTGTGAACCTCCATTTGTCTGGACTGTTTATTTATTTGGATCCACATTGTTATAACAATGGCTGCCCTTCCTGGGGTTCACATCATAAAACAGAAAACATTTATCACAAAAACAATACATAATATTAGAAACATAGCATAACAATTCATAAATGCACAATTATTAGCATTTTTATGATAATACTATGTAATAAAATAATTCAGCTCTAGCATTTGTTACATTTATAACACATGATGGAATTAAGTTCAATGATTTTATTCCTCTAAAAATAACTTTTGTATCTTTTATCCAGCATTTCTGCTGCATGGTGGAAGAATAAAGCAACCTTTTTTATAGCACACATTGTATTAAATTTATGTAAAGTTTGACTAAATAAACATTGATTATATAAAACACTTGGTGTCTTAGATACTACAATATTTCTAAAAGAGTAAAGAGGGAATCTGGATCTGGTAGCGCTTCAGGGACACAATTGAAACAAAAAGTGATTGATCTGCGTTTTGTGACGTCAACAATTACTTTTTCAAAGGAACATCGACTCAAAGACCAAAAAAATCAATAAATCAATCATGCAAGTTTATGTTTATAGCACATTTCAGATCAAAGTGCAGAACATTATAAAAACACCAAAATACAAAGTCATAAAAGAGTCAATAATTGAGGCATTATGTTTGATTTAATGTTGAAAACACATTTTCCACGAGATTATAAGTTAAAATCAAACAACAAGCAAACAGGGCGACTGTGGCTCTTTGGTAAAGTAGTCGTCTTGCGATCGGAAGGTTGTAGGTTCGATTCCAGCTTCATCCTGCCACACGTCGATGTGCCTCTGGGCAAGGCACTTAACCCCAAATTGCCTACCGATCTGTGTTCGGTGTATAAATGTGAGTGTGAATGTTTTTTCTTCTTTTATCTCTTTTCTTTCCAGAATGTCGCTAATCTTCCCGTCCTCCAACGACACCGCTCTGGTTCCGCATGTTCAGCTCAACGGCTCTTCTGTCCCTTCCTACTTACACTGTTACGTCACCGGATCAAGTTCTCTGATCTACTTTTCGTTCCTGATCACCAACGTCTGCATCCTGCTTCCTGTCTGTACCTTCATTCTCCACTGCGGCCACCAGCGAAGGCAGCTGAAGGTTTTGTTTTCCTCCTCGGCGGCTCTGAGCCACTCCGACTGCTTCACCTTTCACCTGGTCGCCATGGAGATGATCGGTCTGTTTGGGTGTGGCGCCTGCTCTGCAGGAATCCACGAGCTGGACTCAAACCTGCTGATGGTCGGGAACTTCAGCTTCGCTCTGGCCTGGTTCGGAGAGACTTTCTTCCATGTCCTGACGTGCGTGGAGCGTTACCTGGCGACGGTTCATCCCGTCAGCTACCGGAACCGGAGAAATGAGAGCGGCGTCCGAATCAGAAATGCAAGCGTCGGATGTGTCTGGTTGTTTTGTTTGGTGGGAATGACTCTGGTGATGTCAGAAGTTTTCTTTGTCGTGAGTTTCTGCCTCCTGGTTTTGTCTCTAGCGGTGGTTGCTTTCTGCAGTGTTTCCGTTCTCCGTGTTTTGATTCATCCGGGTCCAGGAGAAACGAGCAAAGACAGAGAGAAGATGGACCAAACCAAGCAGAGAGCATTTAATGTGATTGTAATAATACTGGGAGTTCTGCTGCTCAGGTTTTCTTTCAACATTATTTGGGAAGTTGTGTATTTTTCAGTAGGAATTGAAGGTTGTGTGATAATGACCTGCTGCACGTGGTTTAACATCCCATGCAGTCTGGTGTTACCGCTCCTGTTTCTGCACAGAGCAGGAAAACTGGCATGCAGCAGAAATAGTTCTAGCTAACCGGTTTTAAATGTGCGAAAGTGAAATTGGCTGTGATGCAAAGAACGTGGATACTGTTAAATGCTGGATACTGTTTAGTGCTCAAGTAAAGTCATCATTTTGTAAAACATATTTGGTATAAAAAACGTTTTTCTTGTTTGGAAAACACCAGAGATGAAAGTTTATCTTCAGACGCAGGAATAATGTCTGTCTGCAACTTTATTTTGAGTTTCCATGGTAACCAAGTGTCATTTGTTTATTTTGTGGAAAGGATACTGGAAACAGGAAAACTATTTATGCTATGAATTAATGAATGGAAAAGGGGTTTAAGTTGAACTTCATCATACTTCTTTTCAGACTCACAGTCACCAAATAAGTGGCGTATTTACATGTATTTGAATATGAAAATTAGATAGTAAGTTATTGTATTTATACTTAGAAACATAAAAGTCTTTATTATTATTATTTTTATGTTTTGTTGGTGAAATGTCTGTCTGAAATAAATTATCATCAAATCAAGTCAAATGTTGAGTTATGAATAATCACATTTTCTACCTTCATGACCAGATCCAGTCATTTAGGATCAATAAGAAGCCATTAAATAGATTATTCTATGGCTGTTGTAACATATTTACACACCCACACACACACACACACACACCCACACACGCACCCCCCCCCCCCCCCCCCCCCCCCCCCCCTCACACACACAAAAATAATAATAATAATTTAAAAATCTGAAAAATCCATATTTAATTCCAGGAAATTTGTTCAGTGGGGAATTAATTCTTTAACAGTTTTTTGCAGTTGATGTTTTAGAGACAGTTTTTGTTTTTTCTTTCTAAGATTTAGGTCTGATGTTGAAAACTGAGTCAAGTTGCTCTTCTGTTTTTATTTGGCCATATGTTTTATGATCATCCTGGTTTAACAAAAACACAAATTTACACTTGTGAGTTGATAAAAAAAAAAAATTCTTATTTTGACCATTTTGGTCGTCAGAACAGGAACTGTCCCCAACTATTTTGGTTTCAAATAACACATTTTGAAACAATGAAGGTAATACGAATTGGTTGTCATGGTGATACACTTTCGTTTCCCTCTAGTTGCCTTTTTGTTTGATCCTGCTTTCTTATAAGAATATTTCAGAGCTACCAAACACATTTTTTTATTTTGTTTTATTTGCAATGAGCTAGACATTTTATACAAATCCAACAATTATGACTTTCCAGTCCTTAATTACAAAATAAAGGAACAAAATTTTCCACTTTACACAGAAGCAAGCAGTGCTTTAAAATAAGTAATATGATGTTTAACAATAAATGTCACATTGTTTTCCTTACATCTAAAAACTACATTATCAGACAGACCAAATGTTACGTGAAACATTTGGCTTTTTAACTTCCATTATGAAAATAATTCATAAAATAATGTAATTACAAAACAAAATCAGACAAAAGAAACTTTTACCAAATCAATTTCTTTCAATACAAAATTTACGAAGCCTTAACAAAAACAGTAGGTCTGTTTGTGTGGTTGGTTAAAACATCATCATCATTCAGTGGGCAGAAAATCCAGAAATTTTACTCAAATAAGAGTAAAAATACTTCATAATAAAATTATTCAAGAATTTTTTTATTTTTTCTAAAAGGTTACTCACATAAATGTCATGATTTGTGTTGTTGAAGTGAAACCAAAAGCAGCAGGCAAAAAGAAAAAGAAAAGTAGAATGGTGTTAATAATCCAACTACAAAAAGGACCATCCAGTTGAGCACAAATAAATCCAAACAAATCCAAAAACTGAAGACACAAAGCAGTCCTGGGGGAACATGAGGAGAATAACGAGAAACGACTGGCAGCCAGTGGTGCAGAAAAATGAGCTTAAATACTTGGAGGTGGTGAGAGCAATGGAGCAGGGCTGATAAGCTAACGGTAAACTAAGAGACTAAAGAAAATAAATAAGAATAAATATAATCAGAAACACTATAAGGGGAACGAGAAAAAATCAGTAACAACAAATAATCAGGAAGAGTGAACTAAAACATAACTGATTAATAAAAAAAACAAAGAAGTACATAAAACCAAACCCAAAAACCCAGAGTTTTGACAGTAAATATAACTAGTTTTAACTCAACTCTGCTGTTCACAACCCGATTTAAACTCTATTTTAAATCTAAGCATTATGTAAAATCCCTGTCAGGAGCATAAGTACAGAAAAAATATCCAAATCTTTCCTAGTCTGAACTCTGGGCTGAGTTGCTGTTTTTCCTGAAGCATGCGAATCTCCCTGCTCTCTGTAGAAACAACAGAGGAAGAACCAAATTGCTGGGCAGGCAGAACCAGAATATGGACAGCCACATCCCACACTTTGTGTCCTCCCCCATTTTCAGTGAATTAAGCCTCAGTAAAGTTAATAAATTGCTCCCAGACTTCAGCAGCAGCAGAGCCAGAATGGTTATGATGGTGTAGAAAGCTCTCAGCTTGGTTTGGTGGACCGCCTGACGGTCGCCAACCCGATCCCCTGGCTTCGTCTGAATCAACACACGAAGGACAGAAATGCTGAAGAAAAAGATTACGAGTAAACAGGCGAAAATAGTACTTCCGGCTGTGGCTATGACAGCCAGCTCATCTACAACATTCATAGTAGCCATTGAGAGAGCAGAAAGAAACCAAGTGAAACCAAATACAACGTTTCTGACTCTGATCATGTTCGCTGTCTTCAGGCCCAGGTAGGTGACCGGATGAACGACGGCCAGGTACCGCTCCATGCAGGTCAAGATGTGAAACAACATCTGTGCTGTTAGCTTGAAAGGGAAGAAGTAGGAACCAACAACAATCAGATCCGGGATGTCAGCATTGATGCCGCAGCAGCACAAGATGCAGCCGATTAAATGAGCCAGTTCAATGATCACCACTTGATACGTGATAAGATCGGAGTGACTCGTCTGCGTGCCGCAGCGCCGCCAACGCCGACGTCCCACATCAATAATCGGGATGTAAATGCAGAGAAGTAGGATGGAGATGACAGTGTAGACCGTCATGTTGTAAATGCCAACTGTTGACTGTAAGCAGCCGTAGATAAATTCATTGATGCCCAAAACAGAGGAAGGCAGAACAATCTGAGAGCCGTTTGAAGAGTTAAGTGACATGATAGTGGATATCTGAAGGGAGAGGCAGAACAAAACAAAACAAAAAGAGAAAAACAGGTTTAAATTTAATACAATTCAAGTTGTCAAGTTTATTTGTGCAGCATATTATGATGCTTTGCATCACAAAAACATCATCATAAAATCATCAGCTATGAAACCAGTAATAAACATCACAGTTTGTCAAATCATCTGTTGATCGTTGCTCCAGTTACTACTGATCAAAGGCAACAATAAACAGGGTTTTTCATAAGCGGTTTAGAAGCTTAAAACCCATTAAAATGCATTTAAACTGAACAAACTGTGAACTGTTCAGAGCATGTGTGTCAAACTCGAGGCCCAGGGGCCAAATCCGGTCCACCATTGGTTCCTATGTGGCCATAAAGATTCCAGATACCAAATTACATCAATAAGTTCCTCCAGTTTTTTAACAATTTCTACAAAAATGGTTAAAACAAAAACCCAAACAAACAAACATTGGGTTTATGTGATGCTAAGTATTTCTGACTTTTACTGTCAGTCTGCTTCAGATTTTCTTGACATCAAGTTAACAGTCGTTCTGGCAAGTAACAAAAAGTCACATTTAACATCATATTTTTTTAAGTAGCACCACAAAATCAGTGACTTTGATTTCATATAAATCACAAAAACAATCACAAAATCCACAAGAGGCGACTTAACATGAAAATTTGCTCAATATTAACTAATTTTAAGAGGTTCTTGAATGCATATTTATTTACATTTCAACGGTTTGTTAAGGATTTTCATCATTCTGGCATAAGCAGCCATTTAAAAATATTCGTGATCTCGAAAAGACAATGAGTTATTGTTAAACTTTAGAGATAACTGTAGGTCAAATCACCGTTTTTAAATCTAACATTAAGAATATTAACTTGTATTAATATTAAGTGAACCATTTTAATACAAAACGTCCTAAATTTAAATACTAAAACCAAAACTGTCAGTTTTGTTTTTTTTTTACTTTTTAATGAAATAAAAATATAAAGGAACAATAAAACAATTCTGGTATTAAAGTTGAACCTCATATTTACTACTAACATTTATATTTGCTTAAATAACATAAAAACAACAATTAGACAATCTTTGTCTTAATGCTAAGGTAAAATAAAGAAAGTAAAAAGACGGAGCGTTCAAACCTGCTGGCCCTGCGGACGGTTCTCCACTGCAGCTTTCACAGAACACCTGTGTGTTTTTCACCATTTGTATTTGTCATGAGTTTTGCATATTATTCAACAACAATTAATTTATTTTGTGATACATCAAGTTTACAAAGAGGGAGTAAAACTTTTCTTACTGCCCATCTTTTGATGTCAAGGATCACCTGTTCTGTGCAATCACTGTTGTTGCTAAGACGAGTCTTTTATCGCTTATTTATCCCAACATTTTTGCACCATATTTATTATTTCACAGTGCATTGATCCAGATGGGTGAAATGAAAAATCTAAAGTCATGTTTATGCAAAAACCTGATGTGAGGTTCAATGTTCTGACATCGAGACAAGTCAAGTACAAATCCTTTCTATTCAAAACAAAACATATATTAATCACAAACTATTAATACCACTAACAAAAATAGACCAACATTCAAAGACACAGTGAAACTCAAGAATCTTTAATGTACTACATACATTAAAGATTCATGGTCTCATTTTCCGTCTGCTTGAGCAGAAATGGCGTAGTGTCTGGGTTTGTTAAAATGTTAAACTTTTACCACCCGAAATCCTCACCACTTTCAAATAATTCACTTTTTATTTTATTTTAGTTGTTGCATGGACTCAATTTAAATAGATTAACTTATAAAGAATTACTATATTTGTTTTCTTTATCCAAAAGTTTCTGCCACTTGTTTAAGATGAGTACAAATAACAAGTTGATGAGAATTAAGTGATGCTCACTTGAACTTTTTTTTTTTTAACCAGAATGTTTTATTTTACAGTGAGGAAGGCCAGAGTCCAGCTCTAGCAGACGGCTGAAGGCATCTGATCCGCTTCAAACTCAGTACCTGTTCGCTCTAAGGCATAACTTTGGTAAGGTTAAATTTAATCGGCTAAAGAAAGTCAGACGGTTCGTTCTCCAACTTCAGAAATCCCTTGAGGTAGTCAAGTTTCTTGTTTGTTCAGATCTTGTTAGTCATTTCCATAGTATGATTATTAATGATCGATTCTTTTGTGTCTAGAGGCAATCTAATCATTCAGTTCACAATTTAAGCTTTATTACCAGGATTCTGCAAATTAAATAATTTATTTTTTATTATTATTTATAAGTTAGTTTTGTGTTATTTCAAGTGTGCTAAAATATAACCACTAGAAACTAGACCAAATATACTTGGTGATGTCTACATTCTCCTTCTGCACAGAAGTCGGATTCATGTCGCATTTCATAAGTAGCATGAACGACCAAACAAAAACATTAATTAAGCATCAAGACCTCCTGTGTGAACGTAGCCTGTCTTTTATTTCTTTAACTTTTTATCATACACTGCCTGGCCAAAAAAAAAGTCGCCACCTGGATTTAACTAAGCAAATAGGTACAAGCCTCCTATTGGATAAGTACTGCATAGGCGATTATCTTTCAGCTGGCAACAAGTTATTTAACCCCAGCTGATGCAATGAGTAACTCCTCATTTCTTAAACAACCATGGCAAAAGACACATCCTGTGGTCGTGGAAAAGACGTTAGTCTGTTTAAGAAGGGTCAAATCATTGGCATGCATCAAGCAGAGAAAACATCTAAGCAGATTGCAGAAACTACTAGAATTGGGTTAAGAACTGTCCAACGCATCATTAAAAACTGGAAGGATGGTGGGGAACCATCGTCTTCCAGGAAGAAATGTGGTCGGAAAAAAATCCTGAATGATCGCGATCGGCGATTACTTAAACGTTTGGTCAAATCAAATCGAAGAAAAACAACATCTGAACTCAGGAGTATGTTTAATTGTGAACGCAAAAGCATTTCCACACGCACAATGCGAAGGGAACTCAAGGGGTTGGGATTGAACAGCTGTGTAGCCGTAAGAAAACCTCTAATCAGTAAGGCTAACCAGAAAAAAAGGCTTCAGTTTGCTAGGGAGCATAAAGATTGGACTCTGGAGGAATGGAAGAGGGTCATGTGGTCTGATGAGTCCAGATTTACCCTGTTCCAGAGTGATGGGCACATCAGGGTAAGAAGAGAGGCAGGTGAAGTGATGCACCCATCATGCCTAGTGCCTACTGTACAAGCCTGTGGGGGCAGTGCTATGATCTGGGGTTGCTGCAGTTGGTCAGGTCTAGGTTCAGCAACATTGTGTGCCCAAAGAATGAGGTCAGCTGACTACCTGAATATACTGACTGACCAGGTTATTCCATCAATGGATTTTGTTTTCCCAAATGGAACGGGCATATTCCAAGATGACAATGCCAGGATTCATGGGGCTCACATTGTGAAAGAGTGGTTCAGGGAGCATGAGACATCTTTTTCACACATGGATTGGCCACCACTGAGTCCAGACCTTAACCCCATTGAGAATCTTTGGGATGTGCTGGAGAAGGCTTTGCGCAGTGGTCAGACTCTCCCATCATCAATACAAGATCTTGGTGAAAGATTAATGCAACACTGGATGGAAATAAATCTTGTGACACTGCAGAAGCTTATTGAAACAATGCCACAGCGAATGCGGGCTGTAATCAAAGCTAAAGGCGGTCCAACAAAATATTAGAGAGTGTGACCATTTTTTGGTGGTGACTTTTTTTTTGGCCAGGCAGTGTATTACTACTAAGGTTGCTCTTTGTCTTATAAGGTTGTGATATAATAAAGATTAAACTCAGGTCACCTCTTTGGAAACTTCAGTGAGGAGATCCGGAGAAGATCGACACTGTCTGGGGTCATAGTCCGACTGACCGTGGGTTCTGGTTCATTCAACAAAAAACTAAAGATTTTAGTTTCAGTGATTTAAAAAAATCCCATTTTCTTCACTATCATATGAAATGCTGAGCAAAAATACTTAATTTCTTTTATAAATCTGCTTTTTTAAGTTACTGTACAAATGTTTTTATTACTTTTAAGGAGAAGGATCATCCAAATGTAAAATTCAGCATTAAAAAATGAAAAAGTGAATCTTACTTTTGAGGAAAACTCATGTAAATATGTGATATTTATAGATTTTTCTGATTGATTTTCACCTTTCAAAGCGTGATGGTTTCTTTTCTCCGGATCCCATACATTCCAGCAGCTGCTTCTGGGTTCTCCCACTGACACGTAGCAAAAAAAATACTTTTATTAGTCATTGTCAGTTACACAAGAGCCTCAGATGTAGTTCACAATTTCAATAACCTTACATTAACTCTTCTGTGACCCTGGTTATTTTGTTTGTTTAACTTTAACTGGGTTGATCCAAGATACATTAGACATGGTCAGGGTACATATAAGAGACCATAGATACACCCTCCCATCAAACTTCAATATGACAGGTTATGAATATGAACATGAATAATTAGGAGTATGACGGGGAGGGGGGAGGGGCTTATATGTTAATGAATTTGACACCTCTTCCCGCTGTGGGTCGTAGTGCTTGATGTCATGAGATAGAGTGGATGTTATTGACTTATTGTAATTCTTTATCACAGCCCTGTACTGTTGGTGAGTCTGAAAGGCTGCTGTTCTTTAGTGGTCTAGACTTCCTCTCCCCCCAATACTTTGTACTTGGTCTGAAAGACACCTTTCTCCTCCTGCTCTTTGGTGGGATAATCAGACTTGCCACCTCAGCTGTCTTCTGCTCTTTGAGTGGTCAACCCAACCTGCTTCCTCTCCCCCATCAAATTCTTTCTCCTGTCTTTGTATTCAGCTTGAAACACACCTCTCTTTGCTCATCCTCTGACTCGTCTCCTCAGCATCAATTGTTAGTCCTGTTCTTCTGGGGTTCTGAGAGACACCCCCTACCTAGCTACAATTGTTTTTACCTATCTCCTTTTACCAAGGTGTTGAGGGGATCCGTTTTGGTGGCCTTAGGATCTCATCTCTGCTTTTTGCGGATGATGTGGTCCTATTGGCTTCATCAGGTCGTGATCTGCAGCTCTCGCTGGAGGGGTTCGCAGCCAAGTGTGAAGCGACCGGGATGAGGATCAGTGCCTCCAAATCCGAGGCCATGGTCTTGAGCCGGAAAAGGGTAGAGTGCCTTCTCCGGGTCAGGGGGGGATGTTCTGCTCCAAGTGGAGGAGTTCAAGTATCTTGGGATCTTGTTCATGAATGAGGGAAGAAGGGAGCGGGAGACCGACAGGCGGATTGGCGCAGCGTCTGCCGTCAAGCAGGCGCTGTACCGGTCCGTTGTGGTGAAGAAAGAGCTGAGCCAAAAAGCGAAGCTCTCGATTAACCGGTCGATCTACGTTCCCACCCTCATCTATGGTCATGAGATTTGAGTCATGACCGAAAGAACGAGATCGCGGATACAAGCGGCCGAAATGGGTTTTCTCTGTAGGGTGTCTGGGCTCTCCCTTAGAGATAGGGTGAGAAGCTCAGCCATCCGGGAGTCACTCAGAGTAGAGCCGCTGCTCCTTCACATCGAGAGGAGCCAGTTGAGGCTCGGGCATCTGGTCAGGATGCCTCCTGGACGCCTCCCTGGTGAGGCGTTCCGGGCACGTTCCACCGGGAGGAGGCCCCGGGGAAGACCCAGGACACGCTGGAGGGACTATGTCTCTCGGCTGGGAACGCCTCGGGATTCCCCCGGAGGAGCTGAATTATTCATAGTGGACTCACGGGATTATATTGCATTGACATGAACATTTTCAGCGTGATTGTGTTCAAACTGAGACTAACTTTCATCCTTCTGAGAATTTATTCTCTAACAATCATATGATCTTTCTACATCAAGTAAAGAAACTATAAAGAAACTCTTTATAGAAGATCACATCACAATAAAATACTTTTTAACTCTTATTATCATTAAAAAAACAAAAACAAATGTTTTGATCATCATGGAGTTGAAGTTTATGTCAACTGCATTCAGTTTATCTAACGTCTTTTTAGCCTCTATTGAAGTATTCCACCATGTTGGCCATTAAGTCCCAGTTAGCTTTTCATCTGGACACTTAGTAAAAAATCATAAGCTTGAATTTTTTATCCTGATCTGACTTAGAAACAAACCACATGAATTCTGCAGAATTTTACCACAAAATTAGTTTTGCGGTTCCTTAAGTGACTGAAAAAAAATATGAAAAGAACGAAGCAAAACTGACTTTGTCTCATCCTTCGCCTCTGACTCTATATTTGAAATTCAGGACAGAGACGGTGTTGTAATTTCCTGCATAAACATTTATGATTCCTGAGAAAGGATCCAAGAACGCAAATCATCCTGAGTAAACAGCAGCAGGCGGGGAACTGTGTTCAGCTCCAAAGGAATCATATCAATCAACGTGTGAACAACAAAAGTGTCCAGTAACGACTTGCTACATGTCAGAATTGGTCAAATATTTAATGCTCCGATATGCATCAGCAAATCACCAATTCAGTTCAATGTAAATAGAAATTAAATGTCGTAATATCCAGTATCAAGCAGTCTTCTAAAGACAGTGTTGCCGTCATGGCCTGCTAACTGTTCCAATAGCTAACATTGGAATATTCCAATATGGATTTTTCTATATCTAAATGTGACTGTGCGGTGAAGCTAAAAATTAAACTACTGTAATAATTGGTGCAACAACAGTTTGTCAGAAATATTTACAAATAAAATATAAATGGGGCATATGGGATCATTTCACCTCCTCTGGGTGTCACAGACACAGAATCTGAGCACCGGCAAGAGGAGCGTTCATATCTACTAGCTGGGGTTTATTTTACTATTTTTATGATTTACTTCATTTGTAAGAAATAAGCTATGTAGGAATATATGTGTGTGCCTGTGTTGCATTGTGCGTGTTTGTGTTTGTGTGGGTCAGACACACAACGTGTCCACATTTGTGTGGCTCATAAGCATTGTGTTGATTTTGTGCTCCACTTACATGAAGCGCATTAGGGTTGTGTTTGTGTGAGTCGTGTGGAAATTAGGGCATAAGCAAATTATCACTGATATTTAAGATAAGTTATAATTTGCTTATCTTAGAGATAAGTGGATTATCTCTAAGATAAGTAATAATTATCTTATTAATTAAGATAATTATTATTAGTATGCAAATTATTACGTATCTCTAAGGTAAGTAATAATTTGCTTATTATTATCTGTAATAAGTAATAATTTGCTTATTATCTTAGAGATCATTAAATTATCTCTAAGATAATAAGCAAATTATTACGTATCTCTAAGATAAGTAATTGTGTGTCTGTAATAATTTGCTTGTCTTAAGCAAATTATTCTCAGGTAAGAGAAGATCCTACATCATGGTCCTGCTGCTGGCCTCTGGTCTGTTGTCTCCTCCCCGACTCTTTGCTCCTTCTATTGTGACAATAAACATTTCTTTAAAATATATCAAAAGCAACAGTGAGAACAACTTTTGCAAAGGAAAAACACAGGACTGGGTTTATTCCTGGCAACAACTAGCTATCAAGCAATGCAACATGGCTCAACAGCAACAGCAAGGGCCCCTCCTTTTCCAGTTCAGGCATTCGCCTTGTTAGGCCTACGACAAAGTTTATTTGCCCACAGCTGATGAAGCCAATAGGACCTCATCACATCTGCAAAAAGCAGAGACGAGATGCTAAGGCCACTAAAACGGATCCCATTAAAAAACCTTGACTGCATCTAGAAACTGGTGGGAAAGGGCAACCTGTGGAGGGCAACCTGTGGAGAGCAACCTGTGGAGAGCAACCTGTGGAGAGCAACCTGTGGAGGGCAACCTGTCGAGAGCAACCTATGGAGAGCAACCTGCGGAGAGCAACCTGTGGAGAGCAACCTGTGGAGAGCAACCTGTGGAGAGCAACCTGTGGAGTGCAACCTGTGGAGAGCAACCTGTGGAGAGCAACCTGTGGAGTGCAACCTGTGGAGAGCAACCTGTGGAGAGCAACCTGTGGAGGGCAACCTGTGGAGAGCAACTCTCACTATGTTTCTCTAATCTGAACCATTTGCAAATTCAATTTTCTAGAAATTAATACTACCTTTGTGAGGACAATGTACATTAGTCAATAACCCCAATTTAAATCATTTTTGAAATCCTGGGGGGAACCGGAGCACCCGGAGAAAACCCCACACTAACACGGGGAGAACAGACAAACTCCCACAGAAAGAGGCGCCTGGTTGAGAATGAAGAACGCTTTTCTGTGAAGATGCAGCACTAACCACTGCATCACCGTGTTGTCCTTTTTTGTTTTTTAGTCTAAAATATAAAATGTAAGTTGGGGTTTTGAAAATGGTTCAGGACTGACCTGGACTCTTTAACTAGTTTGTTTTAGAGGTTTTCTTGCTTTTCTCACCACAAATGTTTCTCCAATCGGAACCGTTTGCAAATTAAATTTTCCAGACATCAATACTACCTTTTTTGAGGACAATTTACTTTGGTCAATAACCCTAATTTATATGGTTTTGGAAATCTGTGGGAAACCGGAGCACCCGGAGAAAAACCCACGGTCATTTTTTTGGGGGGGATCTAAAATAAGAAATATATTTTGGGGTTTCAAACGGTTCAGAAATTACATTTTTTCCTAATCGCTTGACTCAGAGGCTTTTTTGCTTTTCTTCTTGAACATTTGTGGTTTTCTGAGCCCCAAACAGTGTCGTATCGTCTTCCACACTGATTTTTCCTCGGCGACTGCCGCAGTGTCAGAAACCTTGTTTTCCGGGGTAGTGTCTTTCTCGTTTGGTTTTTTTTGTCTCTCAGGTCCTAATTTGTGTTTGAGTTTAGGTTTAGTTTTCATGTTTTTCTGCTGTGAGTTAAACTCACAGCCGGAGGGAAGTTGTTGAAAAACAGTCAGTTCATTTAGGAGACTGTCCTTCTCAGCTTTAAGCTTGTAGATAATCTTCAGGTCACTCATCTTTTGGTCTGAATAAGTTTTAAACTCGTTACGTAGATTCTGCTTAAATGTTTCTAACTGCTGTATTAGATTCAAAACCCTTCTATCATATCCGGCTTTTAGTTCTTGGTAAGTAATTGTTGCGAATTCCAGAACACATTGCAGATGTTTTATTACCTCAGTTGATTGCCATTGGAGGAAAGAGATATCTTCTGCATTTTTCTGATTGAGGTTGTCCTTCTCTGCTCTGAGTGCCTTGATGAGCTCAATAATATCATGCTTGGTTTTTTCCAAATTAGCTTCTTTCATATGAGTCACATCTGCTTCATACCTCGACTTTAGTTCTTGGTATGAACCATTAACCTGTTCCAGTTCTCTCAACAGGCATTTCTCGGTTTCCTTGAAGCTGCTGATCTCCTTTGACATTTTCTCTATTAAATTTTGGTCCTGTCTGATCTTGTCTTCATAGATCACCTGCAGGTCAGCCTGACGTTTCCTCTCACTAATGTCTGCTTCAGATTTGGACTGAAGCTCCTCGTATTTAGCCTTCATGTCGTCCAGCTCTTGTTGGAGTGCTCTGTTTTTATCTTTTAATTCCTCAATCCTTGACATGAACGCTTTCTCTGTGGCAATATGATCTACCTTCACTGTGTCTAGGTCCTCTTGCAGCTGCTGTTTTGTTTCGCTGTCCACCTCGGAATCGATAATTGCAGGGCTGAGAGTCTCTGGATTGTTGCCCTTTTCAATTGCCTGTAGTTTTTTCTTCAACTCGATGTTCCTGCCGATGAAAATCTCCTTAAGAGCTCTCTGCGTCTCTACCTCAGCTTTTGTTTCCTCCAGTTTTGTTTGGGTGTCGTCCAGCTTTTGGTTCTGGTCAAATAATTTTGCTTTCTCCATTTTTAAAAGAGAGCCAAGTCGTTGTATCTCTATGTGGAAATCAAAGGGAGGAGGTCTGTTCCCTACCCACCCATACTGACGTCCTTTGGCTATCTCACTGATGGAACAATTTTGGCTTTGATGTGCCATGTTTTGACAAAATAATACTTGTTCAAATCAGTCTGCTAATAATCTCACTGTAAAAGCGCTTTGCGTGCGTCTGAACTCCTCAGTAGTGCAGCAAGCAATGACAAGAAGGTAGAAGTTTGTTACATAGATAGAGAGCTGATGACATCACAAGCATGACTCTAGTTGTGACATCACAGAGTTTTCCTTCATCTTTGGAATGTGTTACCGTTGGTTACACTGACGTTTCTGTTGGCAATATTTACATAAAATGTGTGAATTTAGATTTCCAGATTTGTTTCATTGTGTCCAATGAAACATAAAACCTTTCAAAAGTTTTCACACACTCACACTTTTACAAACCTGAAAGTTGCAAAGAAAAATGATACTCTCCTTTAAATCTTTGTTTTAATATGTAGCGTCGCTGCTGGCTATCTGTTTGTATTGGGACTTTTTTGTCCTCCTCTGTGATTCTGTACATTCATTTTCACGTTTAGATGTTTTCCTGTTGGCCTTTCTTTAAACCCCTCAAGAGGCTCGGCAGCACAAACACTCAGCGATGATGGAGATCAGCGGGAGCTTACATCCATCAATCAGTTCTTGGTCCATTAAGTCCCCACAGAAATATTATCTGTTTCTTTTTGTCTTTTTTTTTACTCTTGGTTTTGTGCTGCTTCTGTCTGCTGTCTCTCTTTGGATCCGTTTGGCCTGAGGTACCGGCTCTCCAGAACTAATCTAGACAAAAGTTTTCTCTTCTGTGATGTGATTAATAAAAATGCCTCAAAGTCTTTTGTATTATTATTATTATTATTTGCTCTACAGAGCTAAAGCTGGTTGTATAATCTGTTGGTCTCCTTTCTTCCTTTTGTAGAGATATTTGATATTTGAGAGATAAGACACGCCGTGGCTTCCATTTTGTTGACCCCAGTAAAGGTTCCTCATTTCTGCCTGCTACTATGATTGAAGTCTGAGTTCTCCAGCAATCAGTGCAGAACGATTACCAATGAAACATGCAGCAGGAGATCTCTCACCTGTGCAACAACACCGGCTGTTTTACCTGGAGGTTGATACTGATGGAGCTGACAGTCTATGAAGCAACACTGACCTGAAACATAAAATATGCTGCTATAATTGGAACTCTATAATGTAATCTCAGTAAATATGTTTTATACTATGTCTCTTTTTATAAACTATCGTGTCCATAATAAAAACAGATAGATTGCTGAATCTAGCTGATGGGTCGGTCCCGAATGTTTGGGCTGTTAGAGTCGGTTCTTTGAATTGAACCACGGTGATAGGTATTTTTCCTTTCGAACCTACATAAAAGAAAGAACCACAGACAACGTATATGAATTTCATATCAAGCTTTTGCAAAAGGAGAAGTCTCCGTCAACTGCTCCTCCGAGCCGTTCACAGAGCGTTCTGATCTGCTTCCGCATGAGCTCCTGTTTTTATTGTCAAAGAAAAACAGGCAAGGGGGCAGTCAGGAAAAACAACAGAGGTTGTAAAACTTCTAACCCAAACAACTAACAACCCAGTTCCAGGTGTGATATCTGATCAAAGGTCTGAGCCCGGTTCAAATCTCGGTCAATACTGTCAACAAAACAAAATACGACTGCTCACAGGTAGTTACTAAATTAGGAGGTGTTCTTGCAAAAGGATTTAAGGTCTGAGAAACTCAGTGTTAACTATTTCTCATGAAGATGAACAGACAGTAGTGACCTTCAGGTCAGTTCATACACACATAAGGAAGAGAACACTTTAAACAGAAAATCACAATGATCTATAGGCTGAATGTGAACTAAAGTAATAATAAAATGATAATACCAAAAAATCTCTAACACACGGGAACCGGCTCCTAGAGCCGTTCTTCATTATGAGGGCCGGGGCTGCAAACACAGTTCCTACCCAACTCTTCAAACTGCACAGTGATCGATCTGCACAGGTGCTGTGAGGAACAAAAGACAATTTTAACTCTGTTTCTCGTCCAGTAGCATAAACACTGAAATTAAGAAACCGCAATCCCTGAATTAGGAGGGAATGTGGGGCAAATGTGATGAAAGATTTGCATTATTACTAAACTTCTATCACTGCTGGATCAAAGAATTATGGAATATTATGTATTTATTCATATTTTAAAGGTATGTACTTTTAGGACTGCCATCTAGTAAAAGCTGCATGAGCTGGCTACTGGTGTCTAAAACTCAGTCACCATGTCTTCTCATCTTCTGAAACAACCAGGAGGGGTATTGTGAAGCACCGCCTCACAGGGCGGGTATCAAAAAGGCTAACATGAGGTGCAAGTTGGGCGGGTTAAAGTAAGAGAAACCAGATACTGCATTCAAAGCATGATGAAGACCAGCAAGCAAAACATTCACAGAGTGGATGTAGTAGAATATCAGAGTTCAGGAGATACAGGATAGAAGATTTGACTGAATCAAGACACTGTTCACAAGTTCAGACTGGGGAACTAACTGGCAAATTGCTAGCTAAGCAGAAAAATAGATTGTATTTACTTAAATTTATACAAACCAATTTTCTCAATTACTGCAACATATAAAAGACAAGTAAAATTACATTGTGTGATTTAAGTATTGCAATCCTAAAATAACTTGAACAATTTTGTTTTTAAATGTGTTTTTTAAAATGCATTTAGTTGTACATAAACTAAATAGTAAATCTTGACATTAAAAGTTAAATGCGAATAATCTATTTGGTCAAGACTTTTCCATGGTACAAAATATTCTTAAACTCATCTAAAATATTATTCTCAGCAACATTTCTTTTTTTTTTTCTGCCTACAACAGCAGATTTTAAAAAATAAACTTCTCTGGAAATGTAAGAACAATTTACTAAGGATTTTTCCATGTTATAATCCTCATGCAGATTTGTACAAATGCAGAGCTTTAAATACAAATAATTTTGATCATCTTTATTCCTGAAAATTAAAAAAGCAAATAAACAAACAAAAAAAGATCAAACACAAGAAAAACGCAATAAAAACCATTTATTTTACAAATGATAGCACTTTATTTCAACTACATGAGTTCTACATCGAGGAAACATTATAAAGATTACAGTTCAACAAGTAAATTTTATTTAAAAGTAATCCATTGTGTTTCTTTGAACAGGCTAGCATGAGTCTATAAGGCATAGAAAAAATGTTTGTTATATTTTTGCACAAAATCATTTTTAGATGATGAGATTTCAGTCTGCTCAGTAATCGAACTCCTGTTAGAATGAGCTGTTTTTGGGACGACTGTCTCTTTAAATCCGAAGAGCCTGCTGCTGGCCACGCCCCCCCAAATCAACTTGAAAATGGCTGCAAACAGAAGAGCAATTATACAGCTTTGAAAACCAGAAGTGGAGCCTCCTGCACAATCAACAAAAATGCAGCATGTGGTTTCTGGATGGTAAGTCAATAACAAAACACTTGTCTCTTCCAGTAGCCATTGTACAAAGCATACAGCGGTAAAACCAGTTGACCAAAGGGGCTGGAGCGCCACTTGGTTTGCTTATTTGTATTATGTCTTATTTTTTAAATATTGCAAAGATGCTCTAAACCAAAACAGTGGTACTTTCTATATGTAAACATCCATCTTATATTTCTCTGCAGCATCTCTGCAACTTCACATTTATTCATTTTTCTGCATCAAAATATGGATTATTGTCACATTCCTGAGCTGATTTTTTGGAAACTTCACAAGCAAAGTTTCATTAGGTTGTAGAGAAACTTTTATTGTCTCTGAAACTAGAGAAGCACATTCAAATGAAAAAGCTGATTTGATCAGACATCATTTATTTAAAATTTTCTCTGAACTGGAGGAGTTTAAATGGAAATATCAACAAATCCTGCTGTGCATTCAAATCACCTGTGCAGCTTCTTCCTGTTGATTTATTTATCCTCAGTGCTTTTGTACAAAAAGATCAAAGTACAAAGAAAACAGCCAACTAAAAGCTTTATTTCAACACTCACAGCAAATTTACAAAGTACAAATGGTTATACAGCAATGAAAAAATGTAACTACAGTTATTATGTGTCATGATTTAAAATAAAGCAGTGCAGGTAAGTAAAGTATTTATTACACTGTGGTTTTAATTTGAGTATGAATTAAAAAAGAAATGTTTCCCAAAAAGAAGTTCTGCTTTAAATTAATAATTTAGTTTAATTTAACACTCAAAACAAAATAAGGTGCCTGGAAACAGCAAAAAACCTTAAAACTGTGCAGCTGCATGAGAATTAAACAGACACTGGTATCAATTTAAGATGTTCATCCTAAATAGTTAAAGTATTTGGATCAAAGATATGCTGCCCATATCTTTGATCGGTATAAAATAAAACAAAATAAAGTCAGGAAAAATTTACAGAGACCTGGTTGTCAGTTACTGAGTTAGTAAAATAATATATAGTCTATGATTTGTGCAAGCTGTGTTAGGAAGACTTGTTAGGCTTGTTTAACTTAGTAGTTTTTTAGTTTTTTTATTTCTTCTTCTCTACCAAAGTTTCACTGAATACACTGGAAGGATTTTACAGCCTTTCTTTCTATAAAAAATGTTCTAAAATGTTTTGTTTCTTTTCTCTCAGTAAGACGGGCTTTTTATGTAGCTTCGCTGAGACAGAAATGTTAGGTCACAACCATTAACTCCTGAATGTGTCATTTACAAATTATTTTCATTTCTCCTTTAAAAGTTTGAGCAAAGGCTTGTTTGTTTTATGTTTTGCGGTTATTTTGTTCTCTATCTTTTTTGTTAAACTGGAAAAGATAGAGTTACACATAAAATTAAAATTGCATAAAAATATATAGAATAGACTTCATCCTATCAACTAGAAATTATGTATCTTCCCTAAAATAAAAATCCGTCTTTTAGTCTTCGTCGATGATTAAAAATCTTTTTTTCTGAACGTAAACTAATGCAAAACTAAGCCAACATAGCAAAAATAAAAAAATGACGTATTTTCTCTCATTTTCTGCTGCTTTTAACAGCATTTTATCTCTTTTCTTTTGTGCAGAAACAGCAGAGGTAGCGTCAGGCTGCAGGGCAGGGAGAAGAAGAAATCGCACATCAATATCCCACATTTCTCTTTCTCTTCAAGAGTCACAACCCTGTCGAGAGTAGTTGCTAAAATATTTCCTCCAAATCTGAAAAGCAGCACACCCAGAATGACCATGATGGTGCAGAGAGCCCTCAGCTTCACTGGATCCACCCTGTGTGTGTCTCTGCCTCTTTCCCCTGGCTTTGGATGAATGAGAGTGCAGAGGATAGAAATACTACAGAAAGACATGGTGGTTATGGCCATGGGAACAAAACAATAAGCGACGATGACGACGAAGGTGCTGCCCATCACAGAAATCATAGGAATGACAGACAAGGTGAGCAGCCACACACAGGCGAGGGCGACGTTTCTGACTCTGACGTTTCTCTTATTCTTCAGACTCATAAAAGTCATGGGGTGAACAACGGCGAGGTAACGCTCGATGCAGGTCAGGGTGTGAAAAATGAGCTGTCCGCAAAAGTCGATGGGCATAAAGCCGATGCCCACCATGGTCAACAGTTCTACCTTAGCATGAATGCCACAAAATGTGGCCATGAACGCGAAGACGTTGATCAGCTCCATGGTGACCATGTGATACGTAAAGAGATCCGAGTGGCTCGTCTTCCTGCTGGAACCCTGCAGCCACTCTTTCAGAGAGGTGCCGAGGATGAAGACGCAGAGGGGCAGCAGTACAAAGACGTTGGTGAAGACGAAGGAGTTGATGAAATAAGCACCCAGCGTGGAGTTGAAACAGTGGAAGAGCCGACAGACGACATTCACGCTGGCTTGGTCGTCGGCTGTGAGAGACGCGTTGATGGAGGAAGAGCAGTTGATCGACATTTCTACTGAAAACAACAACAGACAGACAGAAGAGGCTTTGTGAAAAACATGCCATGATATTGGCTCTCATAAAGTATTTAGACGCTCAACTTTGCACATCACAAACCAACTTTAAAGGTTAGAATAGCTATAGCAGTCTTTCTCAAACCGTGGTGGTCCGCGGGCACCCCCTAGTGGTCCGCGAGGTACTGCATGTAAACGACCGTTAATTTGCCGTGACGTCAGCTCAACGTGCAACGCCACAGCTAGCTTACCGAAGGATGTTGTTTAAAAATAATACTGGATATGTGGCTTTAAACAGGGTCACTAACAAGAAAACTTGAAGATATTGGTGGAAGGTTTCTCAGGGTGAGTTGCAGAACATTTTTGAACATTATTACTACCCGTAGCATGCCACAGTGATGCAGATACACGCATGCATAGACATAATATAAGGGTAGACGCCGCATTGGCCGCTCCGGCGCAGGAAATACGGCGGCCATCTTAGAGCGGTATACCCTCGTACTTTGCTGAACCAAAACAACAGAAGATGCCTCAGTTCTGCTCGGCTTATTCGTGTTTAAATCTACGAACTGTTGATGTCAGGGACCGGGGGATAACTTTTCACAAGTAAGAATGACATATTATTGTTAGTATGTTGTGAATGTAATATTACTGTACTGTATTTATGCCCACCAGCGAAATGACAGCAAATGTTAGCTATCGGTCTTCAGCCGGAGATTTGATGACAGGAATATGTTTCAAACAGGCCTACTCACAATTTCAGTAGCTTTGTTTAATTATCATTATCAACAAATTTTAATCAAATTTGGAGTTTTATGTTCTTTAAAATATGAAGATCAAAAATAGTGAGTGTAACGTTTTTCTGAATGCTCAGCTTAAGCAGGCAACAAGGCTCCTTAGTTTCAACCGTTGCAAATAACATGGACCTCATTCGGACAATGTTTTTGTGTACACACTCCCAGATATCACGTTTTTGTTTTAAAGGTTTCCAAAAGATAAAGAGAGGAGGAAGAGGTGGGAAATAGCTTTGAGGAGGGATGGATTCACTGCAAGTGATTCATCTGTACTATGCAGTGAGCATTTCAAAACGGAGGATTTTGACAAAACAGGTCAGATTGTCAGACTGAGAGCTGATGTGATACCATCAATTTTCAGCTTCCCAGTTCACCTTCAAAGAGTAGGTGCATTATTAAAAGTTCATTAGCATTCATAAATGTGCATAATGTTAGCCTTAAGGGATATATGTGTGTTTATGTACAGGTAGTATATACTGTGAAGTCCATATTCATAAGGTTTTTACATTTAAGGTTGAAAACTACAGAACTACAATAACCTCCACAAAAGCCCAAAGTAGTGAGTATGTGGCCTCTCAAGATGACCCAGAAACTTGTAGTTCAGACCTGCAACCTCAGTCTAATGATGTGAGTATTTTTTCTATTGTAAATATCATATCATAATGGTCAAGATCATATTAAAATCTAAATTATTTTCTAACCCTCATGTTGAATGTTCTCACAAATAAAACAAATAAAACCAACATAGTTGAAGACACACACAGTGCTGCTGTCGTCTGAAAGAAAGTGTGCCATAGTGATGTCTAAGTGATGGGTGATGTCCATCTCTCTGTCTTTAGGATCATTGCTATGCTTTGCCAGCTTCTCTTACCGCTGTCACTGCAAAACATAAGAGAGCGTTGGCAAGAGTGGAATATCTGGAGCGGGACAAGAAAAACACCATGGCCAGAGAGAAGAGGGCAAAGACCACAGCAAAGTCACTTTTGGGGGAATTGAGTGAAAAAAATCTCATTACTGAAGAACTCAAAGAACGGCTTGAATTCTACTCTGCATTTGTGCATTATACGTATATATATATACGTATATATATATATACGTATATATATATATATATATATATATATATATATATATATATATATATATATATATATATATATATGTGTGTATGTATAAGGCTATTAGATTGTGTAAAAATGTAATGAATATGTAAATACTGTCACAACAGATAAGTATGCATGTGTGTATGTGTGTATATATGAGATTATCGGAATATATACATAATGTGTGTGAATAAATTGCATCTTTGGTTGTATCTTGCAAAACATGTCATACTTTAAAACATTGTATTCCACCAAAATTATTTAAATATGTTAAACTATACGTTCCTATACATGCAATTTTAATAGCTGTATGCCTAAAATTTAATTATGTGACAATGTGATTACTATTCAGCGTGTTATGATCTATTAAATGCGCTGATCCTTTATTGTGCCTGCCAAATATATAAGGCTGAGTGGAGTGGTATACCGCTCCAAGATGGCCGCCCTAAATCTCGTCAGCTCCAATAGGCGAGAGCGGCCCATGAGGCGTCTATCCATATATTATGTCTATGGAGCTGAACGTCATATGCCGGGACGAGACGGCGAGCCGCGCCGCGCGCCACAATGACGTCAACATACAAATATAACACCAACAGGAAAATGAACAAGCAAAACTTTCATATTTTAAAAATAATTCACCAGAGCCCGTCTACATTTTCCTAAAATCCTAGCCAAGTTAGTGAATATCTAAGGTTAGTTATACATATCTGTTGATAAAATAGATAATATGGCTAAGTACTGTATATGTGTATAATACAAACAAAAGTGGATTTAATTCTAAAACTTGTTTATTCATGTAAGACTGATTTTAATCAAGTTTGTTTACATTTTAATATTGCAGATGTTTTCATGCGAATAATTTCACTGCAGTATTGATGCATCACGTTAAAAATGTGAAAAGGGATGAATGAGAAACTGTTAAAAGTTAAAACAAAAAACAGACAATAAAAACAGTTTTACTTCAGCATTAAATGTTTCTTTAAAAAAAAACCTTACATGTTTACACCTAATGTTCCGTTTTTGTTTGATCATAGTGAAAAATGAAATGCAAAACTATTACCTGTGTTAAGTGATCGATGTTATGTCATTATAAGTATTATTATAATTGTTATTATTATAATAATTGTACTCACTGTTCTGCGTCTGAGCTGTTCCACCTCCACCTGAATTGTGAAGCAATTTATTCTGGGTCCTGTCCATTTCCTGCTCATTTTCTTCTAAATATGACGGATGTTTTATTGGATTCAAATAAGCTGTGAAATGGAGGAGATGCTCATGTAAATCAGCAGAACACCTGCGTTTATTTGTTATTTTAATGGACACAATTAGCACTTTATAAACCTGCTGTCAAACTACCAGCATCACAAGGCCACTTGGCAAATACTTTGGTCAATATTTGGCTCATGTAAATATGACTGAATATACAGTATTCTGCATAGATAGATTGATTGATCTCTCTAAAATATGATTTTCCTATTGAGTCATATAATCGACTCTTGAGTAATCCTTCTAAAGACGTCAGGCCAAACCTGTTATTTACATCATTTCTGCTTATTTCACTGACATTTTATAAAAGATTTATTTTTAATTTTGTGAATCGAGCTGATATTAAAATGACTTCTGGAAATAAAAATCATACGATTATTTATAGTTACACATTTGGGTACTTAATCAAATATCTAGAAGGTACTTCTATGGAAAAAAGGCCTAATTTAGTGTTGACACACTTCATTGAAAATAACATTGTGATTCCCAAATTCACTTTTTGCTCAGATCTTGGCGTACAGAAAATGAAGAAATTAAATATTGAAATAACATTTGCAGACGCTTCACTTATTTTCTGATATTTTTACTGTGAATGATTCTGTTGTAAACATTGAAGATCCTAAGATGCAGTAGAGAAATCCATAAAAATATCACACATGTTGCTTTTTGACCAGATATTTAGGTTTTCATTGCTTGTCAGAGAAAAGTTTGAAGTTTGATGCAAAACTACTAAAATATTTTTAAAATTTTACATCTTAGAAGTACTACAATGCTCTGTGTACACAAAACTGAGGTGACTGAAGTATTTTCATAAAAAAAATGTTTTAATCTTAAAAGTTGTGCACTGCTTAGATGACCAGTCTGTTTTCATTGATTTTTTTGTCTAAATTTGTCTGAAGAGCTACCTGTCTAACATAAAGACAAAAAACACAAGATTATGGATACATGATAAAATAAAGATACTCAAAAATTATAATGAATTTTTAAGGGAAATCTAGATTTGATATGCAAGTAGAGGTTTGGAATCAGTGATTTGAATAATAAGGCACACAAATGAAATATGAAAAGTCAAACTCTCAAATGTCATTGCTGAACTGATTTCAGTTTTTTATGTTTGCACTCCTTCAAAGGTAACAATTGATGTTTATAACTCAATGGGAAATTGACATTTTGTTGTTTTTTTCTCTGCAAAACACAAAATCTTACCAAGTATTTTTTTTTGTCTAGTTTCCAGGGCAAATATCTAACCACACTTGAAATAACTTACAAGTAATTTTTCAGCAATAAATAAAAGCTTGTTTTCAGTCAGTAATTGCTTAATATTGATGAAAAAGTTCTAGTTCCACTGTCAGATTGATTCAGTCATAATATGGGAAGAAATTATTGTAATAAGTAAAATAATCTGTCAGTGGAACTAATACTTTTTAATCAATAATAAGAAAGGACAGACATAAAACAAGCTTCTATATCTTGCTGAAAAGTCACTTGTAAGTGTTGTCTTATTTTAAATAATAAGATATTTACACTGAAAACTAGAGCAAAAATACTTGGTAAGGTATTGTGTTTTTTTTCAGTGAGTGCTGGGGTCAAATCCACAGTTTGATTTACAGATGTGTCACATTTCACAAACCCATATCTACTGAAATGTTTATTTATTACCAAATCAGGTTTTAGGTGCACAGAATCTGATTTGATCCTGGTGTGTATTCACTTTCGGTCTAAGTTTTTTCTTGCTCTGTGGAGAAACAGCAGCGGCAGAAGGAAGCTGCTGGGCATGCTGAACCAGAACTCAGACAGCCAGACGCTACAGCTGTTACCATGTTTCATATCCTGTGGATCATACAGCGCATTCACACAAATGTAACCTCCAAATCGCACCAGCAGCACTGACAGTATAGCCATGATGGTGTGGAAGGCCCTCCGTTTGGACGGGTCGACCTGCTGCATGCTGACACCTCTTCTGCCGGGTCCAGGACGAATCAGAGCACAAAGAACCGAGACGCTGCAGAAGGACATGATCGCCAGTGCAGTCGGTACCATACAAAATGAAAGAATATTGAGAATCCTTTGATCTGGTAGCGACAGGTAGCCCATCCCAGCGAGACACATCACCCAAACACCAGCGAGGGTGAAATTTCTCATCCTGATGCCTTTCGCGCTCTTCAGGGAGAGATAGGTGACGGGGTGAACGACAGCCAGATACCGCTCCAAGCAGGTCAGGATGTGAAACATCATCTGTCCAGAGAAGACGTTAGCGAAGAGGTAGATGCCGATTCCCTCCATGAAAATGCTGTTGGTGTGGATGCCCAGACAGCAGAGGGTGAATCCCAGGACGTTCATCAGCTCCAGGATGACTATGTGGTAGGTGAAGGCGTCAGAGTGGCTCAGCGGGATTCCTTTGGACGGCCGCCGCCATCGCTTCAGAGCCACGCACAGAACGGCCAGGCAGAGAGGGAGGAGGAAGAGGTTGTTGAAGACGGCGAGGACGGTGATGTCTACAGTACCGATGCTGGTGCTCCAGCAGAAATGCAGCCGATCAAACATGGAGAAGAGAGGGAGATGCGACGAGGTGTTGGAGAAGGTGGAAGAGTTTGTCGACATGCCTGCAGGAACGGATGTGGAAACATCGATGGAAAACCAAAAAATGGAGGAAAACTGTTAGATTTAGTGAATCAAGGAAGGCTGGTAACAAGCAGAGCAATTCAGTGTCTGATTTCTCTCTCTGCTCTTTATTTCTATGTATCTGTTTTGATTCAAACATATTTGAATGAAAAATGAAACATTTCTAGGACTAACAGACAAATATTGTGCATTTTTAAAGGCAAATGCGAATTAAGTGGCTGCTCAGGGCCTCCACTCCACCAGGGGGCGCCCAAGAGCACCAAACTAGTGTGATTAATCTATTTATATATTCAGAATAACATTGAATTATACAACCTAAATGTTGTTGCAGATGAAAAAACAATTTATAAATTAATTGTATAGTTTACATACAAATAATGGTTCATCTCTGCTGGGGAAAGAAATTAAATTTGTTAACTTGTTTACTTTAAATTTAGTTTTTATCAGCTGATGTTACTTCAAATAGGTAAAATATTACTGCACACTTCAAAATGCACTCTGTATTCCAAAATCTAAAATATTAATCTTTTAATTTGCTACTACCCTTTTTACTGACAATGACTTAAATAAATATCTCTCAACAACTCAATCACTGTTATGTCTGTATAAGTTATATTAATATTTTAAACTTATTAACATGTTTTCACTACTGATTGACCAGATTTCAGTCAATTAGTAAAGTGACTTTATTAGACACAGAACATTTCTTACATGACTGTTTATAATGTATGAATATAAAGATTAATAGGAAAGTTTTTATATAATTTTCACAGTAAAATTCAAATCAAAGTAAAACTTAAAAACTTGGTTTCATTCCCTGTAGCTGCCTTGGCAATACAACAAAAACTCAACTCAAATAATCTAACACAATTATTATTTCACTTACCTGATCGGTGGTGTCAAAACTGTGTGTCTGCACTGGGAACGTTTCTCTTTATCTCAGAGCGCGAGCGTGTGTGTGTCGGGGTGTGCATGGGCGTGTGTGTCGGGGTGTGCATGGGCGTGTGTGTGTGTGCGTGTGTGTGTGTTTGGAAGGTAAAACTACAACCTACACAAACATAAATGAGTTTATCCATGATTAATATTTTTATAAATGAGAATAATGATGATTATGATTATTGTGTTTGACAAGATTCAAATCAAAAGCCGTGTATATTCAAAATAGCGTAAAAAGTCAAATATATATATTATATTTTTATTCAAATCAAAATCATATCAGTCATTATTAATGACATTCCCAAAATGTATTTGTTCAGCCATCACTTAAGGCATATTGTTATGTAACATCTTTATATTAAAATGTTGTTTGTCTTTGTGGCAGCAAAAAAAATGTATTTTAAAATCACATTTGCATTAGTTTGAATTTATTTTTCTCCTAAACTAAAGAAAATGACTTTCAGTCAGAAATCCACAAGCTGAACGACAAAACAGAATGTTCCTTATGTTAAAAGTTTTGCTTTTTCTGCAGATTAATAGTTTGTTAATATGAGTGTAATTATTAGGCCATCAGTTTTATATTTAAAATAAAAGTGTAACATAAAGAAGCTTTGTGTAATACCAATGTTGATCCAGTAGATGGCAATAATGTGAACATTTACTTACCTATTAAATTTTATAGCAAAATCATCCAAAAACATCTTGTATTTGGCTGAAGGCTGTCAGAGAGATAACATGATTTAAAAAAATAATCTTCATGCAAATTCAAAAGGGAAAAAAAAGTAAATGAAAAATGTGTTTTATAGTTGGATGCTGTCAAAAGATTGAATCTAATGCTAAATTGTTCTGCTGCAGTTTTTGGTTTTCTTAACAAATAGATGACTAAATCAGAATGAAATGTGTTTAATGGGAAAATAATATTAATAATTTGAAAGTTTTAAAAAATGTAAATGATCTGATTCAAATTGAAAGCAGTTTAGACAACGAGTGATGTGAATTTAATTGAGGGAAGTCCTCTGTGCCGCCTGTCTCTCTTGTTCTGCGGCTCATTTTTGAAGGCAAATTTTCCATATTTTCATAATAAAGCTCTTTCATCAGCATTCATCCAAAAATGATTTATTAATTTAAGCTTTGTCATCATCAGTGAGTGTTTTTGACATGGGCAGAATAAGAGGGGGGTGTCGCACATCTTTATTTTGTCTTTTATTTTCTTAACAGCTATTGAAAACTAAAAAAGAATAAAGAAAAATATGTTTCCCATAAATATGTTTCTCTGAAGTATTTGAACGTTGTCTTTACAGTCACCATATTTAATTTATCCAAAAGGGTATCGTTTCTTCAGAAAACATGTCGGCTTGCAGCTTCCTGCCCTGTGGAGATCCAGCACAGACTGCTGGGGTCAGCAGACAACGAATTAAACATTATGATTATTCAGTCACTGCTCTCACTTTTAAAATACAGTTCAAGCCAAATGAGGTCCCACACGAATCTTAGCAACAGGACGATCAACACCGCCAGGATGGTGAGGAACGCCCTCAGTTTTGACGGGTCGGTCCTCTCCCGTTGGTTCTCTGGACCTGGACGGGTCAGAGCGCAGAGAACAGCAACGTTGCAGAAGCAGACAGCTGATGGCAAAATTAGCGACATGCAAAAATCATGATGTCTGAAACGTCCTCAGTGATCCAGCCAATCCCTACGAAGCGAAGCATCCAAACGCAGCCGGTGGAGACGGCCTGAATCCTGACCCCTCGCTTGTTTTTCAGTCTCAGGTAGGGGACTGGATGAACGACAGCCAGGTAGCGCTCCACACAAGTCAGAATGTGAAACAATATCTCCCCGTTTTTAACAAAAAAATGACAAAATGATCCCACCGATCAAAATCCTGGGATGATCACCGTAGATCCAGAGAGGACAGGAAATGACATCAACCAGCTTCATGACAACCACATGGTAGGTGAAGTAGTCAGAGTGTGAGGCGGCGCACTTCTGATTCCACTGATGGAGGCCATGTTGGAGGACGAAGGTGCAGAGAGGATGAAGATCTGAATAGGTGGTGTAAATGAAGCAGCTTGGTTTGGACTTGAGGCAGTGGCTGCAGAACAGCAGAGAGGAGCTGGAGGATGAGGACGTGGTGGAGTGATGAAGGCTGCTGTTCACTGACATCCCTGATGTCAAAAACAAAAACACCTAAATATAGTTTTAACCCTTTTTATTGTTCAATACAAGCAACGTGAACGGGCCTTAACAAGCGCTGATTTATGTTCTTACATGTTTCATTATTGAACAAAACATTTCATTTGGTAAGATCACTGCAAAAACATAAAATCTTAACTACTAATTTTTTGTCTGTTTTCTAATGCAAATACACTTGAAATAAGACAAAATTAATTAAAAGGAACTTTTCAGCAACATATGGAGGCTTGTTTTAAGTAAATAATTCCTTAATATTGATGAAAATGTTTCATTGGCAGATAAATTAACTAATAAAATGGGAAAATGTCTTGTTATAAGTTAAATAATCTGCCAGTAGAACAAGTACATTTTCATCAATAATAATGGATTATTTTCTTAAAACAAGCCTCTGTCTCTTGCTAAAAAGTTACTTGTAAGTGAATTTTGTCTTATTTAAATTGTACAGAGACATTTGCATTAGAAACTTGACCTGAAATATTTGTTAAGGTGTTTTTGTTTCTGCAGTTTGTTTGCTGGGATATAATATGTCCAACCACACTAAAAAAAATAATTTCCATGTTGCTTTGACTCAGTTAAGTTGCATCAACTTTTACTGCCAAGTTCAAGACACTCAACAGCAATTGCTTCAACTTCAATTAAGTTGACTTAACTGTATCGGATTCATTTGACTTCAAATATTTTAGATGGAGTTTAAATTTGACATAATTCTTATATAACATATAAATTAATTGTAAAATATTGTCTGAATGTTAATACTGGCCTATGAACATATAGACTTTATTTATGATCTTAAATATTTACAAATGTTATAAAATCATGTTTCAGGAATACTTCATGTCCTTCAAACCTCAGAAAATTCATTTGGTTGCACTAAAAAAATGTTCAGCCAGTTAAATGTATGTATCATGAGCTGCATGAAACTGTGCTTGAATAATAATAAAAATTTAAAAAACAAGCAAAAGGTAAAACAGAAATTTATTATTTCCACTTACATTTTTTCTGATGACAAATACAAAGAATGAAAAGAGGAATGAAGAGGAAAACATTGGCTTAAATAAAGAACTAATTCACATTATTGTTAATTTATTTTAGTAGAAAGAAAATAAATATTTTAAGTTTGTTAATTAGCATATATTATTTCAGTTATTTCAATAGACAAAAGAAACTTTTTTCAAATTATGTTTATTTCTTTTTCAAAGTTGACATCAGGATATTTAAACCTTTTTTTTTAATAGTGATTTTAAAAAGAATCAACTTTACCTGTCATTTATTTCTCCTCTCTTTCTTCCTGACGTCTCAGCTTCACGGCCAGAAACTGTTTGCTTTAATGTTTTACAGTTTCTGTAAAACTGAATTAATGTTTTACAGTTTCTGTAAAACTGAATTAATGTTTTACAGTTTCTGTAAAACATTAAAGCTCATCCCAATGCGACGCGGAGAAGAGTTCAGGTGCTTTGCATGTAAAAAACTCATTTGTATTGTGTCTGTTCTTTATGGGTCATTTCTTTAAGCAAATATTGCAATTATTATGTCTCTTAACAAACAAAACACTGACTGAGGGTGAGTTCATAGTTACTCCGTAAAGCGTCATATTTCGTCCTTTAATTAGATTCAGAACACGATCGGAACCATTTTATACGTTGTTATTAATGTAATAACCACAAAATCTTCATAAAGACGAGTTTAAATCAGATAATATACTGGGATGAAGGTAATATTACAGCTATATTTGGAGAAAAATACTGAAATTTATTTACTGTCATTTATTAAATTAGAACATGTATTCCAATGAGGCTGGTTTGTCGGATTAAAATTAAAAAAAAGAAAAGAAAAACCACTAAGCAGATGTTAAACATGCTTTCCACTGAGCTCAGGTTTCTGTGATAAATATTAAATTTCTACTTATTGTTTTTATAGGGTCAGTTTTCATCCTGCTCTCGTTTACAAGCCGTTCCTGCATGACTGACTGCTGGTTTCAGTTTAGGGATCATAACCAAATTTACAGGGAAATCTCACAGAACGATACGTTTTGCATGAAGGGTTTAGATTTCATAAGTGTTCAATTGAGAGTATTACACATTTTTATGCTTATTCTGTCAGAAAAATACTTGATACAGCAAAATATATAAGCACAACTAAACATCAGATGGAGGCGAGTCTGAATCAATGCTTTTATTCATATTGTTTATCAGTTTAGAGAAAGCAGGTGACTAGTGGAAGCCAGACGTTTGTCCAGCTTTGGTTAGAGTCGGTGTTCGATCAGATCCGGATAAAAATGGAAACCCAGTTGCTCGTGATACATTCAGGGAACTTTTGGAGTTGGACGCCTTGCTCAGTGGCACATTGACACTTGGCAGGAGCGTAAACTGATGTTTAACCTTCAAACCTTCAGTTGGACAGTGACCATTCAAACACAAACCGTTTATTTCGTTAGTCCTTTACTTGTGTCTAAACATTCTCATATTTGAAAAGTACAGAATTTGTCTTTAATTTAAGTTACATCCTAAACTTAAAACTGGGGGGAAAAAATCTCTAAAAACAACCAACAACAAAAAGAACAGCAGATTTTGAGTCATCAGAGCGAAACAGACATGAAATATTAAAATGTTTAGAATGAAAAAGAGGAACGTTACATAGGATTAATTTTATATCCATCATTTTTAGCACTTAGCATAGTTAAACTACATGTATAAAATGTGAATGCGGACAGACTAATATCTGTGTTAGCTATGATTTAACCCAACGCACTCTAAAAAACAGACTCTCCGATTGCGCAGATATAGTTTTGACCCAAAAGGAAAACCTGAATAATGTGTTAAAATGAAAAAAATATAAAATTGTAACACTAATATTTGGTCTAGTTTCTTGTGCAAATATCTTCGAACACTTAAAATAAGACAAAATTCATCAACAATTAATTTTTCAGCAAGATGTAGCAGCTTGTTTCAAGCCAATAATTCCCTTATATTGCTGAAAAATTACTAGTTTCACCGGCAGATCAACTCGTTTACAATAAGACATTTTCTCCTTGTTATAAGTGAAATAATCTGCCAGTGGAACTACGAATTATTTCCTTAAAAAAGCTCCTATTTCTTACTGAAATGTTACTTGTAAGATAGTTTTGTCTTATTTCTTGTGTACTAAGACATTTGCACTAGAAACTGAACTAAAATACTTGATAAGACGTTGTGTTTCTGCAGTGTAGTTCTTCATAAACCCTCACACTCTGCAGCACTTCAGTTTTCCCGATCTTTGTAGAAACAGCAGAGGTAACACCAGACTGCTGGGCATGTTGAACAAGACATTACACACAATCACAAAGCAGTTACTGGCATCTGCACCTAAATAAATGACAACCCAAACAACATTATAAGCAAACCTGAGCCACAGAACCAGCGTTATGGCCACAATAGTGAAGAACGCTCTCTTCTTCGATGGCTCGATCTGATGCTTACTTTTACCCTGTTCACCTGGACCTGGTCGAATCAGGATGCAGAGCACAGAAAGACTGCAGAAAGACACAGTCACCAGAGACAGAGTGAGAAGGAAGAAAGTATAAAATGCTTCGACGCCTGCTGACATCACCAATCCAATTCCAAAGAAGCTGGACAGCCAGAAACAGCAGCAAGTCACGTTTCTGATTCTGATTCCTTTTTCACTCCGGAGCTTCAGATAGGCGATGGGATGAACTACAGCCAGGTAGCGCTCCACACAGGTCAGCACGTTAACATTCATCTCCCCAAACCAGACAAAAGAACTCAGAATAATCCCAGAGAAAAATATGTTGGAGTCGTCGCTATGGATACCGATAAAAGAGAGGATGAATCCCAACACGTCGATCAGCTCGATGATGGCCGCCAGGTAGGCGAAAAAGTCAGAGTGGCTCATGGGTGCAGCGGCGGCTGTGGAGCGCTTCTGCTTCCACCGGCGAAGGCCGAGGCGGAGGATGACGACGCAGAGAGGAAGATGGAGAGATATCCGGGTGAGGCTGAATGTGGCGTTAACGATGGAACTGGGTTCGGACCGGAGGCAGTGCATCAGGAACAGGATCGGGGTGGAGACGGTGGAGACGTTGGGGTCCGCAAAGTTCTCACTGAGGAACGAAGACATTTTCCTGCAATTCTACTGGAGGCCAGAGAAAAATTAAGATTAATTTAAGATTCATTACATTTTTTATTTTACTCACTCAGTGATATAAATAATTTACTAAAAGAATCGTGAACGAAAAGGAGCATCTGCCCTCAGAAGAATGTTACAACCACAATTTAAATTCACAAAAAATAAAAAATAAACAACCAAGTATCAACTTCCTCAATATAACATCACTTTATCATAATGCTTTTCAAATTTATCTCTTTTTAATAAAACATTCTGCCAACAAACTTAAGAAAAACATCTTTGAAGAAGTGGATCTAATAATTTAATATTATCTCTAACTTATTTATTTTCAGCAAATATTTAAAAATGCACACAAAATAGTTCAACTTAATAAATACTCACCTTGGTTATTATATTCTTTTCTTTGCTGTGGATTTGCTGTTTTATGGATCAGAACCGAACTGATCCCCGACCCAACAGCTTTCTTCTTAAAACTCTGCTGGCTGTGTTACAGCAATAAGAGAGTTTTGCATCCTGGGACACATTTGCATTTTCTAATTCATTTTATATGGATCATTTCATATCGAAAATCAAACATTATTTATTTTAGACCATCTGCTGTTGTGACGGGCGTCAGCAGTTCAAACCGTTGATTTCGAGTTCTTCTTAAAGTTTGAACATCGCGAATTTTAGTCTCTCGTTCAAGTCAAATATTACACAGATAATATCCATAGAGTATAATATCATGGTGATACCCATACACTGTTTTGGGGTCAATGCCTTGCACATGGGCACGTTGACATATGACTGGGAGTAAACTGATGTAGAACCCACAAACCTTAGATTGCACAGTCACTGCTAATGTACATCAAACATTAGTACAATGAAAACCTGGTAGTTATAGATAGAGAGAAGAAGAAGTTCAAGCTGATTTCTCCCAGAACCCAACCCACCCCGTCCAGGTCCAAGCACAAGACAAACAGCCAGCAGAGATCCAGTCCCTGCAACAGCTTCTAGCAACACGACATACACACACATCCATCCAGACACATTCCAAAGGAGGCAGAAAAAGAAATAAAGAAAAAATAATAATACTGATACTAAGTAAATAAATGAATATATATTTTGAATTTCCTCTTTTTCACTGTTCACAGAGAAAACGTTGATGGATCCGAACAATAAACTACTTCATCTTATATACTGCTCAAAAAAATAAAGGGAACACTTTAAGTGTTAAACATCTGTTTAAGTGTTCCCTTTATTTTTTTGAGTAGTGTATAATCCAATCAATCACAAAAGGCTCAAATCAAACATTTGATTTTATAAGTTGATCGATCTGTCTATGGGAAAATGTCTGAATTTTGACTCTTATATTCAGATTAGTGTCTCTGTAGACAATTTGCCCTGATTTCTTTTGGTGCACATCTATTAGATTTAATATGTTTTTCTTTCACATTTGTGAAGTGACTTTACAATTTCTTAATTTATTTTCCCAGTAACACTGTATCATATTTGAATAAATGAACAATAACGAACGAAAGGCTCAGCGACTTTTTTTGTTTTGGATATACACTGTCACTGTTTTGTATAAACATTTTTAATCTTGATGGATGCAGACGATGAGTCAGATTTGCATTATTGTTTCTTGTTGATCGGATCTTCCCCTCGTCTTCTGGTCAGACAGTCATCACAGATTTGCCTAATAAGAAATGAACCATATAGGAAAAAATATTTGTATTGCATGTTTATTCTTTTTACATGCAAATACATCCAAGTAATTCTTCCAACCAATTTCCCCAAAAAACATTATAGTGTCGCGTGTCAAACCACTTAATCTTGGATCTCATCTCAGTTTGCAGCAGTTATACTGAGGATCACAACAGACAGGAAGTCAAACAATACGGACAGGGTGGGTAAGATTTTTCATATCTTACATGAATAATTATCATTCACAGGAATTGCAATATAAATCCTTAGAGCACATATATTATGTTTAAACAAACGTCTACAACCGAAAACTAGCAGAAGGAAATATTTGTGCCTCCCAGAGGACGTTTGTAATGATATATTTACTAAGTTTTATAGCAGAATATGCATATTTTTAAAAAATTGAATATCGATGAATGTTTTTCCATATTTTTGTAACTCAGCTCATAAGTAAACATATTATATAGATTACTAACATGCAGACTGATGTTTTCAGGCTTTTAGCTCAATAATGAGGATTTTTTTTCTTTCAGCTAATGAAACTGTGACGATTAGAATAAAACATCAGAGTAATTAAAAAAAACATCTTAATGCAGAAATGTGACTAATGAAAATATATATTTAGCATCTGCTTAAAAGTTACTTTGAAAAATAATTTTAATCTGACAATCAGAACTCATTTTCTAATCTATTGAATTTGACTGCATGTATTTTTGCTTTTACAATGAAAACTTATTAATACATTGTGGAAAGATCTTGTTTTACAGTAACTTAGAGTATTTTATGTTATTTCCTTTAAGAAAATATGTTTATCATTCATTTTAATTTCTATACAAATTTAACATCAAACACAAATTTTTTTAGCTTTAGTTTGTATTGACTTTATTTAAATTTTACAGAGTTGTGTGTCAATCTGCAGTACAAATTTCTAGCACATGCAGTATTATGATTGTTATGCTTTTTTCTTGCCCATCTCTGTAAGCTCTCTTAATAACTTCGAATTCACAAATGAGAGTAAAGCAAATGAGAGTTATGCTGTTTCTTTTCTTGCAGGTGACGATGGATTTTTCATCATCATCTTTCGACTCCAATTTGAATCCCAACATTTCCTCCAAAAACCTTCCCTTCTTCATAAATTGCTTTTTGTCCAAACCAAGCTCCTTTGTGTTTACCGCCTACTCGGTCATCAACTTCCTGCTGTTTCTCCCTCTGTGCATCTTTGTTTTTAAAATTGCTCTCCTCCAGCGGCGCTCCACGTCGCCAGCGGCCGCAGCGCATCACTCTGACTGCTTCGTCTACAACCTGGTCGTCATGGTGCTGATTTCTGTCGTTGGAAGTTTCCTCTGCTGCTACGGCCTCTACAGCCGTCATCTCTCCGTTCTCAACATTGGATGCCTTATTTTTTCCTTCTCCTGGTACGGACAAGCCATTTCTCACATCCTGGTATCCGTGGAGGGTTACCTGGCAACCGTTCACCCCGTCACTTACATGAGTTTGAGAAAGAAAAGAGGGGCCAGATTTCGAAACGCTGAAATTGTCTGCAACTGGCTGCTTTCCTTTGCAGGGATGAGTTTGGTCATGTTTGACAGCTTCTTCGTCGTCATGGATTTTGCCCTCATGATGCTTTCCTTCACCGTCATCTTCTTCTGCAGCCTTTCCGTTCTCTGCGTCCTGATTCGTCCGGGTCCAGGGCGGCAGGGCGGCGTCAGGAAGCGGTTCGATCAGTTAAAGAGGAGAGCGCTGCTTTCCGTCATCGTCATACTGGAGGTGCTGTCACTGAGATTCATCTGGAATCTGGTCTGGGTTGCCATGTTCGTATCAGGATCTGGTGAATGTTTGGTGATGATGGGTTGCGCTTTCTCCAGTCTGCCCAGCAATCTGGTTTTACCTCTGCTTTTCCTACGCAGGGAAGGAAAGTTAGTGTGTTGTAGCAACCATGCAGAATAAACGCTCAACTAATATTTTAACCAGATGTGTAACATGTAGGCAGTTAAAAGCAGCATCAGAAGAGTGTCCTTTAAACGAACAAGACACAAAATAACAAACTGTCTTTAAATCATGTACATATAAACACAGAAATTAAATATCAACACATATAGAATTCTTACACTTTTATATTGGTCTATAAATATTAAATACAATTATGACATTTCCACTAATTTTAACATCCAACACTAAAATAATCATGATAAATCAACCGTAATTTAAGTACAGTCAAAAAGTCACTGACATATTTCACATCAATAAATTTAAAGTAAACTTTCAAAATCTCAATAATCAATTATCAAAATTAAAATAACTCATTATCAAGTCTTTCAAAAATACTCAAGCAGAGGGAGAAAAAAGAAACTGCTCAATATTAAAGTTTAAACACAATGTAAGCACATTCTGTTAAATTCATTTTACTGTCATACCAAACTTCATTGCGATTTTAGCATCAATACAAAAAGTGCCAAAACACGCACAAAATAAAACCAGTGCACCAGATGACAATTAAATGCATTTATGAGAACTTTGTCCACAATTCGGCTTCCATTGCATATTAAAAAATAATTGTTTTACCTTTTCAACGGAGTGAGAGATACTCAGCCTGAATGCGCTGCCTGGTGGTTATTAATGGGAAAATCCCAGTGGAGTTCTGAGCTAGCAGCGCCAGTAATTCTGGTAAGAATCAATAATCAATCAACCAGTAGTTTTAGACATAGTTGATGCTTCTACAAGATGCTAAGAAGAACAGACTCGCCATGTAATGTTTGCAGGCTGAAGAAGTGCATTCAGATGACACAACCACAGAGCAGGAAGTCAAGCTGTGAGCTGGAGATTTAAGGAAGCTGGAGAGTTTGGGGCAACACAGGAAGTGGGGCTGCAAAAAATAAAAGCATGCGCGTTTCAAAAATGCATACATCTGTTAGTTGGAGGCTTATTGGCATCCTGAGCTTTAAATGCTTTGCAGAAGCAGATGTTTCCATTACTAAAGAATATACAGTTCAGTTTCAGCTATTATTAATCCAGTGGTTACTTCTATCAACTGAACCTGTAGAAATGTGTTTTTTGTCTTCTACATAAAGGTTTGTTTTTTTGTAAAAAAAAATCCTAATTTTGTTCCTCATGATTGATTTCTAAAAGCAATAAAATGGTAAAACATCCAACAGGGTGAGCATTATTTATAGGCACTGTACCTGATATAAACAAAACTGAATTTAAATATGACAATATACTATATACTTTCATCTTTTATCTGACGTCTCTACATTTTACTGTTAAAGTTATTCTGGTTTCTCACACCAGTCAGAAGTTACTGCAGCTGCTTCACTTTGAGGATGTAAAATCATCATCATCATCCAGTAGTTTCTAAAGGGCATCTGATGGCTGACCAATCAAATCTGACCACATTCTGTAATGTGCTCAGTCAATTCAAATGTAAAAATATCAATAACTCTGATTACTTTGTGTTAGGAAAGAAAATGGCTTAGCTTCAGATAAAATAACCAAGACGATGTTTACCAAATTACACAGAATTTAACATTTTTTACAAGATAAATGTTTAAAAGGATGCATGTAATAACAGGCCTTCCTCAGGTGGTGTTATAAAAACTTAACAATAAACATATTAACTTTTATTTAGCCACATTACACAATTTTAACACAAGGCCTTCTTTAAAAGGTTGTTTTACTTTTCCACCAGGCAACAGGAAGTTTTTAAACGAGGACAGTTTAATAATTTTATCATAATTGTACATTTATGAATCAATACACAATGTGTGATACTTCATGTTATATTAAGTGTGTAGCTGTTTTTGTAATTTTTTTATTTTTTTTAACCATGTGGAGCCCAGGAAGCTGGACGAACCGCTGAATTTAGTAAAACGGATCTGTACTTTATTTGGCATTTGAACATTAATTTGCTCCTTGAGAAGACCAGCTTTAAAACCAAAGACTAAATGACAGCCGATCAACGACAAACAAGTCACATTTTTAAAAAATTGTTTCATCTCCTTGTTGTCATGAATCGTCTTATCAGATCCACCTGTTTATGTTTTGCATCATTTGGAGGTTGACTGTGGAAAATGTATTTGTCATTGTTCTGTGGGCATGACATGCAAAAAACAGCCACATAATAAACAGACTCCATCTTTTTGTGCTCACTTATGTGAAGGAATAGATCTGGATCAGGTTCAGCAGAAAAGGACTCAGATAAAACCGAGTCTTATTTTTATATACGGACACTTTTCTGTGCATTTAGTTGATCATATATAGTTTTATATGTCATTTTAATCTATAGGAAACTTAATGATGGATTTGTGCTCATTTTAATATGCTCAACATTTTTCTCCATGCTGACTAAGAAGGTTTGTTTTGATTTTAAGGTTCTGTGAATTTATCATCAGAGTGGCGACTATTTTAGACAATCTGTTTAAACTGATTCAATCATTTAAAACAACTTTATTAGCTTGGTGTAAAACTGTTGTAGCTACTACTAACAGATTTTATTTGTGACAAATTCCCCAAAGAGACATTTTTAAACTTTAGTGGTAATTTGTTTGGTGAGTCAAACTGTGACATTAAATATTGGAGTTCAATAAGTTTAATTCTTCCAGATCAGCTGCAGCTCATCACTCTGCTCTTACCAACAAGTAAGCAAATATTTACATGATGTTTCACTTTTAGCTCTGCAGCGACACTGAAGATGATATCCTGTGATTTTTAGGTCTTGTATTTATTAAACATTTTGAATTATAATGATCTAATCAGCTGTTAAACAGTGGATTCATGCAACATACGTCTAAGTTCTCAGCTTTCCACTGCGTCAAGGATAAATTTAATTCTTTGTGTTTTTCTACAGTTTTCCAGTTACAAAACATTTAATAAATTGGAATATATCTGAAAAGTCCATTTATTTCAGGAACTTTGTCATTAACTGAGACATATTATATAAATTAGTTACACATAGATGGATGTTTGAAAGTTTTTATTGCTGTTAATTATGACAGTTTTCTTGCAGGTAAATAAAACATGACAAACTTAAAATCAGAACAATAAAAAGATGTTTAACACCTGGTTTTCAAATTATCCTCTCTGCAACACATATTTTAATTTATTAAAAATTACTGTAGAAATAAACACAAATGTACAAAACCTCTCATAAAAAAAGAACCTTGTTCAGAAGAATTGTTTTAAACACTCTGCAGCTCTGTTGTTTTTCTTCCAGATGTTGCTGATGTCTCCATCCCGCAACGACTCACTTCTAAACCCAGACGTTTTCCACGAGGACATTTTCTACTGCCTCACAACAAATCCAGAAAAGACCATTTTCAGCGCTTCTAATGCGACTCAGGTGATCCTCCTGCTCCCTCTCTGCGTCTCCATCCTGCGCTCTGGTTTCCAGCAGCTGCAGCAGAAGAGCCTCAGCTCCTCCGCTGCAGTCAGTCACTGCGACGCCTTCACTTACCACATGGTCGCCATGGAGCTGGTTGGCGTGTCGGGGCTCGTCGTCTCCTTCTCTGCAATCTGCGTAGAAAACGTGAAATTGTTCTCTGTTGGTTCTGTGATATTGTCTTTCACGTGGTACGGGCAGATATTCTTCCACGTCCTGACCTGTGTGGAGCGCTACCTGGCTGTGGTTCATCCCATCAGGTACCGCTGCCTGAGAAATGACAGAGGAATCAGAATCAGAACCATCTGCATCGGCTGCATCTGGATGTTTTGCCTTGCAGGGTCCGGTGGTGTTAATGCAGGAAAATATGTTTACTTGGATTCCAGCCTTATGATGTTATCTTCAGCAATCATCTCCTTCTGCAGCGTTTCCGTTCTCCGTGTCTTGGTTCGTCCAGGTCCAGGCGGACCGGGGAGAGAGCGGGCCGACCAGTCCAAGCAGAAAGCTTTCTACACCATCCTGGTCATTCTGGGAATTTTGATGTTCAGGTTATGCTTCGGTCTGGTTTGGGTATTCTTTGATATTTCGGGAAACCCAGCAACATGCCTGCTGCTCTCATGTGGTGCCTCCATTAATACTCCAAGTAGTTTGGTTTTGCCTTTGTTGTTTCTACAAAGAAGAGGAAAATTACGGTTCTGTAAATCCATTTAATCAGAATGAGACAAATGAAACTTGTTTATATTAAACTGTTTTGATTTTTTTGTTCCTTTTTAGTCAAGCTATCCTGTGGTTCTTTGGGGCAGCAGTGATGCAATTATGCTCAAAAAACCACCAAAAAGCTGGTAAACTACTTGGAGACGTTCAGGTCGTGAAGGCCATTTGTGACCTTTGACCCTTCTGGCTTCATAGCCAAACATTTTGCCCCATCAGTCCTTCTGCTTGAGTTTCTATCACCTCTCCTCTCTGTAAATAAACCGTAACTTCACCTTATACTTGCCAAGCCTGTGAAATGTAAAGCTGAAGCTTCTGATTAATAACTTGCATCTTGTGGATTTATTGCTTTATTTTGAGCCATATAAAAGAAAAAAAAAGTATATTATACTCCTTAAGAGATAAAAAAAGGGACAAACAAACCAATATGAATCCCTTTCACTGCCATAAAGTTTAAAATGTCATGTTTGAGGAACAAGGAAGGTGTTTTACTTACTTTCAACTCAATCATGTTGGCTTCATGTGTGTTTTTGTTTTTATTAAAGCAGGAAACGTTTTTATTATGCCTTAATAACAGCATATAATTTTAAATGTAGACTAAAAAGCCGGTTGTTTGGAGTTACTATTGAGCCATGATAAATGAAACACTGGCCAACATTTTGATGTGAAATGAATTGACTGTTTGGTGTCTTCAGTGGCTGTTTTTGTGTTTTTATGATGTAAAGCACTTTGAACTGCTTTGTTGCTGAAATGTGTTACACGAATAAACTTTATTGATCATTAAAAAAAAAATGTGTCCATTGTTTTATCATGATTGTTCTTTTATTAATGCAGCCTTATGGTGCACAATATTAGTCAAATCTCCCATTTGGTAAGCGTTTTAAAGCCATTTGTCATGGCTTTTGGCGACCTGTAAATATGTTCATGACACTAAAGGATAAATTTATGGAGAGCAGAATTAATTCTTCTGTCAACAAATTGTCCCACCTGCTTTGCCTACATGTTGGTTTAGTCACATGGAGTCTAAATGAGGTACGAAGATTTTGCATCAGATCTCTGCAAAAATGTAAGAAAATTTTTTTTTAAATATTAATTATGGTCACAACGTTTTACATTTTGGCAACAATTCTCAATTGGATTTGAGTCTTAAACTGATTTATTCATACACATTGATTTGACATAAAAGCTGAAGTATTATAATAAAACACTGATGACTTTTATGTGTCAAGTTTAGTTTATTTTGTAGAGCAATAAGACAGTTTGAAGTGCTTTATATCATGACAAATTTAATGGTTAAATTACTGTCAAACAATAAGAAATAATATTCCTCTTGACCCTTAAATCTGCGTCATTTATCCCTTTGGCAGCCGGGCTTTCACAGACACATTATTTATTATGCAAACAAACAATATTTGAACATATTTAAATTGTACAATGACAGATTGAGGGGCTGTAAAATACTTCAGGTGCAGTAAGGAGAGAAAAAGGTGCCAGATGTCACAGAAAGCAAGACAGAGATCTCAAACGCACTGACGAGGTTTGGAGTATTTTCTATTCTTACTTGAAACCAACATTCACTAAATTATTAGTATAATGATAATAATAACATGTGCATTAATGATGAAGAATTGATTTTTCATTTCCCAGCCTGAAATGTTGATCCAGACTTTGCCTATCAGATTGCGATCAGTTTTATGACAAGTCCTTCTGCAGATTATTGTAGATAGACTGAATTCATCAATAATTGGTATTGCTAATTAAATTTTGCTTGACTTTTGTCTTGATTTTAGGTTGTTTTTGATATTTTTCTTTCCCATAAATTAAAGGAATCATTTGAAACCTTCATTTTCTATTCACCTTTGGTCAATAGTTTCTGTTGCAAATGCAAATTGGAGAGCAATTCTGAAATAACTCTTGTGATTTTTCTATTCTTCACTTTATTTGTATAGTAATTGTTGTCAACTGTGGAACAATTGGAGGTTTTATTGCATTTCAAGTCCATTACCTTATTGATTATCATCTAATTTTGTTAGAAATTATGCAAAATTTCAACAACATAAGTAAAAAAACAAAACACTTCCTTTATAAAAACCCCAATGAATTTCCTTTTTTTCTTTTCTTCTAGATGTTGGTGAAGCCTTCATCGTCCACAAATGACTCGGTTCCTCCTCTGAACTCTTCTGCCTTCACTCCCCCCCTCCTTTTGAATATGTTCTGTTTTCTGTCTCCACAAAGCGATTTTATTTTTGCAGGATTCTTCATCACTAACAGCTTCGTCCTCTTCTTCCTGAGCTTCTGCGTCCTTTACCACGCAGCGCGCGAACGGAAACAAAAAGGCTCCTTTTCCTCCTTGATGTCGACGATCAGCCACTCAGACTTTTTCACCTACAACCTGGTCGTCATGGAGATCACTGGCATGTTCGGGTGCGTTGTCTGCTTTTGTGCAATCTGCAGCGATCAGCCGTACTTATTGGCTTGCGGCGCCTTTCCGTGGTTCTATGCCTGGTACGGGGAGACGCTGTTTCACACCTTGACGTGTTTGGAGCGCTACCTGGCCGTCGTTCGCCCCGTCACCTACATGCGACTGAGAAACGAGCAAGGCATCATCATCAGAAATATCAGCACTGGTTGTGTCTGGCTGCTGTCCCTTTCTGGGGTCTGTTTGATGTGGGAAAATGTTTTTATCGGACTGAATTTCTGCATCCTGGCTGCAGTCCTGACCATCGTTTCATTCTGCAGTCTTTCCGCTCTTCTTGTTTTGATTCGTCCAGGTCCGGGGAAACAGCAAAGGTCAAAACAGAGGGCCTTCTACACCATCGTGGCCATACTGGGAGTACTGGTGTTAAGGTTTCTTGCAGGTCTGGTTTGGACTTTAGTTTATGCTCTACAGCTTAGCAGTGAGTGTGTGATCCTGGGGTCGATGGTCTGGCTTACTATGCCCAGCAGTTTGGTGTTACCACTGCTGTTTTTACATAGAGCAGAAAAATTACTCTGTTGTAAATAAAACCACTAAGTTTAAAAAAACTAAAACCACTGCAAGAAAATATTGTTCTAGAAAGTTTAAATACCAAATATAAGAAACTCAACAAACAACCATCAGAAGCAGTTTGACTTTCTTTTTTCAAGGAAAGTCACAAAAAAACTAGAAACAATGATGTCCAATTTCTAATTACACTGTAAAGACACCAAATCTTACCAAGTAGTTTTAGTCTCATTTCTAGAGGATACATAATATTACACTTTAAATACGACAAAACTGACTTACAAGATAACAGCTTGTTTTAAGTAAATAATTCCCTAATATTGATTAAAAAGTACCAGTTCCATTGCCAGATAAATTTTCTTATGACAAGACAATTTCTCCATGTTATAAATAAAATAATCTGCCAATAGAACTAGAACTTTTTTATCAATATTAAGGAATTATTTACTTAAAACAAGCTTCTATATCTTGCTGCTAAGTTACTTTTAATTTAGTTTCATCTTAATTTAAGTGTACTAAGATATTTGTGCGGGAAACTAGACTAAATACTTGGTAGGATCGTTTATATTAGACATTGTCAAAAGAAATTAAAAAAACTGACATATGGCTTGTAGCTTACATCAGCTACACGAATTTCTAAATATAAAAATATACAGTTTTCCTTCCACAAAACTTAAGAAAATCCTTCAGTGAAAATTCAACAAAGGTTTCAGGTTAAAATCAAAGGACAGTTTAGATCATTTAGATCTTGAGTTGTGATCAAGAGTTGGAAGTGATTCTCTCATTTCTTCGTCTTTCTCCTTTGTGTTACTTTTTAAATGTCGTCTTTCCTGTAAGAGTTTCCAGCTGATTTCCATCATTTTTAAAATTATCCTGTTTGTTCTATTGTGAATATTCAAAATACTGCATTGTACACCGTCTAATCTGACTTATTTTGCATTTGATTTATTTTATTCATCAACACGATAAATGTGTTGAATAGACTTTCTGCTCCATTTCTACACAGGAACCTTTTTGAAAAACTGTTATTTTCCAATTTCCACTGCAAAAAATAAAAACATCTGTTTCGTTTTAGATACATTTCACTTGTGCATAATTTTGTAATTGCAGTTTTATTTAAAAATCTCTCTATGTTCTGAGTTAAAATACTAAAAGTGTCTTGATTTTGTTTAAACTGTTCAGTTTAAATGTGACTGTACATTATGAACATGTTGGTGAAACCTTTTAAAATATGCAACAACAAAAAAAACTAGCTGGTTTTCTGAAAAACGAATAAATTTAGAGTGAACAAGTTTCATCCTGATTTTCTTTTTATTTCGTCGTTTATTGGCTCCGCCCACTTTGGTGACATTTTCCAGACTTTACCAGGGCGTGTTTTTTTCTGTGACACATCAACAAGCAGTACAATAATACTAATAATAATTTTATAATAGAATACATAATTAACTTTCAGGTTTTTATTTGTTTTCACTAGGGGTTGAACCAATTAGTCGACTAGTCGACTAGTCGACTCTAGGACGTCTCGCGAGTTTTTACATTTCATGTCGACTAGTCGCAGTCATGTGATTGCCGGTGGTGACAGCCTGTGCTGATCTGACAGCACAGTATACGTCACAAGACACAAGAAAAATAAGTTAATACATTAGTTTAAATGATATATAGATGGATGCATATTTGTGGTTTTACAGTGTTTTTAAAAGGAGATGGAGTTGCAGCTGCAACCAGCACTCCCAGCGAGAGGATTTTCTCTCTCGCTGGGAATACCATTACGAGAAAGCGGGCAAGCCTTCATCCGGCTCATGTTGATGCCCTTGTTTTCCTACATGTCAACCAAGAAAAAACCCCAACAACTCTTAGCGAAGAGAATATTGACAGCGAGTGAACTTTATTTACCCCCCCCCCCCCCCCCCCCCCGCTCCCGTGCCACCTCTTTTTATTGTTTTTACATGCCATCTAAAAGATGTGCGTTTCCTTTTGAATGTTGGTTTCCCAGCAACTTATTATTTATCATAAACTATCCCGATGTTTTGTTGTTTCACTTGTTGCTGTTCTGTGTAAATGCCGTATTTTTCCGTGAAAACGGGTAATAAAGCCTGTACGTTACTCCAAAGCTTTGCGTCTTGCGTTGCTATGACGTCACAACGACTAGTCAACTCGACATCGACTCGACTTTTATCATGTTGACGTTGACTAGAAAATATCTTAAATCGTTCAATCTGCTGAGTCAGCAGAGCTTCCTGCCGCGCATCGGGCGGAGGAGAAGCAGGTGGTTTCGTTGAATTCAGCTGTAACCAAACGGGATCCGTTCATAACAAGTTTGGCTTGTGATGTTCCAAAAGCATCATGTAGTCAGTGTGATAATTTGACTCCTATAGTAACTATCCAGAGATCATCAGCATCAGCCGGCGTTTAGAAAAAAAAAGTCAGACCCGACTTTGTGCAACAAACTTTTCCCCGCTGCTCACGAAGAATCTCCATAAAAGACTTAGTAAAAGCAGGAGAAGGGGAGAGTGTGTGTGTGTGTGTGTGGGGGGGGGGGGGGGGGGGGGGGGGGGGGGGGGGGGGGGGGGTCAATATTTGCCGTGAAAATAGCTAATAAAGCCTCCAAGTAGTTGTGAAGGGTTTTTGCGCTTACGTCACTATGACGTCACCGCGACTAGTCGACATCGACTCGACTATTATCATGATGTAGTCGACCTTAAAAAATATGTAGTCGTTCAACCCCTAGTTTTCACGCAGCGTCAGCCACAACTCTTGGTCAAGTAACAAAACATTTCAGCTTGTGAAACACACAGATATCAATGGAACATGTTTTGTTTTTGTTGTTTATCTTTGCACAAAAACATATTTTTGACAATTACAAATGCCATTTATGGGACTTTATTGAATTTATATCAACAACTCTGGACTCCTCCACCAACCATTACCTAAAATCTTTACTTTTAAGCAGACTTTTTCTCTCTTTATATAAAAATAAAATTGGTAACAACAAACTGCTAGGAAGGTGAAGCCAGTAAACAGAAATCAAAATCACACAGTTGTTCAACCCGGGTAAGGCATAAGTCACCTCCAAAGCCACATTAAACACGACTCTGATCATCAGTACGGCCAAAGTCGAAACTATAGTAACGAAGGCTCTCTGCTTTGACTGGTCCACCTTCTTTCTGTCCTCGCCTCGTTCCCCCGGCCCGGGCCGAACCAAAACCCAGAGGACAGAAACGCTGCAGAAGGAGATCCCCACTAACGCCAACATCAGGAACGACAATTCCCAAAATATTGCAGTTTTAATGTGATACAAATTCACTCCTGCCACAGAAAACGCCCAGACAAAAGCAACAGTCACGTTCCTTACTCTGATTCCTCGCTCACTTTTAAAACTCAGGTACGTGACGGGATGCACAACGGCCACGTAGCGCTCCAGACATGTCAGAATGTGGCAAAGAATCTCCCCGTACCATTTTGAAAAGAAAATATACACTCCCGCATTATAGATATTAACATTCTCCATGGAAATACCACAGGAGCTGACGATACACCCAACAACCCCAAGCAGCTGCATGGCGGCGGAGTTGTAAGTGAAGCAGTCGGTGTGGCTCATCGAAGAGCGGGAGGGAGTTCGCCTCCGCTTCTGGAGACCTTGGCTGAGGATGAGGATGATGAGAGGAAGGAGGAGGAAAGTGTAGGTGAACCTGAATGCGGTGAAGATGACGGAGCTCTGGCCATGGAAGAAGCAGTAATCATCCAGAGGCAAATCCGAGGCGCTGGAGGAAATGTTTGGTCCAGGAAGAGAGCTGTTGTATGGGGACAATACGCCCACCATGATGTCTGAGAAAGAAACTTTTATCAGTTTATAAAACATTTATATTTCCTTCATCTTTGTTTTACCACTTCTCTAAACATTTTGTAAGATTTAAAGCATGTTTCCTGAGACAAGATTTTTTTTTTAACCGTATTTAAGTCATATTAATAAATCCATTCCAAGCATTTTGAATGTTAGCATGCTCCTTCACAAATCTCAGTTTTAAAAACAACATTATTTCTCATATATTATGACGTAATTATAAACAAAGTCAACACTAACCTCAGTGTTCAGCACAGCTTCGTCTCCTCTGGGAAATCAAAGACTTTCCTCGATGTTTGTTGCACAGAGACAAGTTTTATTGCCCTCTCCATAAGTCACTCCAAGTGTTATTCAAATCCGGTTTATTTGCATCAGAGAAGTGCCACTGTGATTTAAATGTGTTCATTTAAGCAACATGTAAAATACATGCATCCACTGCTCATTTCAGGCACAAACAACAATCATTTAAACAAAGACAAGCAAGTGAGACTTAAAACTTTAATCACAAACATTCACAACTCTGAGAAAAACAGAAGACAAGCGATTTGCATCATTACATGCATCTGATAAACTGTTAATACAGACCATGCAATTCCAAAGAAGAAGAAATGTTTATTTGTTAAACTTTTAATAAAACCAAAGGGACATGAGGACAACGGTGAGTTTTCAGAGCTTAACAATGCAGCTGCTTATAGAAAAGTTTGAGCTTCAACAACTTGACATTGTTTATTCCTGTCTAACTTTATCAGTTTGATAAAACTTTGGAGGAACTTCAGCCTGAACGGCTGAAACATGAATAAGTTTCATGTAAGTGTTTATATTCGTCTCCTCATGATTTTTTTAATGCCTTTTCACATGAACAAGCTTATTCACATGAGTTTTAATTGAATTTTTTACTTAATGAAAACACTGCGATGTGAAATTGTGTTTTTCTTAAATTAGCAGCGAATCAGTAAAGTTTTGCACATTTGTAATGTGGCACATGGCACTTCTCCAGCTTTAACTGGTTCGTTCTCCGTTTCCATCCTCACTTCAGGGGAAGCACAAACCCAGATTTGATTAGATCTGATTGATCACCTCTTGATTTACATCTCTGCAAACTCCAAACAACATTTCAACCAAAGCAGATCGGCGGACATGCCATCTGCTATCAGAGTTGTAGTTTTGGGCCAACTGCTATGAAACACTGAAAATATATCATTTTAGTTTGGCTTGGTGTATATTTTATTCTTCTGGTTTGTTTTTTTTTATAAAGTTCATGTGTGGATATTGGTCTACATCTTTAAACTGCAAAAACATGATTACAACCGAAACCTCAGGACCATAATGTTCAATAATTAACACTTTATTAATGTTTTTCTTTATGTTTCATAGATAAATAGATGCAATCCAAATGATTGCATGTTTGAAAAATGGAAAATAAAATGCCTTTATAAAATTATACTTATATGTACAGCAACAAAATAATCAGCTAACATTTTGTTTGGATCAGTCATTTATTTCTACGAGATAAAATGAAATATTTGGGTTTATTTGACCAAACCAATCTTTAGGTTTTCTATGCTGCAGACATCATTGGTGAGTGGACCGCAGTTCTGGTCGCTCACCACCCATTTTCACGCCCACAGTACTAACGGATCTACTGGAACCAGACCTGAACCAGTGGTTTAAGTGCCCAGTTTAATCCTAACCCTTGCTGAACATCGTTTGTTTAAAAACATTTTCTCTCTGTTTATATAAAAATAAAATTGGCAACACCAGACTGCTGGGGAGGTGAAACCAAAAAACAGTTGTTAATAAAACACAGTTAGTGAATCCAGTTGAGCAATAAATCACCTCCAAAGTCACGTTCAACACGACTCTGACCATCAGTACGGCCAAAGTCGAAACTATAGTAACGAAGGCTCTCTGCTTTGACTCGTCCACCTTCTTTCTGTCCTCGCCTCGTTCCCCCGGTCCGGGCCGAACCAAAACCCAGAGGACAGAAACACTGCAGAAGGAGATCCCCACTAACACCAAAATCAGGAACGACAATTCCCAATAAATCACAACTTCAAACTGAAAAAATGAGAGAATTACCAAACAAATCACCCAGACACAAGCGACCATGATGTTTCTCTTTCTGATTCCTCGCTCACTTTTAAAACTCAGGTATGTGACGGGATGCACAACGGCCATGTAGCGCTCCAGACATGTCAGAATGTGAAACAGAACCTCTCCGTACCATTTAAAGAAGAAAAGATATTTCCCAATCACCACGACGTTCAAACTCCCCTTAAAAACGCCACAACAGCAGAGGATGCAACCGGCGACGCCGATCATCTCCATGGCGACAGTGTGGTACGTGAAGCAGTCGCAGTGGCTCATCGACGCCGAGGAGAAATACGAGGGATTTTGCCTCCATTTCTGCAGAGCTAGGCAGAGGATGATGATGCTGAGAGGAAGGAGAAGCAGAACGTTGGCGATGGAGAAGGTCGTGAAGATGACGGAGGTCCATCCGAACACGAAACAATCGGCCTCCCAAGATGAAGACTCAGCGGTGGAGGAAACGTTTGGTGGTGATGAGTTTATCATGATGTCTAGAAGAGAACAAAACAGGAAAAACTGGATTTTATGGTTTAAAAATTATCCTAAAGTGGAAAAAATCTGTTAATCTTTATACACACCAGATCTGATATGTTCAAATTATCTTCAGTAAATCAATTTCCAACCATTATTTTAAGCATTTAAATCTTAGTAGATTTCTCTTAGCAAACGCTGACAGTTTTTGTACACGTCTAAACCTTCATTGTTTATTTTTTTAAATTAAATTATAGTGAAAATAAAGTCACTGAAAACAACCCCAACCTTTGTGTTTGTCAGAGTTTCATCCCACGGTCCGGATCCTCCGAACTCAGAGCATTTCTGTGATGTAAATGTGGCAGACCTGAGTTTTTATTGTCCACTTTAGCTCTGTGTTTTGCTCCAAGCTGCAAAGATAACTCATTTGCATGAAAAAATAGTGTCACGATTATTTAAATGTGTTTCTTTTCTTTTCAAGCAGCCTGTGAAACACGAGCAGCCACTGACAGCTTCAAACACAAAACCTGATCAACCCTTAGAAATAAAACAACAAATAATAATCATGCGCCTCGCAGAGGTTCAATATAACTATTTAAAGGAAAAGTAACATTTGTAGAAAAAATAGATTTGTTATTAACCTTTTAATAACTACAAAGGCAAAGGTTCAGCTTCCTGTCTGAGAAAAACTCTGGAGAAACAAAGTTCAGCCAAAGATTCAGTGACTTGTAGAATCGTCTTCAGCTACAATAACTTGAAGTTTTTTCTTTTCCAACTTTATAAATTTCTCCATGCAGAGGGATTTTAACCCACTTTTCTTCCCAGAATATTTCTGGTCCTTATTTGTTTGGCTCCTTATATTTTCTGGTTCCTGTTTGCAGAACCTTTTCCTTATTATTATTATTATTATTATTATTATTATTATTATTATTATTATTATTATTATTATTATTATTTTCTTTTTTTGTGGGATTTTGCTGCCAGGTTACAGCGACACACTGAAGCACACACATCATCCAAGAAAAAACTTTACATCAATATTTATTTGAATCAAAAATAAACCAAAAATAATATTACAAAATAAATTAAAAACATAAAAAATCACACTGTAATTGCAATGAATGATGTTTGTTATGTTGGTTTGGAACAAAACAAATGGAAAATCACAGTTTCTGACTTTCTGTTGTCTGTCAGGCGATAACTTATGGTAGCTTGTAAAACCTTTTCAAATAAAGCTAAATTGTTTGCCATTAATTTTTGCTGTTAAATTGTTTTTGAATGCAAATAAAACCTCATTTGAATATAAATAAAAGAAAAGCAGTGTGGGAAGGTGGTGCTGAAATAAAACAGGATAAATGTTGCTCACAGGAATCAGATTAAGAAATGAAAACACAGAGAAGGTCGGTGTTTGTTCTTTACTTATTATATTATCTAAAAAGAGAATCAGATTTACCAAAAACAGCCGAAATACCAAGTGGTAAATGGGTGTAGGGTTTGGGCCTTTATGACCGTTAAACATAAAATGTTTAGATTTTATTTGCACAAGTATTTAATGGCACCAGGAGTGAACAGGTTTGATTTTTTTTTTTTTTTAAATCAATGGTAATTAGGACAGAAGTCTTTAATGTTTTGGCTTTAAGAGATTATTAAATTCAACAAGTTTCTTCACAAAAAGAACAACTTACTAAATTTTCTGACTTTATATTTTTGATATTCTTGCTTGATCTGGAACTGAAGGCAAGAGGAAAAGACGTTTCTATTGTATTGATAAGTTTCGGAGGAGTTCACAAAGGTCAGACTGCAGATACAAATAGAGGCCGAAAAAACTGAAATATTTCTCTGGTGCCTTTTTTTAAAAGTTGTACCTCTGTCAGCATCAACTCCTGCTGCCATCATTGGTCTCGACATAATTTGCCATCATGAAACTCCTAAAATTAAAACTTTCGTAGAAAATATGTCCATCACAGACGTTTATTAAAGTGTGAAATCCTGATTTTTAATCATTACTGTATGTAAGAGTATCTACTTTTTTTTTTTTTTTTTTTTTTTATTATTATCTTTATTCATTTCATTCAATACAAATAAAAAAATTTTTAATACAAGGAAAAAAAATAAAATAAAATAATTTAAAAAAAATGAAATGAAAGGTAGCAGAAAGAAGAAAATAATCTTATAATATCTGCCCCTTTTTCTCAACTATGGATCAAAACAACAAAAAACAAACAAACAAGAAAAAAAAAAAACTAAAATTTTTTTTTTAATTTGTCTTATGTGACAAAAAAAAGAAAACAAAAAAAAAAGAAAACAAAGGAAGACCAAAAAAACAAGGTCAATCATCAATCTCAACTGAACAATACTATACTTTGACTTTATACTATTTCATACTTCTTCAAAAAAACAATCTTTAACATTCTTTTAAACATGTGTAATGATGTAGCATTTTTAACATCGTTTTGCAGGTCGTTCCACAGTTTGACTCCTTGTATCGAAGTACATCGTTCTTTCAAACAAATTCTGAATTTAGGTTTCTTAAAAATCTGTTTTTAATAAGCAAAAGAAAATGACTTAACTTCTTGTCAGTAACTCATCATTAGTGACCAACACAGTAATAACTCTAAACACAATGTCGGGGAAAAGTTTCTTCATTTTAACGTTTTTCTCAGTTAATAAATTGTTTTTATTTTTTTGCTCAGGTTTCCTTTGTCACATTTTTTTCTGTGTGTTTGTGAATTTGATTTGACTCTTTTTTTTTTTTCCTCACTCACAGAAATGACGACAAACTCTTCATCCTCAAACTTCTCCCTTCTTCTTCCTCCCCGCCCCTCTCTGGAACATCTGGCTTCCTGCTACGTCTCCAGACCCGGCTCCTTCATCCTCGCTGCTAACTGGATCATTGACTTCCTCTTCTTCCTCCCGTTCTGCCTCTTCGTCTTCCACAGCGGTTTCCACCAGTGGCATCAAACCAGGCGCGCCTTGAGCCACTCTGACTGCTTCACCTGCCATCTGGCCGCCATGGAGATGATCAATGTGTTAAATTGTACTTTTTATTGCTGCGGTGTCTACGGTGAAGCTTTCTATCTAATATTTATTGGAAATTTTTTGACTTCCTTGGTCTGGCATGGACAGACGCTGTTCCACCTGCTGACGTGTGTGGAGCATTACCTGGCTGTCGTTCATCCCACCTTCTACCTGAGCCTCAGAAACGAAAGAGGCGTGCGGCTGAGGAACGTCGCCGTTCTCTGCGTCTGGCTGCTCTCCTTCGTCGGCATGGGTCTGATGGCGTTCAGAAAGTTCCTCGCCGTTTTCGATGTATGCGTCCTGGTGGTAAATTTAACATTTGTGTCCTTCTGCAGCCTTTCTGTTATGTCTAATTTGTATCGCCCTTCACCAGGCGATAAGGAAGCCGGCCTACGGAGGGTTGATCAGGCCAAGCAGAGGGCTTTTAAAACCATTTTAATCATTTTGGTGGTTCAGATGTTGAGATTCGTCGGCAGTGTGATTTGGAGCATTGTGGACGGTTTAAGTCTCAGTTCTTACTGTTTATTGGTGGCTGTTGGTGCCCTGGTGAATCTGCCCAGCAGTTTTGTGTTGCCTCTGCTGTTTCTGCAAAGAGAAGGGAAACTGGTTTGTTGTAAGAAAATCCAGCAGCATTGTTGTAAAAATGTTTCCTAATTTAATGCATTATTTTTGGAATTGCTTGGCACAAACATGGATATTAAATTTGACCTGAATTTTTTTTACTCAACTACCAAAAAGCAACAAAGACACCATGACAGGATAGAGCAAATGGAAAAAGGTCTATTTGAGGTGTAGTTGGTGTAGACCCATCATGGTCATGAATATGTAAAACATTTTGGCTTTTAAATCTTTATTTTTATCTCATTTTTTTCTGAAGATTTAAGAATCACACTAAGCAAAACTGCAATGTATTTAAATTGAGAATTGGACTTAAAAGTATTGGAAAAGTGTGCTTAAAGTCAGAACTTCAACTAAAATGCATCTTGAATTAATATGCAAGGCTTATGTTGACCAATATTTCAGATATGTTCTGACATTTTATTATCCACCTGTGGTTAAAACATGCAAGTCTTTGTTTGACTGAACTAAATATGAAAATTGTAAATAAGCAGAATATATTTTTACTGCAGGTTTCTGACAGATAAAATGCATTTCTGTCTAAGGATGGATGTTTTTAGGGACATTATTAGGATTAGAAAGTTAAATTTGCACTAAGTAAAATAGTTTAAGGCGAAATTTTCTGACGTTTCAAAGATAAAAAAGTTACATTAATAATTTAGATGTTCCCTGTTTGATTCCTGATCTTCCTACTTGCTACAAATACGTTTAATAGACACCTAAACTCAAGTTAAATATTTGTCTACATTGCTTTTTAAACAACATGCATCGCTCTTTTATGTATAATATCCACAAATTAGACTTTAGTTAAATGTATTTTCATCAAAGTTATGAGTCCAAGGGATTATCATGTGTTATTCACATGTGAAAAGCATCTTTATGAGAGTGATAATTGAATATTTATGTCATTTATAGAAGTGTGTTTAGTTTTAATAGAATGAATCAGTGAAAAATATTGGAAAACATTTTCTGTGAGGTGGTTTAATATTTATGTTTTATGACTAGAACAGAGACATTTAAGATTTAATTCAAGCCATTTTGGAGTTTGTTCAGATTTTTGGGTTTAACAATAAGTGTCATTTAAAACCTATATAATTAAATTGTTTTAAAATTAAAGTATCTTATTCTGTAGTTCTGAAGTTGTTCACATGTTGGTTTTGTTTTGAAGAGAAACTGAGTTTTGTTGTAAAAATGTGTCATTAAACATCTTGATGCCTCTGCCAGCGTTATTTCAGAGTCCTGCTTAAAATGATCGTATGTTTATTTCTGAGGACAGGTTGTTGTTTTTTGATGCTTCTGCATAAAAGCTCATTTGCAAAAAACACGACATATTCACCTGAGGTTTATGAACATGTCAGTCAATTCAAATGACTTGGAGATTGAGAGGTTTGTGAATAAAACCGCTGACCTCTGGATGCCTTATTATTATTGTTTTATTCAAATATTTCCAGGTAATGAAAATAACTAGCAGATAAACATTGTGTGAAGTTAGGATTGATGGACTGTAATGCAAACAACCATTGACAGCAGAGTTGATGCTCCTGTTCCATGAATTATTCAAAACAAATGCGAAATATTTTTGTCTTTGCTGCATTTAGTTGAAAAATAAATGTTTATATTTAGTTTTTAGATTTGGGAGAGTTTGATGTCGAATAGTGAGCACTTGATTGTTTTTACCGTCATGTCGGCTAGAAGATCCAGTCTGGAAGAATAAATTAGACTTTTAGAGAGTTGTTTAAAAAAAGAAAAACGTTGCCAGTGATTCATTATCACTTGGTTTTGATTTAAATGAATAAATTTCCTGTGAAAACAAAATTAGTTCAGAGTGTAAAATGTCCAATGTAAGAGTTGTAAATAATCCATCCATAATCCACATTAATGTGGTTCTATACTTCAGGGTTTTTTCATCTAAATAAACAAAAGTAAAAATGTTGTAAATAGTTTTATAGTCCACTTTATTAAGCAAACCAGCAGTAACAAAATAGTTTTAATATGTTTGTTTCATTTAGAAGAAAACTGATGTCAACAATACATAACAAATTTACATATTCACTTAATTCCAACTTAAGAAAAAAATTATCTTGTCAGGAATTAACAAAATAAAAAAGCATTATGAAAGTACAATCACAAAACATGGTTTATGGTCATATTTTTTTTTTTTTCTACATAGTTTATTTGGGTACAACATGTACAGCGACTGAATTTTTTACAGCGCTTGAGAAAAGATGAATAGAGTCCCTCCACCTGTTTGCATTCCCCGTTTTTTGAAGATAAATTGAGCGTATGCAAAATATTCCACTGCAGCCTGGGAAACTAGAATACATAGAAAACATGCTACTATTGTTTGAATTGTTCAAATAGGTCATTATAAGCATGTTTAGTTCTCCATAACAGCTCAAAATTTATGCCATTTTTTATGCCATCCTTTGTTTTTATCTGCAGTCTCTTGAGTTATGTTAGTAAATTAAATAGATGTGAAAAATGTCAATAACAAGCTGGACTTCCTAGTTAATAGTTGCAACATTAAATAGTGCATTATAGTATCTCAGTTGAATACTTAAAATAAACTGAGATCCTTGCAAAATTAGGATTCGTTTGCGTGTGAAAGTGTAAATAAAGTCTGATGTGGACCAAAAGAGGAAACTCTTATCCGCCTAAAATCCTAGATATTGCTTTGATTTAAGTAAACTGCCGCTGTGTGAATGCATATATGAACGGTAAGCAGACCTAAGACTGCTCCAAAAATAGGAAGTGGACTATAATGCAGGGCATTCTGGGTAAATACAACCAAAACAAACGCTCGTGTTTAGCGCTAGCATTGAAATGCTTGTGTTTTGTTTTGTTTTTTTTACTAAAGACAAAAGAGAAACCGTACAACCGCTAAAATCTACTCCAATTTCTCCAGTTTCTACTCCAATTTTGTACCAATTATTCATTTCACAAAACAGAAAGTTGTGCTCAGTGTCTTTTTGTGCTCAGTATTCATTTTTCTTCAGTGGTTCTTGGTGCAGCGCCCCCAAAGGCGAGGAGGGGAACAACATCGCAGCAGCTGAAAATCTAAAAAATTTTGCAATTTAGGTCCCGATTCACACTGAGTCAACTGGACTATAAAGGGGCGAAAACATCCTTAAAATGCTGTAATGAAACTTCACTGGAAATTGTTCTTGTAGCACATAAACTTTCCTGATCTGTGTAAAAACATCAGCGGTAAGACCAGACTGCTGGGGACGTTAAACCAAGCTACACAAGCCATGATCAAGCAGTTACTCTTTTTGTTTGACATAAAGAATGCAGTCCAAATCAGACTTCCACTAAACCTCAAAACCAGTACTCCCAGTATGGTGACGATGGTGTAAAAGGCTCTCCTTTTCAGCTGGCTGACCCTCTCACCGCCCTGCTCTCCTGGACCCGGACGGACCAAAACGCGCAGAACCGCAAGGCTGCAGGCCGACATGATTATCAACGAGATCAGCAAGAGGCAGAAATCCATGGTGAGGAAAACGTCTTTCAACACAAACAAGCTCAGCCTGACAGCGCAAAGCAGCCAGACACAGGAGATGCAGATGTTTCTGATTCTGGTTCCCCTGTCGTTCCTGAGGCTCAGGTAGGTGACGGGGTGAACCACGGCCAGGTAGCGCTCCACACACGTTAAAACATGAAACAACGTCTCGCCGTACCAAATGAAGGACGACAAAAGTCCTCCCACGAACACATCCGTTGTGCTTTCAGCATAGATGCCCATGCAGAAAGGGACCAGCCTGAAGACACAAAATGTCTCCATGGCGACGATGTGGTACGTGAAACAGTCAAAGTGGCTCAACGCCGCCGCCGAGCCGGTGGCGTGTCTTCGCTTCCACTCTCTGAGAGCAGAGAGGAGGATGAAGATGCTGAGGGGGAGAAGAAGAACGAAGTGGGCGATGTAGAACGCGGCGAAGCTGAAGGAACTCGGTCTGGAGATGAAGCAGTAAAAACTTTCAGAGACGAAGAAGAGGGAGGGAGGAAGAAGAGTCTCCAGTGACGAGGAGGAGTTAGCCGACATGTCTGGTTGGAGCAGCAAATGGAGGAAAATTAGAAAACATCATGCAGAGCGAAGGAGCAAAGCATCTGTTGAGTTTAACTGCAAACACTTCAAAAAACATTCAGACCTCACACTGTTTCACATTTTACACATATCAACCATAAACCTGTTATTTCATTGGAATTTGATGTTTACTGCTGTGCATCTTTAAAAAAGTCCTTTTTATTTTACAACTGGTGTAAAATCAGACACTAAAAACATCTGAAAAGTTTAGTGAGCATTTTTATTTGGCCCTCCTGAAACAGCAGCACCAGCTGCACCCACACAGAGATTTGATGTCGTTTATTCTGTAGTGTTTACTTAAATGTAGTAAATACAAATTCACGATTTTTACACTTTTACTCATAGAAACGTTTGAAAGCATCTTAAAATCAAACATGGAGAACCAACATGAACAAAATTCCAGAGAAACCTCTTCTAGTTTATACTGATTACTTATTCTTATTAAACATGGGGAACCAATATTCTATATTTTTACCTTTTTGTCTTTGTTTTGATTTTGTTGTATTTCCTTCTAATTCATGTAAAACGCTTTGAATTGCCTTGTTGCTGAAAATATGCTTTATAAATAAAATTACTTTACCTACCTTACCTTTTATTTAAATTGCAATTATGCTTTACATTACTTTGGTCTAGCCCAAAAACTTCAATAAAGCATATTGATATTAATTGATGCAATGTAGCAAAACATAAAAAGGTGTAAATATAGACTTATTCACTAAGAAAGTTCAGTTTGAACTCTTAGACACTAACTTAAATCACACAAATAACTTTTTTTTAGTTCTATTCTATCTTTCATTAATTTTCTGTATTCATTTTTGCTCAAAAGGTCTTGCCATATATTCGTTAGTGTTGGTTTATGTTAATGTTCTGTCCTTTGTGCTTTTTGATTTAGTTTTTCTTTAGAACAACATTGTTTTTCCCCACTGATTTGTTTTTACTTTGATTTTCAATAAATAAAAGAATCCAAGATGAATCTGATGTCAAACTGTAAGTTATTTATTTGCCCTTGGATATGTAAAAAAGCATCGGTTCTGACCCGGCTTGAAGGACGAACAATATTTCATTTGATAATAATTTAAGAGTATGAAAACAACACTAACCTTTCAGATGTCTGTTTCTCACTTTGTATTCACACAAAATGTGTTGTGTGGCTTTTCTGCAGGTTCCTTTAACCTCTGACTCAACACAAATCTAATTGTGGTTTATTTGCATTGCCTTCACATGTTATATTTATTATTTTTGTACTGACGTCGTCCCAACAATGAATGATTGTATGTGAGAAATGGCTAAATCAAATCCTTTCTAATCTTGTCAAAAATTTAAATAGTTTTGCATCTTTTTCTTTTAAAGATGTGAAGAATCCAGTAGAACTTTAGTATTTCAACACATGACTTCTCTTAGTTTATAGGAGATTCTCTATTGACTGTTATAGTCTAAAAACAATGTCTACGTTGCTATTTCTATGCAGATGACACTCATACAGGTTAGAAAATTCTTGGTGATTTTACTGCATGTCTTTTTAACACTGCAGTTGAGCTCAAAATTATTTATTCACCCGAAAAAGTAAAATTTTAAGTTACTTTCATTAAACCAAGAAGTTTCTTTGTTTTTGAGAGAGAGTTGTACATCTTATTTTAACTTTTGAGTCTTCCAAATAAATTTGGACTTTACTGTTGACCAAAATAGTAAATTAAAAACAAATAGTTTTTAATGATCAAGTTATTTTATAACTTCTGTTACAGTCGTCTGTAAAAACGTCTGAAATAGTTTCTTTTTATAATCCCAAATTGGCTAAAAACACATCCAGCTCAAATAATAATGGCATAATATATAGTAAATATATTGATAAATCACATCTGTGACTTTCATTATTATTATTTCATGTAAATGACAACAGAAGAGAAATGTTTTTTGCAAAGCACCAAGTCGTTTTATTTTTTTTATTTCTTTAATCTGCAAAGATTAATGAACTGTCAAATGCAAATAAACATCGACAGTTTTAAATGAACATTTATTCTTAGTGAGTAAATGCAAACTCCACTGTCATCTGTATTTCTTTTATTTGGTTATTATTATAGAGATTTGACAGAATTAAAATCTGGAAACATTTGGCTGTTTTACTGAAAATGCATCCAGGATTAAAGCACTTTGCAGTAGAAATATACATGGACATTTCAGGAAAATTACCTTTTTTTTTAAAAAAAAAATAGAGATTTATTTTACATCAGAGAACAAGATACATGGTCCGGTATATTAATGAAGAAAGCAAACAAAATAAACAAAGACAAAGAAACAAAATTGTGTTTTAATGAATGAATATCAACTGCGTACGAGTCAGAGTATATAAGCAGTGATGGTTATATGAATGACATGTTCAGTATGTGGAGCTATTAAAAAAATAATGAGGATAATAATAATAAATCACTCAATTATCTGAGAGGCAGGTAAATGTAGACATACGATGGATCAATTAATAGAGTTAATAAATTATACTAAAAAAGGAAGTGGTATCAATTAATAAAGTATGAATTTATTTATACTTTAATAAATTAAACTCCACTTATGCTAAGTCAGAGGTTCCCAAAGATTTTCTTCTGGGCTCCTTTATGGATTACAATAAAATACCCCCAAAAAGAAAAAAACAAAATCAACTGGGTACACACATCGTTCAACCAGACATAAACCTATGTGGAATAAAATAATTATTCTCAGTGTGTTTACTTTTATTAGAAGTTTATTTAATATTAATCTTACAATGTTTACTCAGTTTATTATGTCTCACTCAGTCTTACAGAGTCATTGTTTCTCTTTTTAGCCTCAGTGTGTCAGAAGCTTAGCAACAGGCGATAAGTAAATAGTTTTCATACCTTGAGGAGGGACAGACCAGACCGACGGCGGAGCGATTATTATTAGACACAGAATATTCCGTCTGAAACCCATTTTTAACTGAAAGTTGCATTTTTCTCTGTGTGTGTATTAATCTGATTAGCTCCTTGGGAATGTTGGTGGTGACACTCTGTCTGTGGGAGAAGGACGGTATACAGTATATGTAGAGAGGTGATTCCTTTGTCTAGTTAGATCTCTTCTGAGTTCTCCATCTGTGCAGATGTGAAATAAAGCTGTGTTTTGTTCTTCCTCTTTAACAAGGTTTGGACTTTGTTAATTTTTCTCGCTCCACACCTAAACACATATTTTATTTTCAAACTCCACTGAAGTTTATTTCACACTTCAGGTTGCAACAAAACAAACTACAAACCATCTTTAAACACTTTTTAATGACAAGTGTCATTAAAAACCCAACAACAAAAACTGTCGGGTTTTTGTTTTCATTCATCCATACTGCTTCCCACGCCCCCCTGCAATGGCACTGCGCCCCCACTAGGGTATGTTACATTGCATACAGGAACTAAAACACACAATTTTTAATGAAAAAAATGTGAAAAACAGGTTAATTTTTTTTTTATTTACACCACAATCCAAAGAACAACTAAACGGTTGTTTACATGCAGAACCTCACAGACCACCAGTGGTCCAGGAACCACAGTTTGAGAAAGACCGTTTTAGATTCATTGAAATTCACCCAAACAAATAAAAATCTGATCTAAACCCCAGTAAAACCCTGCAGCCTCTCTTTGATTAATTTCTTTGTCCACATTTTCATTTGTTGGTTTTCAGACAAACACATCGCCCTGCTTTCTGTAGAAATAGCAACGGTTGCACCAGGCTACTGGGAAGGTTGAACCAAGAGTTGCATGCTAGCACCAAACAATTGGATCCACCTGCTATCATACTTAGCAAAATCCAAAGAAACCCCCAAGAAAATCTGACTACGAACACTCCCAGTATGGCCAGAATGGTGTAAAATGCTTTATACTTGAGTTGGTCTCTCCCAGTCGAGCCTCCACCCTGTTTTCCTGGGCCCGGATGAATCAAAACACAAAGAACGGACAAGCAGCAAAACCCAGTGACAAATATTGCAACTATCAAAAGGAGCAAACACAGGGCAACAGCAACAATTGGTTCCATCAAAGTCACTACTGTGAAGCAAAGCAGCCAAGCGCAGGAAATGCCAACGTTTCTGACCAGAGCCCCTCTCTTGTGTCTCAAACCCAGATACGTGATGGGATGAACGACAGCCAGGTAGTGATCCAAGCACATCAGCAGGTGAAAGAAGGTTTCTCCATAACAAGTAAAGCTATATAAAAAGTATCCAAATGACATTACAACTGGACATTTACTAGAAACGCCACAGACACAAAGGAAACATCCAGAAACGCCGATGAGCTCCAAGATGGCCACATGGTGTGTGAAGCAGTCGGAGTGTTTCACTGCAGCTGCCGACGAGAACGAAGAGTTTCGACGCCACTGCTGGAAACCGCGGCGGAGGATGAAGACGCACAGAGGCAGGAGCAGCAATATGTTGACGATGCAGAAAGTGATGAAGACTATGGAGTTTGGTTTGTCGAGAAGACAACTGGTGTAGTCAAAAGTGGTGGAGTTTGTGGGTCCACAAACTCCAAAGCTTGGAGGAAGAGTCGAGGAATTGACTAGAAGAAGAAGAAGAAAAGGAATCCAATAGATTATGATCCACCAATGAACTTTGCCATGAAGCAATTCACTCATAATATATTTACATTTTCCTTTGTACATTCAAAAACCACCGCTAAAATAAATAGTCTGTCAATACAATGGATGTTATTAGCTTCATTTCCACTCACCGTGAAAGTGTGCAAATTGGAATTACAAAAATAATTCTGCTTAATATTAAAAATATACAGTATATATATATATATATATATATATAGATAGATAAAAAGTCAGCATTTACGTTTGTTGCTGCCATGATTTTCAATGACTCATCATGTGAACAAATATATTCTCATGATTTTAATTGCATTTCTAATTTAAAATGCCTTTTTTCCAGTTAGGTTTTGCTCAGATTTGTAATGGAAAAACAGTTATTGTTAATAATCAAAGTGTAAATACTTCTGTTAAAATAATTTAAAAACACAAACAGTGAGACGAATCTAAAGCCCTCCCATTAGACGCCTGATTCTTTTAGGTTAAAATTGTCTAATATTTGGACAGTTTTATTCACCTTGACAGAAAAAAATCCCAGTTTCATCTGATTTGAAACCAATGAAGAAAGACTCAGATAAGCAAATGTCATTAAACTACAACAACTGGAACTTTTCATCAGATTTACTATAAATGATGGTGGAACAAACTTCAGGCTAAATTAGGTGTCTAAATCAATAGGTTCTCCAACAAAACATTAGTTCTGTGTGCAGTTAATGTCCCATTTTTATATTTATCTTCAAAATGGTTTGTTTTTTTCCAGTTCCATTGTAAAGGTATGTGCTAAAAGTATTTAAATTAATTATCAGTTTCAGTTTTAACCTCTACAATCACCTGCTAACCTGAGGTTTGTGCTGTTTTTAAGAGCTATTTTGATGCTATCTTGTTAGTTATTTATACGATACAAGTACATTTTAATAGGTTAAACTGAAGCTAATCTTGACTTGTGAATTATTTCTCCTAACATTTAAGACTTTTGAAAAGCCTCAGCAAAAAGTTCTTTAAGTTTCACCACCTCTAAGTTGTGAATTTTATTTGTATGAGTAGTAAAAGAAAAACCTACGTGGACCAGTGTCTTGCCCTGAGCTTCTGCTCTGCATCGTTCCTCGGGTTGGACGCTCCGCTCCTAAAACTATGTCCCATTTAAAGCCCACATTGTGCCACTACGCCTTCCTCAGTGCTTAGTTTGCATAGTGAACACACTGCCTCAGGACAACTGATAAATGATAATCAATTTATTTCAGAAGACTAGTGTTTTCTTGTGGGAAACCAAAGCATGATTGTTGATTGTGGACTGCATGTTTCATTCAGTTTTGAAGGATTTTTAGATCAATAAAAGCTCTAAGAGAGGCTGAACTTTCACCTATAAGGTAAAACATCTGTTAATGTTGCGGTTTGATTTGTTTGAGTTGTTTGTGAAACTATGAACCTGTGCGGTGACTTTCAAAGCAGTGTTATGCAATGTCATTTTACAGCACAATCAACTAATCATGTTGCATTCAATTGTTATAAAAATGTTGTATATGTAAGACTTAACTTAAAGGAAATTTGAGCTCATTGTTTGGTGCCTTGAAATTGGCCTCTGTCTCTTTAAGAAGTTCCTACCAGAAACAATCAGAGTAAAACTCCTGGTATGTTTTTGATGAGATAACATTACAACATGACCTGAAGCTCAAAAAAGTCAATTTTACAAGAAATTCCCCGACGCTTTAAAGGCCAGACTGGAGATGTTTTCATATTTTCTTTGAGGAAGTGAAGCATCTGCAGGTTTTTATTCGTGTTTGTAGAGGCAAATAAATGAATACATACGTAAATATTGAGAAAAAATAAATTTTCAGCACCAATCTTCCTTATCTTCTGTTAGAATGACCATAATGTATTTCAGTTTGTAATTAAGTATTTGTGACATCATGTCTAATCTCACTTAATTTATTTTGTTGATGCAAATATATTTACAATTAAAAGGATAAATCTTTAAACCACATATGAAAATCACACCTTTAAGTTTTCCCTGAGGGTTTCAATCATATGAAATGATTTGTTAATAAAATATGGAACAGTGAAAATAGTCAAACGCCATACAGATTGATTTATTATTGATAATAAGCCATGGAGTTCAGACATCATTTTTTATTTACATATATTTATTCCCACTTTGCATCATTTCAAGGAATGAAAAGATAAATAACTATTATTACAACCATCCAACAATCCCCAGATGTTTAGTTTTCACAGTTCCAGTCATTTACATGAGGTTTGTGTGGCAGCAGACATGAATTCATCCAGGTGATTTACCTGAAGTTTTATCATTGTGACATTGTTTTAATAATGCAAAGAATGAATTTGCTTGTCAGGAGACAGATTAATCATTAATACCAGCCCAAATAAAAAAAATTACAGTAGATTTGTTAAATTAAGTGACTTTTACTTTAGTTACTACACAAGAAAAGAAAACTATTAACGGTTTATAACCAGCCAGTTATCAGTTGAAGTTTTCAGTAGCACATTAACACAAACATGGAGGAAATTTAATCACATGTGAATCTGCTAAACATCATGCTAACGCTAAAACTTTGCATATTAATATTATCATAAATATTTGTGCAACAAATGTGAAATTCATTTTGTACATGGGTTTGCAAAGTTTTAAACTTGGAAAATCATAAACATTGTAAAATGAAAGTCATAAGATTACATCCGTAACGATAAATGAACTAATTTTAAAAAGTTATAGCGACCAGTTCAGACATCTTTATGCAGAAAACCTTCCTGGTGTTTTTCTGCTCTATGAAACGCATAAAACATTGAACACAACTTAGTGTGTTAGATGTGAAACTTGTATTATGTAGAAACTTATGAAATTTTTGGAAAAGTATACAACATGGGGAATGGTGTCGCATGTTTTGAAAGTGTAAATTATGTCGTTTTGTAACATCAACAAGATGTGAGGAAATTGTGAAACTGAAACGTTTTACTTGGAAAATTAAATTTGTAACAGTAGCTGTGTTTCTATTGACAATATTACTAAAAATATTCTGCTTAATGGAAGCACGGCAATTTTGAAAAAATTAATTTTTGCGACAAAAGTTTTTGCATTAGAGTGAGGAGCTTTTCTGGCCATGTCAAAATGACGGGAACATTTTTCTCGCATCTCACCAGGATGTTGCGATTAGTGCAAACAGCAAAGAGGTTGACAGGAAGTGGTTGGAGAATGATGGCGTGGCATGTTTTTAAATGATTTAAACAAACTTATCCATGTGATTTTAATTCTCTCTTTTATTTATTGGAGACACTGCAGTTGTGAAATTGTGATTTTTGGACATTTGTGGAATATCGACAAAGTTTTGTGCACATCTGCATCGGAGAGCTACAGCTAGTTTAGCATTTGAAGCATGTGGGAAACACTGAACATGTGGAAAGTTTGTCTTGTGTTTAACATTTTGAAAGCTCATTTCAAACGTAAATATATTAAAGATATAGAACTTATAATGTGTGGTAACATGTTAAAACTAATGGAAATGTTCCAACACGTGCAACATTTTCAGCCGAGCCTTTTTGTTGCATATCATCATCAAGCAGAGTAGAGACGGGAGAATCTAGTGCTAGAATAACATCCCCAATAAATCCTTTCACTTCTTGTTCTTGCAGCACGCAAACTTTCTCCTTTTGTGCAGAAACAACAGAGGAAGCACAAGACTGCTTGGCAGATTGCACCAGATTATTCCCGCTAAGATCAAGCATTCATTCTTCATCATCTGTGTTACAAAGATTCCAGCCCAGATGAGGCTGGACACAAACCTCAGTGCCAGAACGGACAGAATGATCACCATGGTGTGGAAGGCCTTCTGCTTGGAGCGGTCAGGCCGCTCTCGGGCCGGCTCCCCTGGGCCGGGGCGGATCAAAACACGCAGAGCAGAGAGATTACAGAACAACGTGATCAGCAGCGAAATAACCACCAGGAAGAAATCTAGAATGAAGGCTACTTTACTATTTACATACACGCCTATCCTCAGAAAGCAGAGCAGCCAGACGAAAATAATGCAGACATTTCTGATCCTGGTTCCCCTTTTATTCCTGAGGCTCCGGTAGGTGAGGGGATGAACCACAGCCAGGTAATGATCTGCACAAGTTAAGACATGAAAAGATGTTTCTCCATACCAAACGAAGGATGAAAGAAGACCTCCAACAAATAACGCTAATGTATCATTTGTGTGTATGCCAAGAAAAAAAGGAATAAGCTTAATGACATAAAATATCTCTATGGCGGCGGTGTGGTAGGTGAAACAGTCAAAGTGACTCGAGGTGTGGGAACGTTTTCGTTGCCATGCGGCGCAGAGGACGAGGATGATGAGAGGGAGGAGGAAGATGATGGTGGTGACGTTGTAGATGAAGAAGATGAAGGAGCTCGGTCTGATGATGAAGCAGTGATGGTCTACAGAGAAGAGGAAGAGGAGGGAGGATGACGAGTTGGCTGACATGTTCAGAAGACGCTACGAATAAAAAGCATTAAATCTATTAGACAAATGGAAAATGTGATTAATTTTAAATATATATACTGTATACTGTATATTTGTTTTCTCAAACATTAATTTGCTTAAGTTGGTTTTCTGTTTTGGATTTTTATTTAACATTAACAACTTTTGTTCTTGTTTCATTATTTGTTTCGATATCATTTTTAGAAATCCTGTTTTTTCTCTACATCATGTTTTGATTTTTTTTTTTTGCTTCAATCATCCTCATCTTTGTCTAACAATGACAATTTAATTTATTTATTTTTTGTGTCATTGTTTATCTGCAAAGCATTTTGGTATGAAAAGTCCTTTACAAATAAAGTGAATTTAGAGAAGTATACATGTGGGCAAACATCCTAATGCAATATCACAGAAAAAGTGAAATTATAAATATATTGTGTGAAAACATTTAAGTAAATCCTGACAGTGGGGAAAAGCTCCACACTGCAAATGATCCCAGCTTTAGATGCATTAAAATTTGACCTTCATGACAGTTTTCAGCTCTCAGTCTCCTGAATATTAACTATTTGGGCTGAAAATGTTTGGTTCTGTTTTAGAAATCTACACTTCAACTTGTGTCATTTTTGCATATTCAGTATACTTTCTTTGAGTTGCTACATTATGTGTAAAGCTAAATATTTCAGTTTTTGCTGAGAGTAAAATACTGTTCATGTAATTCACTGAGTTTTTATTTATTTAGAAAACATTTTAGTGGTTTGAGATTCCAGAAACTGTCTGTTTGCTCTGTTTAAGATTTCATGCTATAAAATGAAAGTTTTATAGACTACAAACACTGGAATGTTATGTAGAAATATTTCCATTTTTAATACAGTTCCTAAAGTCGATTTAACTTAAAATGTTTGACAAACCACAACAAAAAGACTTTAAAAATGTATTTATTGAAACAACTTACATCTAACATTTACATCAAACCTCAGGAACATAAAAAAGTTCATGAACACAAATAACCTGAAACTGAACTATGGGAACTATTTACTTTTTAAATTATTTCAATGTTAATCAAGACAACATCTTCAGTTAGTATTATAGGGGATACGCTTTAAAATTTAAAATATAACCCGGAAACACTCATAATGTAAGAAATACCTGGAATTGAACAAATTTTATTTTATCAAATTAGCAATTCAGTTTTGTATTTTAAAGATAAACAATTTTAAAATATAAAATAAAACGCACAGACCTTATTATTCTTCTTGTTTGGTTTTTCAGGGTCTTTGTCTCCGGACAATTTGGCAGGTAAACTGCGCCGGCCATTTATTTCAGAAGCAGGATTCAAATGTGGTAAATAACATTTGCGTTGGAATCTGATTTATTATCGACACATTTACATACATGAGCTCGATGGCTTCAGTAGGTTGACAAAGTAATTTGTAAATAAATAATGTGTTTGTCGATGTTTATCAAACACAAACCATAAGTAATGTTTTATTCACCCTTGAATAACAGAAACTGTAATTTCTGTAACTTAAATTACGTTGTTTTGTTTTGTCTGCAGATTCATTTGTTTTCAAAGTGATGGACCTGAATCAGTTTGTCACTTTGACATTCTTTTAGTTATGCAAAAAAAAAAAAAAAAACATGTTTGCATTTTACACGGTGGACAAATTAAAGAGTGATGTGGGGTTGCCATAACAACAAGCTTTTAACCTTCAATTACCAAAAGTACCGATTCGTTTTCAAGTCAGTAAGCAGAAATCTAGAGTTATTTTAACATCTGTGACTAAAATGTCATGACTTATAATAACAGTCACTCTATTCTTTAGTCAACTATTTTAAACTAATGTCACATGCTTAAACATGTTAGCGTTAATCCCAGAGAGAAAGTTACTAGAAGAAGAAAAAATTTTACAGTGCACGGTTATGTATTTGATGATGTATCTAAAAATTCAACGCTGGAATAAAGATAAGAACGGAGCACAAACATGAAAACGGCTTTCACACGATAAACATTTGGTGCAAATGTGGTGCAAAAAGTGGTGCAAAGTCATAACGAGTTAATGTAAAAACATGGAGCCTACAATTAAAATTTAAATAAAATAGAAAAACATGGAATTCTTTTTGCTGAAATGTTAATTTATTGCAGGGCATTCTTGTATGTTTTTGAATTTGTATGCAAGTTTGTTTTTATAATTATTATTTATAACTTTTTTATGCAAATGAATCCTATTTAGCTTGGGGAGAGAAACAAAAGGTGGAGAATCTAAATCCAGCCTGCATTTCTAAACATCACAAAGTCAGACTGCTGGAAAAAGCTCTTAAGGTAAGTTTGACTTTTAAAAAGTAAAACAATAGTTTTACATAAAATTCTTTATACTTTGCTAATATACTTGAGGATGAATTAAATGTAAGTAGATATGATGATGGCGGAACAATGATAATATTTCTATTTGCTTATATGAAATATTTGTTTTGTCCATTGAACTCATGGAACAGATGACAAAATATAGTCGATATCAATATTACCTCATTTGTATCCTTAAAAAAACTTAAGTTGAATTTTAGGTGCTAAACAACAAAATATTGTAGTTTTTGATTATTGGGCCGGATTTGGCCCCCAGGCCTTCAGTTTGGCACATGTGTGACTTTAACTAGAACATTGTGTTTTGTTTTCACTGAACTTTTAAGAAGAAACCAGTCATTGTCTTTCTTTTAAACTAACTAAGTTCTCCTGATGTTTGATTTTAATCCATGATGGAAATTAAATTGAAGACGTTTTGGGTGATACTTTGCGATGTCTGCGATTCCTGCTTGCTGTTCTCAGTGTGTGCACAGAGACAGGTAACTGAACTGAGTTTATTTAGCCCCTTCCTAGACGTTTTGACCACTGCAAGCGCTTCACACAGTCAGGTTCACCAATGAAACCACACTCTGATTGGTTGTCATCTTGGGGAAAAGTAGAATCAAACCTACAACTTTCAATATGTCCTCATTGAGCATTTATTGCAATTTTACTTATTTTCAGTTACAATGCAACCCAGTACACCAATTTTTACTCTCCACAGTTGTCATTTATAACATATTTCCCCTATTTTTTCAGATATGTTGGGAAACTCATCGTCGTTCTCAAATGAGAGCGTCAGCAGCTCGTCATCGTTAAACATTCAGTGCTTCTTCATGACACCAAGCTCCTCTGTCTTCTCCGGATATTACCTCGTCCTGGTTTCAGTCGTCCTCCCTCTCTCCATCCTGATCCTCTGTCGTGGTTTTCAGCAGTGGAAACAAACCTCTCCCTCCTCCACAGTGAGTCACTCTGACCACTTCACCTTCCACCTGGCTGCCATGGAGCTGATCGGCGTTAGTGGGTCCATCTGCTGCTGCTGGGGAATCCATAAGTCTGATGTAAACATGGTAACAACCGGTGACTATCTGTGGTGTTTTTCATGGTTTGGGGAGACGTTGTTTCAAGTGCTGACGTGTTTGGAGCATTACCTGGCTGTCGTTCACCCCGTAACCTACCAGAGCTCCAGAAAAGGAAAAGGGATTAAAATCAGAAATAATGTGATTGCTGCTGTTTGGCTGCTTTCTGTTGCTGGAACATGTTGCATGTTGAGTGGCTTCCTGATTGGAAATGCCGTGATTTGGATGGTGTTTCTAGCTGTGGGTTTTTTCTGTAACTTGTGGGTTATGTTTTTTCTGATCCGTCCTGGTCCAGGTGAAAAATCTGGACTCAAGAAGAAACTTGACCAGCGAAAGCGAAGAGCGTTTATCGTTATTGTATCAATCCTGATGGTGCTGCTGCTGCGATGTGCTATGACTATAGTTTGGTTTGCCATGCCCCTGTCTGACTCAAACCGTTACTGCTTAGTCTTGGCGTGTACCATGTTTCTCATGCTGCCCGGGAGTCTGATGCTTCCTCTGCTGTTTCTGCACAAAGCAGTGAAACGTCACAAAAATGCCAAATAAGGGCAGGATTTTCAAGACAGACTCCAGAAAAACTAAATTACAAAGAATGGTTGGACTAAATAAAAGATTTTAGATTGTTAATATTTAACTAAATAGTTTATTTAGAGATTTAGTGGATAACTATATGAAGATGCAAATTACTTTGGATTAGTAACTTATTTCTCAGATTCTCTGGATTTAAACTAAAAGTTTTGTTTTAACTTTTTCTTCATCATTTTATTTTGCATTGCTTTGTTTTATGCTTTATAAATAAATGTAAATGATTTGACAGACCTGTTCATAAGCGTTGAATGATATGACTTAATTGGGAAGAAAATCACACAATTTATTGTACAAGTGTTGCCTATGAAGCTAGAATTATGTTCTGGTGTCGATAAATGTTGGCTAAAATTAGGTTTGACAAAAATTCAGAATTAGTGATATACAATAACAATTATGAAAATTTCAAGAGATAAGGGCTTTGAATTGGTTTTATGTGTGATGATACACGGATTCTACTTTCTGAAAATTAAATAAAAAACTCTACAAGTTGCATGTTGAAAGTTTTCCGTTGCATATTTACAAATGTAATCAATAGAGAACTGGCGCCCCCCAGCGGTGAACATGCGCACTCTGGCGGAGATTTAAAGGAGAGTATCACTTTTCTTTGCAATTTTCAGGTTTGTAAAAGTGTGAGTGTGTGAATACTTTTGAAAGGTTTTATGTTTCATTGGACACAATGAAACAAATCTGGAAATCTAAATTCACACATTTTATGTAAATATTGCCAAAAAAAACGTCTCTCCATAAACTGCTTGTATAACAACATAGACAGTGTAACCAACGGTAACACATTCCAAAGATGAAGGAAAACTCTGTGATGTCACAACTAGAGTCATGCTTGTGATGTCATCAGCACTCTATCTATGTAACAAACTTCTACCTTCTTGTCATTGCTTGCTGCACTACTGAGGAGTTCAGACGCACGCAAAGCGCTTTTACAGTGAGATTGTTAGCAGACTGATTTGAACAAGTATTATTTTGTCAAAACATGGCACATCAAAGCCAAAATTGTTCCATCAGTGAGATAGCCAAAGGATGTCAGTATGGGTGGGTAGGGAACAGACCTCCTCCCTTTGATTTCCACATAGAGATACAACGACTTGCCTCTCTTTTAAAAATGGAGAAAGCAAAATTATTTGACCAGAACCAAAAGCTGGACGACACCGAAACAAAACTGGAGGAAACAAAAGCTGAGGTAGAGAGGCAGAGAGCTCTTAAGGAGATTTTCATCGGCAGGAACATCGAGTTGAAGAAACAACTACAGGCAACTGAAAAGGGCAACAATCCAGAGACTCTCAGCCCTGCAATTATCGATTCCGAGGTGGACAGCGAAACAAAACAGCAGCTGCAAGAGGACCTAGACACAGTGAAGGTAGATCCTATTGCCACAGAGCGAGCGTTCATGTCAAGGATTGAGGAATTAAAAGATAAAAACAGAGCACTCCAACAAGAGCTGGACGACATGAAGGCTAAATACGAGGAGCTTCAGTCCAAATCTGAAGCAGACATTAGTGAGAGGAAACGTCAGGCTGACATGCAGATGGTCAATGAAGACAAGATCAGACAGGACCAAAATTTAGTAGAGAAAATGTCCAAGGAGATCAGCAGCTTCAAGGAATCCGAGAAATGCCTGTTGAGAGAACTGGAGCAGGTTAATGGTTCATACCAAGAACTAAAGTCGAGGTATGAAGCAGATGTGACTCATATGAAAGAAGCTAATTTGGAAAAAACCAAGCATGATATTATTGAGCTCATCAAGGCACTCAGAGCAGAGAAGGACAACCTCAATCAGAAAAATGCAGAAGATATCTCTTTCCTCCAATGGCAATCAACTGAGGTAATAAAACATCTGCAATGTGTTCTGGAATTCGCAACAATTACTTACCAAGAACTAAAAGCCGGATATGATAGAAGGGTTTTGAATCTAATACAGCAGTTAGAAAAATTTAAGCAGAATCTACGTAACGAGATTAAAACTTATTCAGACCAAAAGATGAGTGACCTGAAGATTATCTACAAGCTTAAAGCTGAGAAGGACAGTCTCCTAAATCAACTGACTGTTTTTCAACAACTTCCCTCCGGCTGTGAGTTTAACTCACAGCAGGAAAACATGAAAACTGAACCTAAACTCAAACACGAATTAGGACCTGAGAGACAAAAAAAACCAAACGAGAAAGACACTACCCCGGAAAACAAGGTTTCTGACACTGCGTCCATGGATCAGGACCGTCTGACAGAGGAAACCCTGTCAGAAAACATTGATGTTCCTGATGCCTCTCCCAACCAGGTAAATGACTTTATGGAAAACATGCCGAGTAACATAGGATCCATGGACGTGATGGACCGCTCTGTGGAAAATCTGTCACAGGAACCAGTGGGGGCAGTCGCCAAGGAAAAATCAGTGTGGAAGAAGATACGACACTGTTTGGGGCTCAGAAAACCACAAATGTTCAAGAAGAAAAGCAAAAAAGCCTCTGAGTCAAGCGATTAGGAAAAAATGTAATTTCTGAACCGTTTGAAACCCCAAAATATATTTCTTATTTTAGATCCCCCCCAAAAAAATGCCCGTGGGTTTTTCTCCGGGTGCTCCGGTTTCCCACAGATTTCCAAAACCATATAAATTAGGGTTATTGACCAAAGTAAATTGTCCTCAAAAAAGGTAGTATTAATTTCTGGAAAATTTAATTTGCAAACGGTTCCGATTGGAGAAACATTTGTGGTGAGAAAAGCAAGAAAACCTCTAAAACAAGCAACTAGTTAAAGAGTCCAGGTCAGTCCTGAACCATTTTCAAAACCCCAAATTACATTTTACATTTTAGACTAAAAAACAAAAAAGGACAACACGGTGATGCAGTGGTTAGTGCTGCATCTTCACAGAAAAGCGTTCTTCATTCTCAACCAGGCGCCTCTTTCTGTGGGAGTTTGTCTGTTCTCCCCGTGTTAGTGTGGGGTTTTCTCCGGGTGCTCCGGTTCCCCCCAGGATTTCAAAAATGATGTAAATTCGGGTTATTGACTAATGTACATTGTCCTCACAAAGGTATTAATTTCTAGAAAACTGAATTTGCAAATGGTTCAGATTAGAGAAACATAGTGAGAGTTGCTCTCCACAGGTTGCTCTCCACAGGTTGCTCTCCACAGGTTGCCCTCCACAGGTTGCTCTCCACAGGTTGCTCTCCACAGGTTGCTCTCCACAAGTTGCCCTCCACAGGTTGCCCTCCACAGGTTGCTCTCCACAGGTTGCTCTCCACAGGTTGCCCTCCACAGGTTGCTCTCCACAGGTTGCCCTCCACAGGTTGCTCTCCACAAGTTGCCCTCCACAGGTTGCCCTCCACAGGTTGCCCTTCCCCACCAGTTTCTAGATGCAGTCAAGGTTTTTTAATGGGATCCGTTTTAGTGGCCTCAGCATCTCGTCTCTGCTTTTTGCAGATGTGATGAGGTCCTATTGGCTTCAACAGTTGTGGGCAAATAATCTTTGTCGTAGGCCTAACAAGGCGAATGCCTGAACTGGAAAAGGAGGGGCCCTTGCTGTTGCTGTTGAGCCATGTTGCATTGCTTGATAGCTAGTTGTTGCCAGGAATAAACCCAGTCCTGTTTTTTTCCTTTGCAAAAGTTGTTCTCACTGTTGCTTTTGATATATTTTAAAGAAATGTTTATTGTCACAATAGAAGGAGCAAAGAGTCGGGGAGGAGACAACAGACCAGAGGCCAGCAGCAGGACCATGATGTAGGATCTTCTCTTACCTGAGAATAATTTGCTTAAGACAAGCAAATTATTACAGACACACAATTACTTATCTTAGAGATACGTAATAATTTGCTTATTATCTTAGAGATAATTTAATGATCTCTAAGATAATAAGCAAATTATTACTTATTACAGATAATAATAAGCAAATTATTACTTACCTTAGAGATACGTAATAATTTGCATACTAATAATAATTATCTTAATAAGATAATTATTACTTATCTTAGAGATAATCCACTTATCTCTAAGATAAGCAAATTATAACTTATCTTAAATATCAGTGATAATTTGCTTATGCCCTAATTTCCACACGACTCACACAAACACAACCCTAATAAGCTTCATGTAAGTGGAGCACAAAATCAACACAATGTTTATGAGCCACACAAATGTGGACACGTTGTGTGTCTGACCCACACAAACACAAACACGCACAATGCGACACAGGCACACACATATATTCCTACATAGCTTATTTCTTACAAATGAAGAAAATCATGAAAATAGTCAAATAAACCCCAGCTAGTAGATATGAACGCTCCTCTTGCCGGTGCTCAGATTCTGTGTCTGTGACACCCAGAGGAGGTGAAATGATCCCATATGCCCCATTTATATTTTATTTGTAAATATTTCTGACAAAATGTAACTGTTGTTGCACCAATTATTACAGTAGTTTAATTTTTAGCTTCACCGCACAGTCACATTTAGATATAGAAAAATCCATATTGGAATATTGGAATATTCCAATGTTAGCTATTGGAACAGTTAGCAGGCCATGACGGCAACACTGTCTTTAGAAGACTGCTTGATACTGGATATTACGACATTTAATTTCTATTTACATTGAACTGAATTGGTGATTTGCTGATGCATATTGGAGCATTAAATATTTGATCAGTTCTGACATGTAGCAAGTCGTTACTGGACACTTTTGTTGTTCACACGTTGATTGATATGATTCCTTTGGAGCTGAACACAGTTCCCCGCCTGCTCCTGTTTACTCAGGGTGATTTGCGTTCTTGGATCCTTTCTCAGGAATCATAAATGTTTATGCAGGAAATTACAACACCGTCTCTGTCCTGAATTTCAAATATAGAGGCAGAGGCGAAGGATGAGACAAAGTCAGTTTTGCTTCGTTCTTTTCATATTTTTTTTCAGTCACTTAAGGAACCGCAAAACTAATTTTGTGGTAAAATTCTGCAGAATTCATGTGGTTTGTTTCTAAGTCAGATCAGGATAAAAATTTCAAGCTTATGATTTTTTACTAAGTGTCCAGATGAAAAGCTAACTGGGACTTAATGGCCAACATGGTGGAATACTTCAATAGAGGCTAAAAAGACGTTAGATAAACTGAATGCAGTTGACATAAACTTCAACTCCATGATGATCAAAACATTTGTTTTTGTTTTTTTAATGATAATAAGAGTTAAAAAGTATTTTATTGTGATGTGATCTTCTATAAAGAGTTTCTTTATAGTTTCTTTACTTGATGTAGAAAGATCATATGATTGTTAGAGAATAAATTCTCAGAAGGATGAAAGTTAGTCTCAGTTTGAACACAATCACACTGAAAATGTTCATGTCAATGCAATATAATCCCGTGAGTCCACTATGAATAATTCAGCTCCTCCGGGGGAATCCCGAGGCGTTCCCAGCCGAGAGACATAGTCCCTCCAGCGTGTCCTGGGTCTTCCCCGGGGCCTCCTCCCGGTGGGACGTGCCCGGAACGCCTCACCAGGGAGGCGTCCAGGAGGCATCCTGACCAGATGCCCGAGCCTCAACTGGCTCCTCTCGATGTGAAGGAGCAGCGGCTCTACTCTGAGTGACTCCCGGATGGCTGAGCTTCTCACCCTATCTCTAAGGGAGAGCCCAGACACCCTACGGAGAAAACCCATTTCGGCCAATCTCGTTCTTTCGGTCATGACCCAAAGCTCATGACCATAGATGAGGGTGGGAATGTAGATCGACCGGTAAATCGAGAGCTTCGCTTTTTGGCTCTGCTCTCTCTTCACCACAACGGACCGGTACAGCGCCCGCTTGACGGCAGACGCTGCGCCAATCCGCCTGTCGGTCTCCCGCTCCCTTCTTCCCTTATTCATGAACAAGATCCCAAGATACTTGAACTCCTCCACTTGGGGCAGAACATCCCCCCCCGACCCGGAGAAGGCACTCTACCCTTTTCCGGCTCAAGACCATGGCCTCGGATTTGGAGGCACTGATCCTCATCCCGGTCGCTTCACACTTGGCTGCGAACCGCTCCAGCGAGAGCTGCAGATCACGACCCGATGAAGCCAATAGGACCACATCATCTGCAAAAAGCAGAGATGAGATCCTAAGGCCACCAAAACGGATCCCCTCAACACCTTGGTAAAAGGAGATAGGTAAAAACAATTGTAGCTAGGTAGGGGGTGTCTCTCAGAACCCCAGAAGAACAGGACAAACAATTAATGCTGAGGAGACGAGTCAGAGGATGAGCAAAGAGAGGTGTGTTTCAAGCTGAATACAAAGACAGGAGAAAGAATGAGGTGGGGGGAGAGGAAGCAGGTTGGGTTGACCACTCAAAGAGCAGAAGACAGCTGAGGTGGCAAGTCTGATTATCCCACCAAAGAGCAGGAGGAGAAAGGTGTCTTTCAGACCAAGTACAAAGTATTGGGGGGGAGAGGAAGTCTAGACCACTAAAGAACAGCAGCCTTTCAGACTCACCAACAGTACAGGGCTGTGATAAAGAATTACAATAAGTCAATAACATCCACTCTATCTCATGACATCAAGCACTACGACCCACAGCGGGAAGAGGTGTCAAATTCATTAACATATAAGCCCCTCCCATCTCCCCGTCATACTCCTAATTATTCATGTTCATATTCATAACCTGTCATATTGAAGTTTGATGGGAGGGTGTATCTATGGTCTCTTATATGTACCCTGACCATGTCTAATGTATCTTGGATCAACCCAGTTAAAGTTAAACAAACAAAATAACCAGGGTCACAGAAGAGTTAATGTAAGGTTATTGAAATTGTGAACTACATCTGAGGCTCTTGTGTAACTGACAATGACTAATAAAAGTATTTTTTTTGCTACGTGTCAGTGGGAGAACCCAGAAGCAGCTGCTGGAATGTATGGGATCCGGAGAAAAGAAACCATCACGCTTTGAAAGGTGAAAATCAATCAGAAAAAACTATAAATATCACATATTTACATGAGTTTTCCTCAAAAGTAAGATTCACTTTTTCATTTTTTAATGCTGAATTTTACATTTGGATGATCCTTCTCCTTAAAAGTAATAAAAACATTTGTACAGTAACTTAAAAAAGCAGATTTATAAAAGAAATTAAGTATTTTTGCTCAGCATTTCATATGATAGTGAAGAATAAGGGATTTTTTTTAAATCACTGAAACTAAAATCTTTAGTTTTTTGTTGAATGAACCAGAACCCACGGTCAGTCGGACTATGACCCCAGACAGTGTCGATCTTCTCCGGATCTCCTCACTGAAGTTTCCAAAGAGGTGACCTGACTTTAATCTTTATTATATCACAACCTTATAAGACAAAGAGCAACCTTAGTAGTAATATGATAAAAAGTTAAAGAAATAAAAGACAGGCTACGTTCACACAGGAGGTCTTGATGCTTAATTAATGTTTTTGTTTGGTCGTTCATGCTACTTATTAAATGCGACATGAATCCGACTTCTGTGCAGAAGGAGAATGTAGACATCACCAAGTATATTTGGTCTAGTTTCTAGTGGTTGTATTTTAGCACACTTGAAATAACACAAAACTACCTTATAAATAACTTTTTAGCAAGTTATAGGAGTTTCTTTTAGGTCAGTATCCTTAACATTGAAGAAAAAGTTCTAGTGGGATTAGCAGATTATTTGTCTTGTTGAAAGTGACATAATCTGCCAATGGAACTGGTACTTTTCCCCACAATTTTAAGGAATTACTAGTGATGTTACGTGATGTGCCGAGGCTTCGAGGCGTGTGTCGAGTAATGGAGGGGGCGTTTCCGTAAAGCGCATATCGAGGCTTGCTTCATTTAGGGGAGGAGCCGAAAACGATGACGTCCGAAGCCTCGCTGCCTGGCTGTACCACATGACTGCTTCGGGAAGTGGCTCAGAGTTTGGCGCGGGGTTTGACAGCTTTAGAAACCCCACAGGCTCCATTCAAAATGTGGGTTGTTGTAGGCGAGTTGCGGTCAGTTGAGAGAGTGGATAGAGTTTTGATAGTTTGGATGGCAGAGTTTGGATAGTGGTTATTTAGTTTGAGACAGTTAGTTTGGTGTTTGGAGAGTTTAGGAGAGAGATAGATAGATAGGAGATTTAGGAGCGCGAGGACAGGATAGGAGTAGGATGGAGCCGGCGAGAAAGAGGAGGATTTCCCCTATGTGGGAACATTTTGATTTGATAAGCCCTAACAAGGTAAGGTGAACTGAACATTTGCAGATGCATTATGTTTGCTTATGAGGAACTGTATTTTTCACTGTTTCTTATTTTCTGTAAAGGTGAGGTGTTTATTGTGCTCCAAGGAGTTGGGGTACAATAATAACACCTCATCCATGCTAAGGCACTACTGTGCCTTGCATGAGAATAGGGAGGAAATTGTAGCTTCACCTAGCCAAGGTATTTCATTACTATATTACAAACACACTATCACAATCTTTGCATGCTGATGTTTGCTTGTTGTGCAAATAAAGACAGGTAACAGACACTGTATTTATTCCCTTTTAACCAGCCACCAGAAAACAAGAGCTGGATGAAGCTCTAGTCTCCATGATAGTGAAGGATACCCAGCCTTTCACTATTGTGGATGACGTTGGATTCAGGACATTTGTGTCTAAGCTGGATCCCAATTATGTTCTCCCTTCAAGGCAGGTATGGTCCGTCCTGGTCCAGGTGAAAAATCTGGACTCAAGAAGAAACTTGACCAGCGAAAGCGAAGAGCGTTTATCGTTATTGTATCAATCCTGATGGTGCTGCTGCTGCGATGTGCTATGACTATAGTTTGGTTTGCCATGCCCCTGTCTGACTCAAACCATTACTGCTTAGTCTTGGCGTGTACCATGTTTCTCATGCTGCCCGGGAGTCTGATGCTTCCTCTGCTGTTTCTGCACAAAGCAGTGAAACGTCACAAAAATGCCAAATAAGGGCAGAATTTTCAAGACGGACTCCAGAAAAACTAAATTACAAAGAATGGTTGGACTAAATAAAAGATTTTAGATTGTTAATATTTAACTAAATAGTTTATTTAGAGATTTAGTGGATAACTATATGAAGATGCAAATTACTTTGGATTAGTAACTTATTTCTCAGATTCTCTGGATTTAAACTAAAAGTTTTGTAACTTTTTCTTCATCATTTTATTTTGCATTGCTTTGTTTTATGCTTTTTAAATAAATGTCAATGATTTGACAGACCTCTTCATAAGCGTTGAATGATATGACTTAATTGGGAAGAAAATCACACAATTTATTTAGTATTGTACAAGTGTCGGCTATGAAGCTAGAATTATGTTCTGGTGTCGATAAATGTTGGCTAAAATGAGGTTTGACAAAACACTTAGGGGTTGCACTTAAACAATAAACACTTAATCCACTGCTCTTATTTATATGATAAAAGTTTCAACATCTACAGATAATCCATGCATTCTTTGTGAGAGACGATGCATTTTGTATATAAAAATATATCAGGATTCAGAATTAGAATAGAATAGAATTCAACTTTATTGTCATTGCACTGTCACAAGTACAAGCAACGAGATGTAGTTTGCATCTATCCAGAAGTGCTCTATGAGATATAAATATTTATTTACAGATGTACAAGACTATGTATGTGTGGCAACCTGGGGTGGATTTTCTTTATTATGAAACCCAAATGTAAGATGTTAAAGTTTACGATAGGGGAAACCGACAACGCCACCTGGAATAACTCCAGGAAAATAGAATAATAATAAGGACACAGGTACGTTCTACTGGGAATGAGACAAGATTCAGACAGTTCTACAAAAAATTTATTAAACTTTAATGGGTTGTTTAAATTCACAATAACCTGAAATTGAATAGTTAAAACAGTGAATGTCTTTTTAATAAAGTTGATTATAAAATGTTTAAATTTCAAAGGAAACTGAGGCTTACCAGTGGGGGGAGAGTAGTGAGGAAAGGGGCAACATCCAGTGAAGAAAAGGGATCACCCTGGACACTACAAAGACACGGCAAACACACACACACAAAAAGGGGTGTTCCACAAAACACACGAGACAAGACACCGCCACCAGGGGTCACCACCGCCACCACAGAAGCCTCAGTCCCTAAAAGAAAGACAAGAAAATGAAACAATACGAGTAAAACAGTGATATAATAGCACTACAATATTGCTTTTTATCCCGTTTGTGGTGCCATCAATACTCCCGGCAGCGGGGGAAAGTTCATACAAATCTTTTAAAACATTTTATCGTAGGCAAAACAGCAGCGAGTGTACATCCAAATATAATAGTTGTCAGGGACTCGGCAGGAGGCTAAAAAATAAAGTAGATTATTAATACAACTGCTGATAAAAACTATGACTTATGGTAGCTGCTTACCTGTGTGGAATAAAATAATTATTTACAGTGTGTTTACTTTTATTAGAAGTTTATTTAATATTAATCTTACAATGTTTAATTAGTTTATTATGTCTCACTCATTCTTACAGAGTCATTGTTTCTCTTTTTAGCCTTCACAGTTTGTCTCAGTGTGTCAGAAGCTTAGCAACAGGCGATAAGTAAATAGTTTTCATACCTTGAGGAGGGACAAGACCAGACCGACGGCGGAGCGATTATTATTAGACACAGAATATTCTGTCTGAAACCCATTTTTAACTGAAAGTTGCATTTTTCTCTGTGTGTGTATTAATCTGATTGGCTCCTTGGGAATGTTGGTGATGACACTGTGTCTGTGGGAGAAGGACAGTATACAGTATATATAGAGAGGTGATTCCTTTGTCTAGTTAGATCTCTTCTGAGTTCTCCATCTGCGCAGATGTGAAATAAAGCTGTGTTTTGTTCTGTCTCTTTAACAAGGTTTGGACTTTGTTAATTTTTCTCGCTCCACACCTGTAAATTACCACACGGCCAGATTAACAGATCCACAAGTTCACCTACGGAGCGCAGCTGTAACAGAATACTACATAAAGGCTTCGTTTACATGAGATGGATGTTACCTAGCCATGCTAGCGCTTACCTTCCCGGCAGCAAACAACCGAACAAATTGGTCCAGGTGTTGGAGGAGCAGCAAGGGAGGCTAAACAAATCAAACCAGCTTGCATTAATGGCTATGATAAAAGCTGACAAACAAAGAAACAGCCACGCTTACCCAGGACAGCTCAGCAAACAAACTAAGCAAAATGAGTTGACGTCATGACGCAAGTAGTCTTGTGGCAGGTAGAGACCTGCTTATATGCAGCAGCTGAAATTGATCTTAAAGTGGCAGCGTACCATTTATGCTGCTACATATGTATTGACTATAAGGGGTTATGGCAAAGATAACCTCTATATGCACAGATTATACAATTAGTGATATACAATAACAATTATGAAAATTTCAAGAGATAAAGGCTTTGAATTGGTTTTATGTGTGATGATACATGGATTCTACTTTCTGAAAATTAAATAAAAAACTCTACAAGTTGCATGTTGAAAGTTTTCCGTTGCATATTTACAAATGTAATCAATGGAGAACTGGCGCCCCCCAGCGGTGAACATGCGCACTCTGCTTGGAAAAGATCAAATACTTGGAAACAAACATTTCTAAAACTTCAGGACTTCAGGATTTCATCTAACTAAATTACCCTCTTCATTATTAAATCAACAGGCGGAGGCCAAGCACAGATCTCTGATCATCTCAGGTGGTGAGAATAAGTGGCTCAACATCGTCCCCACTGGTCCTCAACACAGGCACGCCGCAAGGCTGTGTGCTCAGCCCAGCTCTCTTCACCCTGTTTACACACGACTGCGTGGCCATCCACCCCACCAACACGGTCGTGAAGTTCGCGGACGACACAACAGTAGTGGGTCTCATTTCAGACAACAACGAGACCCACTACAGAGAGGAGATTCTGCAGCTCACTCAGTGGTGTTCAGCCAACAACTTGGTGCTGAACACAGGGAAGACCAAGGAGGTCATTGTGGACCGCAGAAGGTCCAGGAGGACGGATCACACTCCCCTTCTCATAGATGGAGAAGTGGTGGAACGTGTGGACAACATCAAGTTCCTGGGCCTCCACATCACGTCTGACCTCTCCTGGAACACAAACACCTCCCACCTGGTGAAGAAAGCACAACAAAGGCTCTTCTTCCTCAGGAAACTGAGACGGGCTGGACTTTCCTCACGGCTGCTCGTGAACTTTTACAGGGCGATGATCGAGAGCATCCTCTGCCTCAACATGACTGTGTGGTATGGTAGCTGCACAGCACTGGAGAGGAAACAACTGACACGGGTGGTGAGAACAGCACAAGGCATTGTGGGATGCCATCTCCCAGACCTGGAATCCATTTACATAGGCCGGGTCAAGAAGAGAGCTGGATCCATAGCCATGGATTCCAGCCACCCGGGCCACAGACTGTTTGTGCCGCTGCCATCAGGCAAGCGGTACAGCAATATATGGACTACAACAAATAGACTGATAAACAGTTTCTTCCCCACAGCTGTCAGAGCCATTACTCCCTGCCGCCCCCCCCTCCCACACATATCATAACCTCGCAGTCACACATACATACATATCCCCCGCCCCCACACAGTCATATTGTTCTGCACTTTGCACTGTCACATCATCTGCATTTTGCCACAATTGGACCTGCTGCTACTTCTTTGGTGTGGTTGAGTGCCTTTAGTTAATTTTAGTTGTATATATTGTTATTATTATTATTGTGTGTTTGTTTATTTTTATTGTATATATTTGAATTTTTGCACGGGAGTTACAATAGAAATTTCATTGAATCCTGTCCAATGACAATAAAGGCTATCTATCTATCTATCTGCTGCTTAAAGACATCATATCATCAGGATGGTAAATATTGCAAAATATTCACTCCAAGTTAAAAAAATAATAAAATCATAGACAAAGCCAGATGATAAACTCAAAACTAAATAACATCTTGTTCACTGAAGAAGCCTATAAATATTATCAGTAAAAAGAGAGCAGGAGTGAAATGCAAATCACTATTTTTGATAACAAGTATTTTAATTCTTTTAAAACATCATAAAGTTCTTAGGATCATTTCAATGCTAAATTATGGTTATTAAATAAAGCAAAGAAGAAGAAAAATCAATACTTTCATGTGCTTTTAATAAAAAGTACCAGTATGCAAAAACAATGAACATTTGCTATGACATACGACTCTTACAGAAATAATAAAAACTCATGAAGTACTCATCCTTGCTCTGAAGTGACTGAGGAGAAGATACAATTTACTAATTGTCACTTGGTTAAATGTCATTTACATTAAAATATTGGCCAGAATATTTATATTTTCTCACAGGACAGAGTGGAAAGTCAAAAAAAGAAAACCATGTGAAATGAAAACAACTGGTGATTTTTGACAGCCAGGTCGTATTTAAAACAAGTCTTAGGAAAAGATTTCCAAGCACAATTAAAAATGTGCTCCTCCAGTAACAATAAAACATTTTTGGATTAATCAATTTCCATGGAAATAAAGAAGAATATGGCTGCAAACAGACTCGCAATCATACATCTTTGAAAAGCAAAAGCGGAGCCTCCTACACAACCAACAAGAATGTGGCCAGTTTTTTCTGGATGGTAAGTCAACAACAAAACATTTGTCTTTTCCAGCATACAGCAGCAAAACCAGTTGAAAACATTTTCTGCAGCTCGGCCTGGGTTGCTAGGTGTTGGGCAGAACTCGGTTTGGGTTGCTCGGTAACGGGCTGGGCTTCGCTGGGGTTACTAGATGAAGCCTGCTGAATTATGACGTTACAGTCTAGAGGTTTTTAAACACTAAAAATATTAACTTATTGCTAAAAAACTGCTGACTTTTTTAAGCGCTGGGGTTGTTTTAAGAAGCAGTAGAGTCACAAAATAAAGAACAAAAACAGGCAAAATGTGAATTTTGCATTATACATCCCCTTTAAGGAAAAACTGAAGAAGTAAAATGTTAAAATTCATAAGAATGGTAAAGTAAATAAATATTTCCCTAGATAAAAATTTAAATATCATTAACTTAACCCTAAAAGTGTAACTTCTCTATCAAACATTGCAGCTTACAACACTGTAGTTCTCCTGCCCTGTGTAGAAACAGTAGCGGTAACACCAGGCTGCTTGGGATGGTGAACCAGGCACAGGACACTATTATGATGCAATCATCAGCTCCTTGTCTTAGGAACAGGAAAACGTAAAGAATGCCCCATGTTAGCCTCAGGAGAAGAGCTGCCAGAATGGCAGAAATGGTGTAAAAGGCTCTCTGCTTGGACGGGACGACCCGGTCCCGGTTTTCAGCCTGTTCCCCGGGACCGGGCCGGATCAGGACACACAGCACAGACAGGCTGCAGAAGGAAACGCTCGTCAGGGAAATGATCAACATGCAGGCAGGGAAAACCAGATTCCGCACAGTAATTAAACCCATTCCAATAAAAGAAAGCAGCCAAACACAGCCAACGATGCGGTTCCTGATTCTGACTCCTCTTTCATTCCTAAATCCCACGTAGGCGATGGGATGAACCACAGCCAGGTAGCGCTCTACGCACGTCAGGACATGGAAGGACATCTGGCCGTACCACACAAAGAACATCAGATGGATCCCACAGTATATCAGATATAAATCATTGTTATTCATGCCAATGAAGGAGAAAATATATCCCAACACATCGATGAGCTCCATGGTCACCAGATGACAGGTGAAGTAGTCGGTGTGACTCATTGTCCCTGAGGGAGAGGATGGACTTTTCTTTTGCTGCTGAAGAGCGTGGCTGAGAATAAAGAGGCAGAGAGGGAGGACGAGGAATATTCGGATGATGTTGACTGTGGTATAAATGGAGGAGCTTGGGCTGGTGCTGAGGCAGAGTGTGTAGAAAGAGTTGAGGAAGAAGCTGGAGGACATGTTGGAGTTCAAAAGGCTGTTGTTGAAGAACGAAGAGGCGTTCATGGACATTTCTGCTGAACATGAATACGTGACAAATGGATTAAACAAAAGGAACACACAAAGTCTTACCAAGTATTTTTGATCTAGTTCCTAGTGAAAACATCTTCGTACACTAGACATCAGACAAACCTGAGCAATAAGTAATTTTTTATCCAGATATTAGAACTTGTTTTAAGTCAATAATCCCTGAATATTGATGAAAACGTACTTATAAGTGAACAAATCTGCCAGTGGAATAAGAAATCTTAACTTATATCTTAGATAAAGATATCTATCTTTTTAGATATTGAAGAGTGAAAACATCTAAAAAGTTAGTTTTTATTATTTCAGGTGTACTAAGATATTTGCACTATAAACTACTAAAAACTACTCAGTAACATTTTGCGTGTTTGCAGTGTACCGTAATCAGCAGTGGCACAAAATATTCTAAATGTGTAAACATTTGAATAAATAGATTTGTAAATAAATTTTTGAACTAGGAATTGTTATTTCTGCCGATTCTGGTTTTAAATTTCATACTAATCCCACATTTCTAAATATCTACACAGCTAATACTGTAAAGGTTAAAGTTCAACAAAAAATAATTCAGAGTAGCCTTTTTTCAACAATCAACTCACATGCTGATTAAGAACAAACAAAATTAAACATACTGAGAAATGTGACACAAGACATTTTGTCAAAATGTTATATTTTGCATAAAATTGCTTGGGTGTATTAAACTATAAATAATATTGATAAAATATTGGTCTCTAAATGAGATGCTGATAATGCCATAAAAACAACCTGTTTTAATATTCATACATTTATTACTTACAATATATTTACTTCTGAAATGTCTTACTTTAAACATAAAAATGACCCACCTTGATTCTTGGATGTTTTTCTCCTGCTTGTCTTACAGAGTTAAAGACAGCTGTAAAATTATTCCTCATCTGGCAAATAGTTCAGATGTATTTATATGAAATGTTGAAACAAAAGTCCAAGTGGTTTTTGCATGTTGCAAACAAATGAGCCTCCAGTCATTCTTTTTTGAATGAGTTATTGCTGTAGGAAAATTAAAATATCAGTTTACATGTGAGAGCAGGACTCTACCAAACAAACACACACAAAAACATAAACTGTCATAAAACTGAACATTTGACTTATTTATAAATTATTGCAATAGAAATACAGCCCCAAAAATGTACAATGTAAAAACACCTGACATTAATAATTGGCTAACTATTCTAAATATATTTTGTCTGGTGTAAGCAGGTGAAGGATTTGTATTTATGTTTTGTGTTACAAGCAGTACTGACTCATTTTGATTAACAACCTACCTTTATATCAGACTGCAAGTTTTGTAAATTCACACTAACATGATTGAAATGACGCCGGCGCCACCCTGATGATGTAGAGCTGGAGAAAACCTCCGACAAACAAACTGTGTTATAATGGCAGAAGTAGTGGAACGTCAGCATTTAGAGTCAGCTCTAAGCAAAGACGAAAAGTTACTTTCTATAATCAATCTATTACGACACAAGCCGAAATCTATTAGAAATCAATTAATTAGATTTCTTTTTAAATACCAGGGTGTTTAATCTTATTTAAAAGAATGTATACCTATAAGTATGTGTATGTACAGTATACACATACGTATGTGTACCTCAATACAGACGCCATTAATGTCCGTATTGATGTTCACACTCCTTACCGGCAGGTGGCGGTAATGCTTACCTATCGTTTTTTTGTTTTTGTTTTTTACCAACCGCCAATAAAACTGAAAAGAAGAAGAAGAACTCAACCCGTTACCCAAAACATTTTTTGAGTCATTTTTGCCTTATCAACCAAAATCTGAGGTAAAAACAACAAGCAAGGAAACATTTTCAACGAGTCCTGCATCAGGTCTTTAAAGTTATTTTCGGGAAACAACGTAGAAACCGTCGTTAGAGACCAAGTCTTTCTCAGCCAGAGGAAGAATGGGGGAGACAAAGTCTCACTGGGTGCGTGAAAGCTGGTGGGACGCATTTTGTACAAGAAAAAACAGGTGAGTAATGGAGCCTAAACTGTATGAACGGAATGATTGAAATATACTATGAAATATTTAATTTGCAGAATCCTGGTAATAAAGCTTAAATTGTGAACTGAATGATTAGATTGCCTCTAGACACAAAAGAATCGATCATTAATAATCATACTATGGAAATGACTAACAAGATCTGAACAAACAAGAAACTTGACTACCTCAAGGGATTTCTGAAGTTGGAGAACGAACTGTCTGACTTTCTTTAGCCGACTAAATTTAACCTTACCAAAGTTATGCCTTAGAGTGAACAGGTACTGAGTTTGAAGCGGATCAGATGCCTTCAGCCGTCTGCTAGAGCTGGACTCTGGCCTTCCTCACTGTAAAATAAAACATTCTGGTTAAAAAACAAAAAAGTTCAAATGAGCAACACTTAATTCTCATCAACTTGTTATTTGTACTCATCTTAAACAAGTGGCAGAAACTTTTGGATAAAGAAAACAAATATAGTAATTCTTTATAAGTTAATCTATTTAAATTGAGTCCATGCAACAACTAAAATAAAATAAAAAGTGAATTATTTGAAAGTGGTGAGGATTTCGGGTGGTAAAAGTTTAACATTTTAACAAACCCAGACACTACGCCATTTCTGCTCAAGCAGACGGAAAATGAGACCATGAATCTTTAATGTTTGTAGTAAATATATTGCTGCTGTTGTAGGCAGAAAAAAAAGAAATTTTGCTGAGAATAATATTTTAGATGAGTTTAAGAATATTTTGTACCATGGAAAAGTTGACCAAATAGATTATTCGCATTTAACTTTTAATGTCAAGATTTACTATTTAGTTTATGTACAACTAAATGCATTTTAAAAAACACATTTAAAAACAAAATTGTTCAAGTTATTTTAGGATTGCAATACTTAAATCACACAATGTAATTTTACTTGTCTTTTATATGTTGCAGTAATTGAGAAAATTGTTTTGTATAAATTTAAGTAAATACAGTCTATTTTTCTGCTTAGCTAGCAATTTGCCAGTTAGTTCCCCAGTCTGAACTTGTGAACAGTGTCTTGATTCAGTCAAATCTTCTATCCTGTATCTCCTGAACTCTGATATTCTACTACATCCACTCTGTGAATGTTTTGCTTGCTGGTCTTCATCATGCTTTGAATGCAGTATCTGGTTTCTCTTACTTTAACCCGCCCAACTTGCACCTCATGTTAGCCTTTTTGATACCCGCCCTGTGAGGCGGTGCTTCACAATACCCCTCCTGGTTGTTTCAGAAGATGAGAAGACATGGTGACTGAGTTTTAGACACCAGTAGCCAGCTCATGCAGCTTTTACTAGATGGCAGTCCTAAAAGTACATGCCTTTAAAATATGAATAAATACATAATATTCCATAATTCTTTGATCCAGCAGTGATACAAGTTTAGTAATAATGCAAATCTTTCATCACATTTGCCCCACATTCCCTCCTAATTCAGGGATTGTGGTTTCTTAATTTCAGTGTTTATGCTACTGGACAAGAAACAGAGTTAAAGTTGTCTTTTGTTCCTCACAGCACCTGTGCAGATCGATCACTGTGCGGTTTGAAGAGTTGGGTAGGAACTGTGTTTGCAGCCCCGGCCCTCATAATGAAGAACGGCTCTAGGAGCCGGTTCCCGTGGTTCAATTCAAAGAACCGACTCTAACAGCCCAAACATTCGGGACCGACCCATCAGCTAGATTCAGCAACCTATCTGTTTTTATTACGGATACGATAGTTTATAAAAACAGACATAGTATAAAACATATTTACTGAGATTACATTATAGAGTTCCAATTATAGCAGCATATTTTATGTTTCAGGTCAGTGTTGCTTCATAGACTGTCAGCTCCATCAGTATCAACCTCCAGGTAAAACAGCCGGTGTTGTTGCACAGGTGAGAGATCTCCTGCTGCATGTTTCATTGGTAATCGTTCTGCACTGATTGCTGGAGAACTCAGACTTCAATCATAGTAGCAGGCAGAAATGAGGAACCTTTACTGGGGTCAACAAAATGGAAGACACGGCGTGTCTTATCTCTCAAATATCAAATATCTCTACAAAAGGAAGAAAGGAGACCAACAGATTATTCCACCAGCTTTAGCTCTGTAGAGCAAATAATAATAATAATAATACAAAAGACTTTGAGGCATTTTTTTAATCACATCACAAAAGAGAAAACTTTTGTCTAGATTAGTTCTGGAGAGCCGGTACCTCAGGCCAAACGGATCCAAAGAGAGACAGCAGACAGAAGCAGCACAAAACCAAGAGTAAAAAAAAAGACAAAAAGAAACAGATAATATTTCTGTGGGGACTTAATGGACCAAGAACTGATTGATGGATGTAAGCTCCCGCTGATCTCCATCATCGCTGAGTGTTTGTGCTGCCGAGCCTCTTGAGGGGTTTAAAGAAAGGCCAACAGGAAAACATCTAAACGCGAAAATGAATGTACAGAATCACAGAGGAGGACAAAAAAGTCCCAATACAAACAGATAGCCAGCAGCGACGCTACATATTAAAACAAAGATTTAAAGGAGAGTATCATTTTTCTTTGCAGTTTTCAGGTTTGTAAAAGTGTGAGTGTGTGAATACTTTTGAAAGGTTTTATGTTTCATTGGACACAATGAAACAAATCTGGAAATCTAAATTCACACATTTTATGTAAATATTGCCAAAAAAAACGTCTCTCCATAAACTGCTTGTATAACAACATAGACAGTGTAACCAACGGTAACACATTCCAAAGATGAAGGAAAACTCTGTGATGTCACAACTAGAGTCATGCTTGTGATGTCATCAGCACTCTATCTATGTAACAAACTTCTACCTTCTTGTCATTGCTTGCTGCACTACTGAGGAGTTCAGACGCACGCAAAGCGCTTTTACAGTGAGATTATTAGCAGACTGATTTGAACAAGTATTATTTTGTCAAAACATGGCACATCAAAGCCAAAATTGTTCCATCAGTGATTTAGCCAAAGGACGTCAGTATGGGTGGGTAGGGAACAGACCTCCTCCCTTTGATTTCCACATAGAGATACAACGACTTGCCTCTCTTTTAAAAATGGAGAAAGCAAAATTGTTTGACCAGAACCAAAAGCTGGACGATACCCAAACAAAACTGGAGGAAACAAAAGCTGAGGTAGAGACGCAGAGAGCTCTTAAGGAGATTTTCATCGGCAGGAGCATCGAGTTGAAGAAACAACTACAGGCAACTGAAAAGGGCAACAATCCAGAGACTCTCAGCCCTGCAATTATCGATTCCGAGGTGGACAGCGAAACAAAACAGCAGCTGCAAGAGGACTTAGACACAGTGAAGGTAGATCCTATTGCCACAGAGCGAGCGTTCATGTCAAGGATTGAGGAATTAAAAGATAAAAACAGAGCACTCCAACAAGAGCTGGACGACATGAAGGCTAAATACGAGGAGCTTCAGTCCAAATTTGAAGCAGACATTAGTGAGAGGAAACGTCAGGCTGACATGCAGATGGTCAATAAAGACAAGATCAGACAGGACCAAAATTTAATAGAGAAAATGTCCAAGGAGATCAGCAGCTTCAAGGTTACCGAGAAATGCCTGGTGAGAGAACTAGAGCAGATTCATGGTTCATACCAAGAACTAAAGTCGAGGTATGAAGCAGATGTGACTCATAACAAAGAAGCTAATTTGGAAAAAACCAAGCATGATATTATTGAGCTCATCAAGGCACTCAGAGCAGAGAAGGACAACCTCAACCAGAAAAATGCAGAAGATATCTCTTTCCTGAAATGGCAATCAACTAAGGTAATAAAACATCTGCAATCTGTTGTGGAATTCGCAACAGTTACTTACAAAGTACTAGGAGCCGCATATGATGGAAGGGTTTTGAGTCTAATAAATGACTTAAAAACATTTAAGCAGAATGCACATAAAGAGATTAAAACTTATTCAGAGCAAAGGATGAGTGACCTGAAGATTATCACCGAGCTTAAAGCTGAGAAGGACAGTCTCCTAAAACAACTGACTGCTTTTCAACAACTTCCCTCCGGCTGTGAGCTTAACTTACAGCAGGAAAACATGAAAACTGAACATCAACTCAAACACGAATTAGGACCTGAGAGACAAAAAGAACCAAACGAGAAAGACACTACCCCGGAAAACAAGGTTTCTGACACTGCGTCCATGGATCAGGACCGTCTGACAGAGGAAACCCTGTCAGAAAACATTGATGTTCCTGATGCCTCTCCCAACCAGGTAAATGACTTTATGGAAAACATGCCGAGTAACATAGAATCCATGGACGTGACGGACCGCTCTGTGGAAATTCTGTCACAGGAACCAGTGGGGGCAGTCGCCGAGGAAAAATCAGTGTGGAAGAAGATACGACACTGTTTGGGGCTCAGAAAACCACAAATGTTCAAGAAGAAAAGCAAAAAAGCCTCTGAGTCAAGCGATTAGGAAAAAATGTAATTTCTGAACCGTTTGAAACCCCAAAATATATTTCTTATTTTAGATCCCCCCCCAAAAAAATGCCCGTGGGTTTTTCTCCGGGTGCTCCGGTTTCCCACAGATTTCCAAAACCATATAAATTAGGGTTATTGACCAAAGTAAATTGTCCTCAAAAAAGGTAGTATTAATTTCTGGAAAATTTAATTTGCAAACGGTTCCGATTGGAGAAACATTTGTGGTGAGAAAAGCAAGAAAACCTCTAAAACAAGCAACTAGTTAAAGAGTCCAGGTCAGTCCTGAACCATTTTCAAAACCCCAAATTACATCTTACATTTTAGACTAAAAAACAAAAAAGGACAACACGGTGATGCAGTGGTTAGTGCTGCATCTTCACAGAAAAGCGTTCTTCATTCTCAACCAGGCGCCTCTTTCTGTGGGAGTTTGTCTGTTCTCCCCGTGTTAGTGTGGGGTTTTCTCCGGGTGCTCCGGTTCCCCCCAGGATTTCAAAAATGATTTAAATTGGGGTTATTGACTAATGTACATTGTCCTCACAAAGGTAGTATTAATTTCTAGAAAATTGAATTTGCAAATGGTTCAGATTAGAGAAACATAGTGAGAGTTGCTCTCCACAGGTTGCTCTCCACAGGTTGCTCTCCACAGGTTGCCCTCCACAGGTTGCTCTCCACAGGTTGCTCTCTACAGGTTGCCCTCCGCAGGTTGCTCTCCACAGGTTGCACTCCACAGGTTGCCCTCCACAGGTTGCTCTCCACAGGTTGCTCTCCACAGGTTGCCCTCCACAGGTTGCTCTCCACAGGTTGCCCTCCACAGGTTGCTCTCCACAGGTTGCCCTCCACAGGTTGCTCTCCACAGGTTGCCCTCCACAGGTTGCCCTTTCCCACCAGTTTCTAGATGCAGTCAAGGTTTTTTAATGGGATCCGTTTTAGTGGCCTTAGCATCTCGTCTCTGCTTTTTGCAGATGTGATGAGGTCCTATTGGCTTCATCAGCTGTGGGCAAATAAACTTTGTCGTAGGCCTAACAAGGCGAATGCCTGAACTGGAAAAGGAGGGGCCCTTGCTGTTGCTGTTGAGCCATGTTGCATTGCTTGATAGCTAGTTGTTGCCAGGAATAAACCCAGTCCTGTTTTTTTCTTTGCAAAAGTTGTTCTCACTGTTGCTTTTGATATATTTTAAAGAAATGTTTATTGTCACAATAGAAGGAGCAAAGAGTCGGGGAGGAGACAACAGACCAGAGGCCAGCAGCAGGACCATGATGTAGGATCTTCTCTTACCTGAGAATAATTTGCTTAAGACGAGCAAATTATTACAGACACACAATTACTTATCTTAGAGATACGTAATAATTTGCTTATTATCTTAGAGATAATTTATTTATCTCTAAGATAATAAGCAAATTATTACTTATTACAGATAATAATAAGCAAATTATTACTTATCTTAGAGATACGTAATAATTTGCATATTAATAATAATTATCTTAATTAATAAGATAATTATTACGTATCTTAGATATATGTAATAATTTGCATATTAATAATAATTATCTTAATTAATAAGATAATTATTACGTATCTTAGAGATATGTAATAATTTGCTTATTATCTTAGAGATAATTCACTTATCTCTAAGATAAGCAAATTATAACTTATCTTAAATATCAGTGATAATTTGCTTATGCCCTAATTTCCACACGACTCACACAAACACAACCCTAATGCTCTTCATGTAAGTGGAGCACAAAATCAACACAATGCTTATGAGCCACACAAATGTGGACACGTTGTGTGTCTGACCCACACAAACACGCACAATGCAACACAGGCACACACATATATTCCTACATAGCTTATTTCTTACAAATGAAGTAAATCATAAAAATAGTAAAATAAACCCCAGCTAGTAGATATGAACGCTCCTCTTGCCGGTGCTCAGATTCTGTGTCTGTGACACCCAGAGGAGGTGAAATGATCCCATATGCCCCATTTATATTTTATTTGTAAATATTTCTGACAAAATGTAACTGTTGTTGCACCAATTATTACAGTAGTTTAATTTTTAGCTTCACCGCACAGTCACATTTAGATATAGAAAAATCCATATTGGAATATTGGAATATTCCAATGTTAGCTATTGGAACAGTTAGCAGGCCATGACGGCAACACTGTCTTTAGAAGACTGCTTGATACTGGATATTACGACATTTAATTTCTATTTACATTGAACTGAATTGTTGATTTGCTGATGCATATTGGAGCATTAAATATTTGACTAATTCTGACATGTAGCAAGTGGTTAGTGGTTAAAAAATTCAAGCTTATGATTTTTTTACTAAGTGTCCAGATGAAAAGCTAACTGTGACTTAATGGCCAACATGGGAACTGGTACTTTTCCCCACAACTTTAAGGAATTACTAGTGATGTTACGTGATGTGCCGAGGCTTCGAGGCGTGTGTCGAGTAATGGAGGGGGCGTTTCCGTAAAGCGCGTATCGAGGCTTGCTTCATTTAGGGGAGGAGCCGAAAACGATGACGTCCGAAGCCTCGCTGCCCGGCTGTACCACGTGACTGCTTCGGGAAGTGGCTCAGAGTTTGGCGCGGGGTTTGACAGCTTTAGAAACCCCACAGGCTCCATTCAAAATGTGGGTTGTTGTAGGCGAGTTGCGGTCAGTTGAGAGAGTGGATAGAGTTTTGATAGTTTGGATGGCAGAGTTTGGATAGTGGTTATTTAGTTTGAGACAGTTAGTTTGGTGTTTGGAGAGTTTAGGAGAGAGATAGATAGATAGGAGATTTAGGAGCGCGAGGACAGGATAGGAGTAGGATGGAGCCGGCGAGAAAGAGGAGGATTTCCCCTATGTGGGAACATTTCGATTTGATAAGCCCTAACAAGGTAAGGTGAACTGAACATTTGCAGAGGCATTAGGTTTGCTTATGAGGAACTGTATTTTTCACTGTTTCTTGTTTTCTGTAAAGGTGAGGTGTTTATTGTGCTCCAAGGAGTTGGGGTACAATAATAACACCTCATCCATGCTAAGGCACTACCGTGCCTTGCATGAGAATAGGGAGGAAATTGTAGCTTCACCCAGCCAAAGTATTTCATTACTATATTACAAACACACTATCACAATCTTTGCATGCTGATGTTTGCTTGTTGTGCAAATAAAGACAGGTAACAGACACTGTATTTATTCCCTTTTAACCAGCCACCAGAAAACAAGAGCTGGATGAAGCTCTAGTCTCCATGATAGTGAAGGATACCCAGCCTTTCACTATTGTGGATGACGTTGGATTCAGGACATTTGTGTCTAAGCTGGATCCCAATTATGTTCTCCCTACAAGGCAGGTATGTGTGGGTCCATACATGAAACAAATGACTACATTATTGTATGTGTCACAGTTCAGCAATATATATATATTTCTTCCTTTAGTCTCTGAAGGCCATGGTGGAGGCCAAATATGAGCCTGCTAAGGAGCACGCTAAGGCTAACGTAGAGAAGGTGGCTGCTGTTAGCCTTACATCAGATATGTGGACATCCATCAACATGGATGCCTACCTGGCAGTGACATGCCACTTTGTGGAGGAGAACGAAAAGCTGAGCTCGGTGTTGTTGGGAGTGCAGGCATTCCCCCAGTCTCACACTGCTGAAAATATTGCTTGTGTGAAAGCCTCCCTGATGGAGGAATGGGGAATCTCAGGCAAGGTGACATGCATGGTCACCGATGGTGCTCCTAATATGGTGGCATGCGGGAGAGAGCTGAAGCTTCGCCACCACATTTGTGTTGCTCACACCCTCAATCTTGTTGTGAAGAGGGCGCTTGACCAGCACCCTGTGCTCTCTGGCCTCCGGGCCAAAGCAAGGAAGCTGGTTGGCTACTTTAGAAGCAGCAAGGTATGCTCTTTTCTTTTATTCCAATATATAATGTTAATAGTTTGTCTGTACTCCTACTGCAGTGACTTAATGGTCTACTCTTCTGTATCTTTAAAGGAGAAGCTTACACAAGTGCAGCTTCAGCTGGGCATGCAAGCAACCAAGCTGATGCAGGAGGTGGAAACAAGATGGAACACCACCTACTTGATGCTGCAACGTCTGGTGGAGTTGAGGGAGCCAGTAGGAGCAGCATTGGCTGGATTACAGTAGGTGGTTTCGTGTGCACATGAAGCTTCAAGAAATGAACCCTTTCTCGAACCAGTTGGCTCAAGTGGTTCAATGCCTCATGAGGCTTCATCTCACCATCACTACGTGTTAGCATTAACGAACACCGGCTATGTTTACGGAAGTTCAGTTTCTCTAAATAAGGGGCGTGTACTTCCGGACAAATTACTGACTGCTGATTGGTCCGTTGCTGAAAACCGCCTAAAATGATTGACAGGTGTTGTTGTTGCGCAACCAAGCAGCTGCAATATATTTAAAATGTATTAAATCCTTCCCTGTTTTTACTCTTTAAAAGTGTGTATTTCTGAAAAGAAGCGGTTAACATAAATGATATATACTGATTGGAATATTGTTTGTATTTTTTAAAATTAATAAATGGTTCTTAATTGGTTTAAATGATTATGGTCTCCATAATCATTAAAATGATTATGGAGATTGTTATTGTCACCAGATAGGCGATTGCCAGCAGAAACCACTGGGTGGCAGTGTGGTCTATTCTCCACCAGGTTTTCACTCTTGATCAAGGTTAAATAAAGTCTTTGATGGAGATAAAACACTAAATCTCTTTCTGCATTTAAAATAAATGTAAAAATCTTTCTGATGAAGTGATATTTTATAGAATAAGATGATAATTTGTTTACTTTCATGTATTTGAAATAGGATGTCTGTAACAGCCTTCTGAGTTGAAAAGGGTATTTTTACTTTATGTGAAAATGGAGCAGATATAAGTTTATATTTCTTTCTGCTCCATTTTATTTGTGACTTCTTTTTTGTTGTTACATAAACTATTCATATTTACTGAGTGAATAAATAAAAAAATGAAGTCAGATAGATTTACCATATATAGATATATTATGTGCTGCATTAATAGTATTACCTTACAGAAAACAAAATGTTTTTAGTTTGAATCTGTATAAATCTGCAGTAAACTGATGGCCCTTTTATTCTTTATAGAAAGTACTTTTTGCTGCTCCAACTTTTCAAAAACAGCTTAAAGTTGTACAAAAAACTTTGACTTCTACATTTTTAGGCCGCATTTCAAAAGCATATAAGTAGATTGAAGGTTTTTAATTTTTTACATAGGACCAGATTTAATTAAAATGTGCTTTCCCTGAATTTATTACATACATTGGTAGTTTTATATCTATATATATATATATATATATATATATATATATATATATATATATATATATATATATATATATATATAAAAGTCTGATTTTAAAGCCCAGTAGGTTATTTACTACACTAACCCATAACCATAATGTTACGTGTCATAATCTCCACCCTCATTTAAACTGAAATATGATCCTATATTTGACTGGAAGCAAGCAGGTGGACGGATCATTGTGACCAGTTTGTTTTGCATTTTACCATTTAGATAGCTAATTTCTCTAAGCAAATTTTCATTTTGGCCTCTCTGGTTTCAGGGTAACTGGAGTACCAATCAAAAACAAGAGATGAAACTTGTGCTATCTACAGTCTGTCTTTTCCTTTTCCAATATCTGATTTTCATAGAAAACTTCAGTAAATTTTACTTATTATTACCTCAGTCTGTTTGAAGTTATTCCAGATACCATATTGGGTTTTTTGGTCAGTAACATAAAAGTACCAACAATTTTATATATAGGAGATAAAAGAAGAGAAATCAGTCCTAAAATATATTTATGGCCATTTAAAAAAAGGAAACAATTATTGATACTTATTGACGTGGTTTATGTCTGTGATAAGTATGTATTCCTAATAGATTTAGATCAAATTTGTTGGAATAAATTGTGCCTTTATGACGGCTTGTCAGAAAAGCAACTTTAGGTAATTGCTAAAAATTAAAGTAAAAAAAAAATCATACATTTTTTTTACTTTAGATGCTTTTCTACACTCATCTTGGTTTTACAAATACTTATTTTTGCTCTTTTGTCTGTTTTTATTACTTTAACTTATCACTATTTATTTCAGAATAGTTTCACAAAGTAGAAATTCAATGGAATAACCTCCTTTAAAAATAAAAAAATAGCAATAATGTCACAGAGCCATTGCAGTTGGCATGCAAAAGTTTGCTTTTTATTTATTAAAAAAACGAGTTGAGATTTGCAACATTTATATCTGCTGGGTTTTTATTTCAGTACATTCACCCCAGTTTTTATGAAAGAAGAGACAACAGGAGTGATCAGATTAAAAAGAAGAAGAAATTGGAAACATTATCTGTTTGTTACAGATTTGCTGTGATTGAATGGCCAGGAAAGCAGAGAAAGAATAAATTGACATAAAATAAAAGATTTTCCTTAAAAAATTACTTTAGCAATGCTAGATTTACCTTCACATTAAAGCTGATTTCCCAAATTTGTTGTGATCCAGCCACGTTTGAGTGGATTATTGTAGATTGCACCAAAAAACACAAAATCTTACCAAGTATATTTGGTCCAGATTTTTGTGTAAATATCTTAGTACACTTAAAATAAGACAAAAATAACTTAGAAGTAACTTTTCAGCAAGGTAAGAGCTTGTGTTAAGTCATTAATTCCTAAATATTAATTACAAAAATGCTAGATTCACTGGCAGATTATTTCCCTTATGATGTGTGGAATAGTCTGCTGGTGGAAATAGTACTTTTTATCGATATTTAGCAATTATTGATCAAAGACAAGCTTCTATATTTTTGTGAAAGGTTCGTTTTGTCTTTTTTCAAGTGTGCTAGCATATTTTTACTAGAAATTAGACAAAAATAATCAGATCTTGTGTTATGCAGCCTGGTCTTCACATGCTCTCAAGTGGGCTTTAATAAAGGTCATTTTATTTTGTTGACTTTTGATTTCCGTCCATGTTTTTCTTGCAACACATCAACTTCCCCGTTCTGTGCAGAAATAGCAGAGGCAACACTAAACTGCTGGGCAAATAAAACCAGAAGCAGCTTGTCATGACTAAACAGTAATTATTTGCCTTCATCATATAAATTATTGCCCTAGTTAGACCCCAAGTGAACCTCAACACCAGCACTCCAAGAATGGCCATGATGGTATAAAACGCCCTCTTCTTCAGCTGGTCGACCTTCTCCTTGTCGCTGCTTTGGTCCCCTGGACCCGGACGGATCAGGACACACAGAACAGACAGGCTGCAGAAAGAGACGATGACTATGGCTGTGATCAGGAGGCATGAATCCATGATGCTGAACAAGTTTTCCACCAACAGCAAACTCATCCCCAAGATGCTGAGCAGCCAGCCGCAGCCGACGCTCAGATTTCTGACCAGGATCCCTCTTGCGCTCTTTGAGCTGAGGTAGAGGACGGGATGAACGACGGCCAGGTAGCGCTCCACGCACGTCAGGACGTGGAAAAACGCCTCGCCAAGCAAGATCAGGCAGGCAGAAACCAGTCCCAGCGCCAGCATGTTCAAATTCTTCATGTAAATGCCACAACAGGAGATCACACACCCGGCGACGCCGAGCAGCTCCATGGCGACCACGTTGTACGTGAAGAAGTCAGAGTGGCTCATCGGCGCTGTCGAGGGGCTGGAGCAGGTTTTCCTCCAGTGTTGGAAACCCTGGGAGAGGATGAGGATGCAGAGAGGAAGCATGACAGAGGCGTAGGTCAGGATGAAGCTGGTGAAGATGAAGGAGCTCGGTCTCAGGACGAAGCAGTGCATGAATATTGGGAACGAGAAGTTGGCCGAGGCACTTTCACTAAAAATATCATTGACGGAGGAAGAGTCGTTCGAAGACATATCTGAAACAGAAAGATAAAAGATTTGGATTAAAAAATAAATGACTATTAAGCTCAAAGCATTTAATGTGTAGAAGTCCAGTCCACACAAGATGGTCAAACCCGAAACCGTTAATTAACTCAAAATAATCACACAGGACCAGAATTATAAGAGTTTTGACTTTTTCATAAGAGTTTAGTTTTACTTTGTTGTGACTTCAGTTAGTTTCAATTAGTTTTTACAGTGCTTGCCAGTTTTTGATTAGTTATAGTAGTAGTAGTTTTAGTTTATAAGGTACTCAACAGAAGATATTGTTTTCAAAAAATGTATTCAACTATTGTTGAACAACCAAGATGAAGCGCTGTAAAAAAAAAAAAAATAATAAACACAGAATATAGTTCCAGTTAGTTGTTTTGCCAATTAGTTACAGTTTTTATTTGTTTCAGTTGGCGAAAATGTTTTCTCAATTTCAGTTTTCATTACTTCATTAGTTTTAGCTATAATAACCTGGCAGTGGTTCTCTGGTACTTAATACCAGAAGTGGGCAAAGTACACAAAAACTTTACTCACTCAAGTAAAATTAAATAGTAGACATCCAAGAAATTACTCAAGTAGGAATAAGAGTGTTTGGTGAAAAGGTTAGATAATTTGATTCAATATTTAGAAGTTAGTCGTAATTTGTAAACTCTGGTAAAATGAAGCCAAATAAAAGTCATCAGACAAACGATTCAAGCAGAACACAGTGGCGAGGCTGAGCAGGACAGCAGAGGAAATATTGAAATATTTGTGAACCCACCTGATCTGTGGCGTTTATTCTGGTCGTTCTTCTTGGCAGTGACAGCTGCAGACTGAAGACGGATGAAGCATCCAGTGTTGCAGAACCTCAGTGTGTGTGTGTGTGTGTGTTTCCCAGGAAATCAAATGAAGGCTGAGTGGTTTTGCATGTTGCAAATTAAATATGTGGTTTATCTTTTTATACAGTTCATTTCTTCATTCAAATGTTCTTGTTGCTCTTACGTGAGAGTGTAAACAAATAATGAAAGGGCATACTTTATTTATTTACTATTTTGAATTACTATAGAGTTGTTTGTTCTCTCATAGAGAATCCAGTAAGTCAATATAAGGACATGATGACTGGCTTTGCTTTGGTGCAATCCAAGATTTAGTTGTTTTTAAGCCTGTTTGGTTGTGGAAAACTGTCACAATTCAGAAAACCAGCAATATGTAGCTAATCTTATTGATCTTCAAACCCAGGTTGTGAGTAAAATAACTTTATTTAAGCATATCTTTTATCAGCAGTGGTTATTTTATATCTTTTTAACCATTTGTCCTTTGCTTTACAGAGTTAAGGGTTGACATTTAGAGAGGAAACAATATCACACTGCCTGTTACAAAACTAAATCTGCTCATTACTGCTGGGTTTTTTCCTGGAAGGGGATTGATACTTGAGCCAAAGAAAAAAGAAATGGCAACATAAACATTAGGCAGCTGGGAAATCATGTAGTTTAAACTGATCATTTACACACTCAGTCATTTGATCCCAACTTAACATATTGTCGAGAAACATGATCATTTGGAAAAATTTAAATGACAAATTTATATAGAGAATGAGCAGAGCATTTAAATAAGCTGTGATGTTTTGTTTATTCAAAACTTACCAAAAACAAAAATTTATGGGAAGCCCCCAAAAAACAAATCACTACTAAAAGCTGACAAAAACAACCAGAGAATCTGACACTGAGTAAGAAAACCAAAGATTGACGTCGGAACGAAGTTGGAATTTCAACATGGCGACGCCCATAAACATATTTAGAAGTTTCTTTTACAAACTTCATTTTAAGTTTTACTTTCCATAAGCAAACACCAGTTTCAATTTATTCAGTTTAGAGTTGGAGGCAATACAAGCAACATTTATGTTAGATGCACTGCTATAATGTTGTCTTGTTTTTTTAATAATTTTTAAAAATCTCACCATAGATTATTGCTGCTGTTTTTAGGAGCAGCCATATTGAAACGCAAGATGGTGGATGGGTGGATGTTGGGTGTAGTTTCCCAGTGGGAAATCTGGCTTCAGGGGGCATTCCAGTTGATTTATATGACTGGGAAGTCTGAATTTTCCAGTTCAGAGGACAACTGGAACGCATCATAAGACACTGAAAGAATCTGCTGAAAACTTTCAGCTATAAGACAGTCTGAAGCAAACACTAGCAGATATGAAACCTAAGAATACACAGAAACCTTAAAAAGAACAAAGTTTGAAAGAAGGGGTGACAGAGAAATATAAAATCATGAATTACAACCTATAAAGATAAAATGCTGCTAAAGACTGAAGCTCAGAGTGGAACATAAATCCAAATACGAGACACTAAAGTAAAGGTTACAGCACAAGAAATATCAAAACTTTACCAAGCAAAACACAAAACCAGAGTTTCAAAGTCATCATTTTATTTTACTTAGCATTAAATACAATGATCATTCTACACAAAATATTTAAATTAATATGTGCAAATACCAAACAATGAGACTGTATAGCTTTGACTATTCCTTTCGACCAGATGTAACGATGCATTACTTTTATCGTGATTAAAAATGCATTTGCAGAGCTTCACTTACTTAATGAAGGATCCTCATATCCTCATGTTCATGCTGCCATCCAGTGGACACAAAACCAAATTAAATGTTGCAGTGATTTTGTAACGTTGATGTGAAATATTTCTATTATTTTCAACATCTATGTCGCTTTATTTGATAAGTCTCTCTTTTCCTGACTGCTTTTCATTTCCACAGCCGACAAACATTCCTGCTCTGTGTAAAAACAGAAGAGGTAAAACCAGAGAGCTGGGCACGTTGAACCAGACACAAACAGCCAGCAAAACACAATCACTTTGGGATCCGCTCATAAAAATGATCTCCCAAACAAAATTCCAAGCGAATCTCACACCCAGAACTCCCAGTATGGTGGCAATCATGCAGAAAGCTCTTTGCTTTAACTGGTCAGCCGCTTCCCTGCCGTCACCTTGTTCTCCTGGTCCTGGACGAATCAGAACCCAGAGAACAGAAACACTGCAGAGGATAAGGACCGCTAAAGACGATATCAAGATGCAGAAATCCCAGATATAAAAGAAGGTCGTCATCATCATCACACTCATCCCGGCTACGCTGAGCATCCAGGCGCAGCCGATGCTGACGTTCCTGATCCTGATCCCGCGCTCGTTTTTCAGTCTTAAATAGACGATGGGATGAACCACAGCCAGGTAGCGCTCCAGACACGTCAGGATGTGAAAGAAAATCTGCCCAAACCAAGTGAGGGAAGTAAAAAAATCCCCAATACGTATGATATCGACATCGCCTCTGAGGATGCCAGCTAAGTTGAGGATGTAGCCGAAGACGCCGAGCAGCTCCATGGCGACCATGTGGTAGGTGAAGCAGTCAGAGTGACTGATTGCTGCTGCGGAGGTGGAGCGCCTCTGCAGCCACTGCTGGACACCATGATGAAGGATGAAGACCGACAGGGGCAGCATGAGGATGATGATGTTGATGTCGATGGCGATGAAGATGAAGGAGCTGGGCATCGTAGTGTGGCATTGGACGAAAACACCAAAGGAAGAGTTGTCTGATGGGAGCGCAGGAGCGGAGGTGTTGGAGGAGGAATGGTTCACCAGCATGTCTGTGGAAGAGAAGCAGCTGGAGTCAGTGAAATTAGATTTATTATAAAGACATGATGTCTCCACCAACACCAGCAGCTCTGGCTCTAAAAACATACAGATTCTACAGTAACTTCATGCTAAATGTTCATATAATAACACAAAAATAACTACTGATTATCGATTCTTGATTACTGTCAGTTTTAACCCCCTTGATTTTAAACCATTAGAGAGACACTGTATTTCACGGATGACCAAAGTGCGACCCGGGGGCCATTTGCGGCCCTTGAAATGATTCTGTGCGGCCCTCAATTCAATGATACATAGCGCTGCAAACATCCAGTAAGTTTTACTCCAAAGTAGAATCTGCACCCCATTTATGAATCTAAGCTAAGTAGGAAATAATAGTTAATAATTTGTAGATACTTTCTGTTTAGAAGTCAGGCTGTACTTTTTATTAGGATTTTATGTGTGTAGTTTTCTTTTATGATAGTACTCCTTTTGCATTTTTCATCACAAAAGTGATGCAATTTTTATGACCCTAAATTACCTTTAGCTTCACTGTTGTTGCCTCCATTTGGATAAGTTTGGAGTTAAACACCTAGGTTTTGCTGTATTCAGTAATGTGAACTCAAAATGGAAAGTGCATTTAGAGCACAAAATAAAATACGTGTATTTAAACAAGTAAATAAAAACACCAACTTGAGAAATGTTGCCACTTGAACAGTTTTCCTATTCCCCTTCTGTTACCCTAGAAAACTTAGCAAATACAAATAAATACCTGCATAATAATTGAAAACATCACCCACCTTTTCAGTGTGTCTGATTTCCAAGCTTCTGACTTCACCTCAAAGCCAGAGATGGCCGATAAATGGCAGAAAGTCCTGGCCATGAAGGACGTCACTGCGCATCGCTGTGCCTCCTGGTGTCCATTTGGTTTGCACCATGCAAACTTCCATGTCATCATTTATTTTTACATGGCTCATTTCTGTAGGGAAATGTTGTCCCACTACAGGAAGAATGTCTTCCCGAGTTATTATGGGCTCAGTAGGGCAGCTGAGGTCATAATAACTCGCCTCATAATAACTGAGGCCATTTGTTCACCGGCTAACCATAACCACAGTCAGATAGTCCCACAGTCTGCTGTACTTCCTTTTTTTAATTTGCAGTGAGAATGAAATGCGTCTGACATAAGCAGCAGAAATTATAAAATTAGTATCAAAATGTGAGTTTGCAACATCTTTCAACTATAAAGCTTCTTTTTTTGTGTGTTTCTAAATATGTCATTTGTAAATCCAAGAGCTCTTGTGACTCCTGGCCAGCAGGGGGCCCTAAGCAGTGACAACATTTGCTAATTCAATTGAGCCTTCGCTGTAAATATAGCACAGCATTACTTGTCTAATGATAAAAAAAATTGTATGCACTCTGTTTAGGAAATTCAGCGATAATCAACCAGAATCGTCCATGAAACTGAAATAGCCACAAATCCCTGCTTCAAAATCCAAAATGGCTGCCAACTACAATGTAACAAAAGCAGGGATAGCTGCAGAATTACAATATATTTGTGAAAGTTTTTTTTGTATCTCATTAAAGCAGCTACTTACAGTACAGTGCAAGATTTAAACATGTTGCTTCGAATACTTGAATGCAGAAAAATACATTGTTAAAGATTTATATTGGTACTAATATAAATCTGGTCTCTGAGAATAGCATTAGCAGATCACATTTGTACACACTGTAAAGATAAGGCTGACAAAAAAATAATTGAATTTGGAGGAAAACATTTATTTTTTATGACGTTTATTTGATTAGAACAGATTTACAATAACAGACAAACTGAGTGAAACAGCGCCTCATGTCATTATCATGGCGCTAATAGCACGAGCTAATTTGTAGCACTCTTCCCTACATGGGCTTTTGCAAACCAGGGACAAACTAGTTGTTTGAAAATTGCAAACTGTATTTACAGAAGCCCAATGATAAAATAATTGACAGAGTTAACAACACATACAGCAGAGAGATTAAAAATAAAACATACTAAACGTGATTACGGCGCTGTTTTTGACGCAGAGTTTTGGTTTGTGTTCTGAACATGTTGAAACTCTTCAGTTAAAAACTGCTGTGCCAAAATACAGCCTGATAAAAATACATAACCGATTGTGAAGTCATCATGTTTCAAATTAAAAACTTTTTTTTTTCAGATCCAGCAAATAAAAAAGGTAAAATCAAACTGAAATTAATTTGCTTTGGAGTTCTTCCGGTGTTTTATTCAGCAACGTCTACATCTGGCTAACATATTCATAACAAAAACAAAAGCTGAATTTATAAAACTCTTCATTCTTTAAACCTTTACGTAAATCCATCCTCTACATTTTCAACACTCTCAGGAATTGTTGTTGAATTAGTCATTAACTATTTTAAATAAATAATGCTTAAAATATAAATTATAAATATAATTATATATTTCAATAATCACGCTTAATATTTGGCTAACAGTTATTGATTAGTAATTCATAATCCAACTTTACAATTTGTGTTACTATTTCCTATATAAAATGTTTTAAGATCTCATGTAAAATTCAAATTAATATTCAGTAAATACCAAAAAATTCAAAGTGGATTTACATCAGTAGATCTAACATTTAAGACAATTAATTAATTAATTTTTCTTGCAGCACTGTAACTTCCCTGTTCTCTGGAGGAACATCAGAGGCAAAACCAAACTGCTGGGCAGGTTAAACCAGAAAGTACAGATCACAATCAAACATACGTCACTTCCTCCTAATGCATCATACGAAGTCCAAACCAGACCCCAACCCAATCTCATCAGCAGCACTGCTAGTAAGGCCACAGTGGTGTAGAGCGCCCTAAGCTTCGATGGGTCAACCTTTTCTCTGCTCCCCGCCGGTTCTCCTGGACGCGGGTGGACCAGAACACAGAGAACAGAGAGGCAGCAGAACGAAATGACAACCAAAGACAAAATCATGACACCTAGATCTATGAAAATAACGATTTCCTTCAGCGCCAGAACCGTCGCTACCACGCACAGCACCCAGACACAACTTGTAGTGATAATTCTGATCCTGACTTCCTTGTCACCTTTGACCCTCAGGTAGATGAAGGGATGGACAACAGCGAGGTAACACTCCAAACATGTCAAGATGTGAAAAAACGTCTCTCCGTACCAAGTGAACTTGGAGACTAATATCCCCACCAACATTACGTCAGCGTCCTGCTTCATAATGGCAACGTAGCCGATGGCAAACCCACAGACACTGATCAACTCCATGAAGGCAACGTGGCAACTGAAGTTGTCAGAGTGACTCGTTGATGCAGAGGCGGAGGCAGCCATTGTACAGCACACACAGTAAGACCAGCTGACCAAATGCTAGGTAACAGCAACTCCAGCTGTTACCTAGCAGTACCTGCTGATTTGTGATGTTTTTTTCAGAAGGTTTTTGAAACGGCTCATTTTCCAGACACCAAAAAACATGAACGTGTTGCCAAAAGCAGCTGGGTGATTTTTTTTTTTTTAAAGGAAGGTAGAATCAGTTGAGATTCAAACAGAAATGCAAAAAAGTGCAAAATATGAATTTTGCATTAGTAAGTCCCCTTTAAAATGCAGCCTCACTCAGTTCACTTTAATACAACCCAGTTCAAATGTACTGTAATAAGGTTTATATTAAAACAGATCAAACAAGTGCTACGATGTTTATAAAATGTTAGAAAGTTATCCAGCCCAGATGTTGATCTTCAGGATCTTCTGTCCTGTTTGTTTTAGGTGTTTTCCTGCATCCAGGTAACTGATTGCAGCTGGGAAGGGGAACAACTGGGAAGCTAAATGCAGAAAATGGAACCAGAAGGAATCCTAAACAGAAAGAAATCTAACAAAACAAATCCAATACTCAAAAATAAGAAATAACTGAGCTAACAGAAGGGACAAAGAATGAATAAATGATGAAAATAAGAATACAAAACAGGAAATAACTGATCATAGCATGACTTAGATAAATGTCTGATTATCAGGCTGATGCAACACAGCCGCCTGATTAGGTAACGCAATAATTTGATTCAGGTGCGATGCATCAGACACTCGTCTGAAATATGAAGGACAGTAAATCCTGAGGACCAGAGTTAAGAAAACTGTGTTCTAGTTATTAAGACTACAATAAACATTTCACTTTGATTTATTTGTAATAAGCCACCAGATTTTATTGTACTACTGTGATCACAGTATAAATGATGATAGAAGAAATGATGTATGCAACTACATGGCAAAGCAATCACTTCCCCACCAGCACAAATACTGCATTCGAAAAACAGAAATTACAAACAGGATTCTTCAGGACATCAGTTAAATTAAAAAGTTATTTTTATCCCTAAACTGCCTTTAATCATATTTTAAAATGTATTGATATTAATTAATCCTGTTATTGAATAAACAATTAGAAAAACAGTAAAGTGAACAATTTATTGTAATTCTTTGGGGTTTTCTAACATCATTAATTAAAATGTGATAATAAATACATTTTGTCATAATGAAATAAATTTTCACATTAAGAATAAACGATATGATAAACGCCCACCCTTACTTTAAACAGTGAATCTGTCTTTTTAGAATTTGAATATAAATCTACAATTGAAACAAAGCAGGAACCATTAAATATTTAATTTGAACTTTCACATACCAAATAAATGAAGCTTTGTGATTTTTAGGAATATTATCACAGCCTTTGAATTACTAATCCAAACTAAAGAACTGATTTGTACCAGCAGGATATTTCTTAGACATTTTAAATGTTAGGAGTTGCATAGGAATGTGTAACTAGTTTAAATTTAATTGAAAATAACACACAAAACCAAAATATGTCTTAATAAAAGTGCACAACACCCACCTTGTTAATTCTCCTCTTGTCTTCTTCTCCTTGCAGAGCCACAAATTGCCTTCAGCTGATATCTGATCCAATACGAAGAGCTTTCAAACGTCAGGGCAGCGTTTGTACGGCAGCTGGAGGAAATTCTGTGTGACTTTTTGCATACTGGTAAGCAAACACTCCACTTATGATTGTTTTAGATGCTTCGTTTCGACAGGCAAATTCCACTTAAGTTGTATTTTAATTTGCATTATGTATTGACGCAAAACTGCAACGAATGGGATCAATAGTTTGAGCCAAAACGCTGAAAATTAAAGAAAAAAGTAAGAATATTTATAAGGGCTACATAAATAAAAACAAAATGTTTCCATGTAGATCTGAATCTGTTTTATTGGTTGATTGTGTCCATAAGCAAGGAACTTCTCTTTAGTTTTATAGTGCTGAGAACGAAGTATAAATATATAAACATTGAAGGAAATAACATAAACATAGGAATGAAGGAATTATAGTCTATCCTGACTAGACTGGCCATCAGCTGTTCTTTGAGTTCATCACATAGAAAGACTGGAGGAATAAATTGTTTCTGCTGCAGCTGATTTCTGCAAAAAGCTCTCTATAGCGACTGAAAGTAACAGTTAGTTTGTGTCATGAATGTGTGGGATCTGCAAAAAACTTTGAATTTCAAATGAGGAACATTTCTGGCTTTTCAAACTCAGACATTTCCTTGTTTTCTCTAGAAAATGTACGAGATTAATCTAAAAATTTCAGATTTTTTATTCTCGCAAACATACAGCTTTTTTCCACTCTGCCCCAATATGCCGTCGTAGTTCTGTCACTCTGTAAAGATTTCTATCTTCTTGACTGAAATACACACCCAGTAAATTTTCCTGCTCTGTGCAGAAACAGAAGCGGTAAAACCAGACTGCCAGGAACGTTACCCCAGTCACACATGGCTATTAAAACACAGCCACTTCTTTTTCCGAACATAAAAACGACTTCCCAAACCATATTACAAGCAAACCTTATGACCAGAACAGACAGTATGGCCACGATTGTGCAGAACGCCCTGCGTTTCAGTTGGCCAACCCTCTCTTTGCCCTCACCTGGTTCTCCCGGTGCTGGGCGAATCAGAACCAGCAGGACAGAAACGCTGAAGTAAGAGATGATGATCAGAGACAGAACCACAAGACACAAATCTACGACTGAGAATGAGTCAGCGTACATCTGCACAGTCACTCCCACAACGCTGAGCACCCAGACACAGCCGATGCTGACGTTCCTGATCCTGATCCCGCGCTCGTTTTTCAGTCTTAAATAGGCGATGGGGTGAACGACAGCCAGGTGGCGCTCCAGACACGTCAGGACGTGAAAGAACATCTGGCCAAACCAAGGGAGAGACGTGCAATGACCTCCCGTACGTATTATATAGAAATCGCCTTTGCAGATGCCAGCTAAGTTGAGGATGTAGCCGAAGACGCCGAGTATCTCCATGGCGACCATGTGGTAGGTGAAGCAGTCAGAGTGACTGATTGCTGCTGCGGAGGAGGTGGAGCGTCTCTGCAGCCACTGCTGGACACCATGATGAAGGATGAAGACCGACAGGGGCAGCATGAGGATGATGATGTTGATGTCGATGGCGATGAAGATGAAGGAGCTGGGCGTCGTCATGAGGCAGTAAGAGTATACGCTGAAGGAAAAGTCTGCTGCGGATGGGTGTGACGGACCGAAGGAGGCGTTGGAGGACGAAGAGTTGGTGACCATCTGAGAAAAAAAAAAATCAACTTGTATTCAAACTGTTTTATGTCCCTAAAACACCCAAATAAAGTTCAGTATTCTGGATGAAAACTCGCATTTTCTTTAAAATACGTTTTTATGAGACTGAATTCATCATTAATTTCCAAATATGACATTATAATAAACACTAAACTGAAACAAATTAAAGTTGCAAATGGCTGAAATCCATGTCTAAAACCAAAGATCATAAAACGTCTACAGTTGTATCAAGGATAAAAGCAGATGAAATGCTTTCTAATATATAATTTTGTGATGCTGGTAATTAGCATTAATTCATGTAAAAACACATCACTCTTTAAGAAAGAGGTTTATATGAACTTGTTCACTAATTAAAATCTAAAATTACATTGTTTTCTTTGTAGTGCTTAAAAATGCTGACAAATACAAACATGAGCATGAAAGGAGGCCCACCTTGTAATCCCCAAACTTTGTCTTACCAGGAATCAGAGCCAGGATGTCGACTGACGTCTGACTCGAATGTTAAACATGGCTGCGTCACTCTGAATGTTTCTGCCAACTCTTTCTTTGCATACGGTGAATTTGAGGTTTTACTTTCATGTTTTTACGGTTCATTTCTGTAGGCAAATTATTGCAATTTTGTTATTCGATTTCCAGGCAGTAAGAATACCACAAGCACAAAGGTGTTTTTTTTTGTTTATTTTTACTTTCCTCACATTAATCATTAATTTACATAGTTACGATCAGAAAACATAAACTTTACAGTTCAGTTTTTTTTTTAGTTCGTCTTAATCTTTCACTATCCAGATGCAGAAAACGCTCTGTTCTTTAAAACATCCTACATTTACTTGAAGAAACACATGATCCTGATTCAGTTCCTCAGAAAGAAACTAATGCAAACGTTGTGTAAGAAGGAAACATATAAACTCGTTGTTGTGTAATCTGCTTCGTCAAACTGGATGTTTTTTTTTTTAACTTCGCTTTCGTCTTCTCTGAAGTAAAAGCAGGGTTAAAATCAGGCAGCAGGGCAGAATAATCCTGAAAGTACATTTTAATAAAACACATTTGACTTCCTCCTGATGCATCATTCAGAATCAAAACCAAGTTACTCCAAGAACTCCCAGTAGGGACACAATGGTCTAGAGTGGCCTTAGATTTGATTTCCTTAAAAAATTACACTGATGTGTTTTTAAAGACCACCAACCTTTTCTATAGTAATTACATAAATTATTGCACTGTAATAAACACAATTTAAAAAAAACAACTTTTCTCCTTATTTTACCACTTAATTACAAAAATAATGTACAAAGATTTTGAAAACGTTTTTCATCACTTCATTTAGGTTTACTGTAATTATTTTATTTTTGCAATATGTTGTAATTTCACTCCTTAATGCTACTTAATTTCATAATAAATATTCCAAAGATGTCATACTTCAGAGGAAAAGAAGTATGACATCTTTTCCTAGAAAAAGAAGATGTTTTCTTTTTCTAGGAAAAAGAAGACAATAAAGAAGAAGTTTTCTTCTTTTCCTGGAAGAAAAGACTTTTTTTTAAGACTTTTATTTTCCATCCTGTTCACACATTCTGCCACTGGGTGGTGCTATAGATTATGTTGTGTTTGAATTAAAGTTTGTATTCTACAAAACAAAGAATGTGGTACAAAAAGGTGGATATAACAGGACAATAAGTATGTTTAAGAACTGAGACTTGATGGAAGAAAAGGGTCAAAAGAAGAAATCAGATGTTAAAAATACTTAAAAATAAGAAAAGGCATCAATGAATATAGTTTAATTCAATATTCACAAACCAGTACCAAAAACCAGAAGGGAATTATTTATAGGTTGGAAAAAGAGGGAATTGAAAAATGGGGAGTTAATGAAATTATGAAAATATATATATTTTTTTTACATTATGCTGATTAAGTTGTATTCCTTTTTTCAAAATATTTGTATTTAATATCGCATGCATGTAAGAATTTTTTTTATAACGTTTGTTATAATTCCTACTTTAAAAAATAACACATATAAAGTGTTGACTAAGATAAATAAATTAAAATATATTGTCTTAATATTTCCTTTTGGAATTCCTGCTGTATGTTTGGAGTTTTATTTATGCATTTTATGACCATTTTGCAGCCCTAAAGGCTATGTAATTTATTTATAATCCATGTGAGTTTTAACACGAGGAAACTCCTTCCTCCCAACATTCAGACCCACAGGGGGAGTTTCCTGTTTAGCTGTGGAGCAGCATGGGAGGAGTGAGGAAGAGGAGGAGTGGAAAACCCAGGGAGGAGAGAAAAGGAGCGAAGGAATGTCCGAGCCGAGGCATTGTGTTCGGTTATCGCAGCAGCAGGGAGAGGAGGGCGTGGCTCTGCTGGGAAGTGGAAACCCACCGAGGAGGAGGCGTGACTCGCTGACTTGGAGAGACTCGGAGCGGCTCGGCCATGTGGGGATGAGATGTGATAGATTCATCTGGATCACAGGAGGAAGGAAAACAACGCGTAGACGTAAGCTCATTTAAATTCCTGGCATTTTGGAAAACTCTTCTGCTCTGAAATTGGATTGCAAACTTAACATCCTGATGGGAGTTTGACTGACCACTTCTCCTCAAATCGATCTGCGTTGACTCCTCTTCAGTCCCTGAGTGCCTGGTTGACAGATTGGATATCTTAATTTGACACCTGACCCAGTTGAGGATGAGCGGAGCAGGAGACGTGGTGTGTGAAGGCTGGCTGCGAAAATCCCCTCCGGAGAAAAAACTGCGACGTTATGTGAGTAACATTTCCTATAAAAACATAGCAACCGCACATCATGTCTCAGGGATTCTCTCCTGAGAGTTTTCTAAATTAAACTCTGAAGTTTTCTGTGTGTGTGTGTGTGTGTGTGTGTCATCACTGTTGACACAAGGAGTCATTTCCTCAAGTCCCAGTTGTAAAGCAGTTAAACATTGAGCGCAGCTGTCAGCTGCAGCGACGTTTTACTATGATTAAACTTTACTTTGGTCTGTGGATCATCAATAAAGTTTTGTTAAAAGCTGATCTAAGACTTTTTACACACACAGGCAGAGAGCATCTTTTAAATACAAATTGGGTTTAAAACTTAAACCTTGGATCTGTTTAGATTTTTCCTGTTTTCTCCTCTAACACATAACAAAGACACACAGGCTGTTTAGAAAAAGCGACATTTTTATTACCACATGCTGTTTTTTGTCGGACAACAGATGGACTCACTTTCCAGTAAAGCAGCTTCACACACACCCCACATTTCTGACATGCCTCACCAGTGAGTGAAGCTAATCTCCTTTCTCCTTTTTCTCATGTTTTCTCATAATCTCCATATTTCCAGACAAACTGCTGTTTTCTTATCACAACCCTCCAATTCTTTCTCTTTCACTCGTTCACTGGACTTTCTCTTCCTCTTCTATTGTCGTTTGCCTTCCTTCCTTAGAAAATATGTGTGGAAGGGAAGTCTGGCAGGAATAATGACATGTAAAAAAAAAAGAGTATATTTGGACTTGATATGAGAATGGAGAAGATAATGTAAAATATAGAAATGCAGCTTTTCAAGTTGAGAATTTGGGATTATTGCACTTTAAAAACAACCCATAAAAGGAAAAAATAATAAACAAATTATCAAGAAGATTTGATTCTATCTCAATTATATTTGTAGCTGATTGAGTTTATAAGGGGAAAACAAGGAAGAAAAAGGAAAAGCAGACATTTACATGATGGTATCATCAGTGCAGTGTGTGGATAAACACGCTCCATCCAGCTGTGTTTCTGTTGTCAACACATGATCAAAGATCTACAGTCTGATGGCAGCAGCAGCCGTGTGTTCATGTTAAGAATATGGTTAAAGTTCCCTCTGTGGAAACCTCAGTGTGTGTGCTCGTGTGTTATGTAATAAACTAATCGCTCTCAGCTGGGCCTGTTTGGGGAAAAAAGAGGCCTCTCCCAGAGATTTGGAAACACAGAACCACCAAGCAGGACGAGGTAGATTTTGTAACTTCAACTACACTCGCAAATATGCTGCAGACACGCCCCTGAGGGCCTTAGAAGCGGGAAAAATCTGCCAATGTTATGCATTTCATACATTGCATGAGGCCTTTTTCTACCTCATGCAGTGTTTTTAGATACATCTCTTCCTCTCTTAGTGCTGGAGCCACTCAGAGCTTTTTAAAGCAAACTGAGATGGGCTGATCGTATCCAAACACCAGAACGCTGTCGTCGTTCTTGGCTTGGATTTTCAGCATGGGTCATCCTGATCTGGACAGCATGGTCCTGCTCTGCTGGACATCATATTTTCCACAGAGCTGTGCCACAATAAAACAAGAAACATCTATTAATGTTTATACATGTCTATGTTTGAAACTCTTAAAGCTTCAGTAATTATTTGTTATGTCCTGACAGGAAAACATAATCTGGGTAAAAATCAAGTTATCCACATGCTATCTGCAGAAATCTGTCAGAAACAACCAATCAGAACAAGGAGGAGGTTTCTTAGCATGTCAATAATGCTCGTGTAGGCGCTGCTCACCACGACAGAGCCTGCCATGAATGTGCAGGGTAGATGGCGATCACATATTGACAGTTATCCTGTAATAGCAACTTGTTTTTCCACTACTTGCACATTAAGCAGTGCATGGTCACCTGTCTTCTGTTTGGGAAACTGCAATAAATTAGACGTGACATTTTTTAATTGTTTCAGCGTCAAGAGTAAATAGATGGGGGGGAAATGTTCAAATTAAGATGCTGTGTTAATTTTAGTTTAGCGGCAGGAAGGAGGAAGTGTTATTTTAGAGCCATTGTGCCTCTTCCTGAGTTCAAAGGTCGAAGGAGGAAACATTAGGGAGCTTGAGGAGACTGTCACAGGAAGAGAGCTTATCATTATTACTTTCAAATCTTCCTCTCGAAATGAAAGCCGGAAAGGTGAGATAAAACAAAACACTTTGCTGCTTCTTCGTTTTAGCAGAGACTAGATGTATTAATTAGCTGCTTGCTATTTGATTTATTTTGTTTAACTAACAAACTATTACAGGCTGAGACTTTTTGACAAACCCCAGACAACAAAAACAGGACTTCCTGTACCGTTTCTTGGAGACAATTGCACCTCTCATCTCAAAAGTTGTGAATTTTAGGGTCATAGGTCAAAGTTGGGACAATGATACCAAAATGTGTTGTTGCAGTAGCATAGGAGATTGAGCCAGCAGGCCATCCTGCGGGTTTAGTTGAGGTGAAAAAAGATGAGGGAGTGAAATGTTTGATCACACGGATGCATTGTCTCCAGTAGGTGAAACCAAAGACCACACCTTCTGATTATTTCCTGACTTTATATAAATAGTTGCTGTCGCTGTTCTCTTTTTTTTTTTTTTTTTAAATACATTTACAGGATCTAAAACATTTACATTACTCAAAAAAGTGTTTTTTTATGTCTGAAATGTTGGTGAGTTTTATGTTTTGTCATTTACTGACTGAGCAGACTGTTTTTATTTACAGAGTGAGACGCTTTCTGTCTGAGTGGGTTAATTAGTTGGAAAGCACTAAAGAGAAAGGACACTTATTACTGTTTTTTTTTAACAGTAATAAGGTCATTTCAGATGAGATCTATTAGAGAAACAATCTTATTTTAGTACTTGTTAACTCCAAGTCTAATTATTGCTGGCGGCTCCAGGTGAAATTTTCTGTCTTACTCAGAAGATGAAACAGAAAACTGGCTTTTAAAAACCACTTTCACAGAATCTAGCACAGACGATAAAAAAGAAAATTCTTCCCTAAATGAAAATAGCTCAACTAGTTTAAAACGTAACATTGAATTACTAATATAGATCATTTTTATGGTTTAAACTTTTTCCTGGACATCCAATCCTTGGTGCAAAAACTAATAACTTTTAATTAACCTCAATGAAAACAATATGCTGATTATTCCAACAACAAAATACAAGCCGTTATCATTTCAAACTGACATTTTATAAATGTAAGATAAATAGCTCATAGTGAAACTTGAACAAATAAGTCAACTGAGCTACAGTGCTGAAAGATGACATCACTGGTTTCAAAGATTGGTTTGTATGGAGGAGTTTTCACACCTTAACCAAAGTGTAAAATAATTCAACTGTTAAAATGAACCTGGATCAAAATACAAACCACTCAAAAGTTTCTCAAGTTAGAAGGTGCAGGAAAATATTTTTCATGCAAGCAGCAGCCGCCCTGCTGCTTTCATTGGACCAGCAGCTTGAAGACAAACGATTATCAAACAGCCTGAGAACAAACAGGCACTTCCACTGCCATCTCTTACCAGCATTTCCTGTTCAGCTTCTTCCTGTCTGTGTTTGGAGAGAAAGAAAGGGGAATGTGCCTCAGAGCTTCATTGGCACAAACTTTGACCATATGAACACAGTAGCTGAGTTTTTGTGGAATCCTGTTGGTTTTGTTTTGAAACGCTGGTCAGCAGGGATAAGAAGGGATTTCTGCTTTTGGACGAGTTGAAGTTCATTTCCACACAGAGGAGCTGAACATTAGCACAAATAAACCAAAGCTTTTAAAAACTAATCTTTTTCCTCTGAATATAAGCTGCAAATTCACTTTAAAATGTTTCTCCATGCTCTGCTTCACACCTTTAAATAATCATGGTCACACTCTACCTACACACACACACACACACACACACAGTTTGTGAGTCATGTCTAAAATATGAGGTGTCATTCTGTGGCTCTCTCATGGAGGAAGATGGTCTGTACCCACAATGCCTGTTGTGTGATGACAGCATCCAGAGAGCAGCGTTACATTGAACAGCTCACTGTGTGTGTGCTATGTTTAGTTTAGTTTTTACGTTTAGTTAGAAGCATTAAACCTTGGGCATGAGGACAGCACCCGGCTTCAGTCAAAATAGTCATGTGTGTAGGAGTAAAAATGAAAAACATTCATAATCTGATCTTACAGTCAGCAGCCACTTTGTTTATGAAGTCCAAAAGTCTAGAGCAGCGATCTGTAACTTTTATAATTCAAAACTAAACTAATTGTTTAGTTTCACCTGCGTAAAACTAGTTTAAAGCAGCAAATGTTACCTGGCTTTTTGGAAAAAAAGAAAAAACTGTCGGGAAAGTGCTGGCAGAGCCGCTGCAGACGGCTGCTGAAGTGTGGCATGGTGATGAATTATTTGTAAAAGGGAAAAACTTAAACAACAGACCCGGTGTGAGCATGGCACCGAACTGAACCCAACAAAACAGAACAGAGGTTCTGCCACTCTAAAAGGAAAAGCCAGGGTGTTAAACGGGACTTATTAAATTGACTTTTTGCTTGTTTTTGTACTTCCGTTTGGGTCTCTACTGCTTCAAAAAAAAAATCCACCCAACTAGTTTTTAGGAATAAGTTACTGTTTTTGGTGTCTCATAAATCAGACATTTCAAAAACCTCCGGATTGCTAAGTCACAAATCAGATTATTACCCCTGAATTAGCAACCGCAGCTGAGCCCAGCCTGTTACTTAGCAACCGCAGCTGAGCCCAGCACGTTACTTAGCATCCGCAGCTGAGCCCAGCACGTTACCTAGCAAACCAAGCAGAGCTCCAGCACATTTGGTCAGCTGGTCTCTCGTGTTTACCTCTACAATTCAGAAAAAAATAATCTTTTGCAATAAGAGGATAGCTATATTTTCTATTATGAGTTGCTGGTGTTTGTGGAAAATGATTTAAAAACAAACTTGCATAGTTTTCAACCTAATCAAAAGAAAGATGGGTCTAAAATGTTACTGGTGCTCTGAGTGAAATGGAAATAATGAAATAACTTTACTGTCATGTGCTCAGACAAAAATAGGCAGTGAAATTTGTACTGCACAGGTTCTCTTCAACACCATTTAAAAAAAATTAAAATAAAAAACTAGTCACATACATTAAAAAAGTACAAAAAGCTTAAATCACACTCATTCTGTTGTGGAAATTAAACGAATGCATTCAATAGAAAATTGGAAAACTGCTAACACTTCTGCATCTGGTATCAAAACAAATTGATTCTTTTTAGCCAAACTTATTAAAGAGACATTATGGAGGCTCCAAAAAGCCACTTGAAGCTGCAGGTTGTTGACTCCTGGTCTAGAAGCCAACAGGCAGAAGAGCAGATTTTATTTTAATGTTGTTGACAAAAACTTCAATATCTCTGCAATGACTGAATTTCACCAGGCATGGAAAAGGCGGTGGTTCGTCCTGCGTAGTGGTCGGCTGAGTGGAGAACCAGACGTTCTGCAGTACTACAAGAACCAGCATTCCCGGCGGCCAATTGGGACCATCAACTTGAATCTGTGTGAGCAGGTAAAAACACCAAAATATGATTAAAATAGTGGTGTCGTCATGTCGTTCAGGATCAAAGATCCCATTTTAAATTGATTATTTACCAACTTCTCGAAGATGCAATTGTAACCAGCTACTACAGAGATTAATTTTATTTAGTTTAGGAGTCTCTTTAAAGTAAACCACTTAAAGAAAACCAAATGAACAAAAAGAATAAAACCTGCTGACAAAAACAAAAAGCAGCCAAAGTACAAGGGAAAAAATTGACAGACATTATGAAAACTTGAAGAGTTATTCATTACCCAAAAGTCTCTGCTTGAAGGAAATCTATTTTTAAAAAAAACCAGATGTTTGCAGTAGTATATTTCTGATTGTCTGTCAGGAGAAGCTTAGATAAACGCTTTAACAGACTTACAGAAACCTGACTCTCCTCATTTCCCACTCTTTCTTTCCTCCAGGTCGACGCCGGCCTCTCCTTCACTAAGAAGGAGCTGGAGAGCAGCTTTGTCTTCGACCTGAGAACCGAGGAGAGGACCTGGTACCTGGTGGCCGAGTCTGAGGAGGACATGAACCGCTGGGTCACGTCCATCTGCCTCCTGTGTGGCTTCAACCCTACCGATGACGGTACGACACAAAGCATGAGATAAGCCAAACCCAAAATGTCCCTTTTGCTGTGTTTTGCTTGCTTTTAGTTTGTCTGTGTGGGCAGCGATTGAGTCAGTGTGAAAACTGGTAGGAGGAGAAAAAGGGAGAACATGCAGAGAAAAATATGGATGAAAGGTCTGCTGGGTTGTGTGCCAGTGACTCAAATGAGATCTCAATAGTTCACCAGCTTCTTTCTATGCACCAACTGTGTTTACTTTCAGACTCGTGATTGACTAAATCATATTATAATTTTCTCTTTGTTGTTAAACTGGATTTGCACAGTGAGCACTCACATACTTAGCAAATCAATATTCACAAATTCATGCATTCGCAGATTTTTTTGCTCCAAATTATTTGTGGAAAATCCACCGATTGGAGGAATGGTTTTTGGAGACATGGTACCGTCACGCAGCTGCTGCACGTTTGTCAGCTACTCTTCCATGAAATCTGTTTATTTGGAGTAGAAGAAGCTCCTTATCGAAATACGGAACGATATTCTTTGAAAAAATCTGAAGCCTCAGTCATTGTCAGTCTTGATTTTCCTTCTGGTATCAAAAAGACAGTTTCATTCACACATCAGCTGCTCACTGGATAATCTTCCCTTTTCAGATTATTCTCTGTTGACCCAAGAGATTCTGTATATCAATGGTTTCTGAAAAGCTCACCAGCAGCTCTGCCATGTTCGGAGTCTCTTAAATTCTCTTTCTGCCTCATTCTGTTCGGTTCAGTTGAGTTCGGTTCCTTTATTATCCCCAAAGGGGAAATTTATTTCCCAACCAGGCATTTCAAACATACGAAATGACATAAAAGTGCACAGACAATGTTGGAAACAGACAAAGCACGCAAGCACCATAAATATAAAAGACAGAGTTGTAACTCACAAATTGAGGGATCTGGTTTCTGTGGGTACAAAGGAGTTTTTCCATCTATTGCTTTTACTCCTAACCTCCACCCTGAGGAAGGAAACGCCAAATCCTGACGCATCTTCGCCACAACTAGACACTTCACTAATGACCAGCAATTAAATATTACCAAATAAAGATGTCGTTAAATGTAGATGTCATGTTTTATGGGAGGTGATGATGAGTCAGCTGTGTACTCAAAGGAAACACGTCTTTTGTCTTTGGTTTGAACCGACAGCTGAGTACAACGGAGTTAGTTTAAAAATGCGGTTTGGAAAAGTAGCAACAACGTTTTGGTTGCATAATTTCTGCGTTGTATATTTTTGATTTGTGCAGACATAACACGGCTTTTTTCCTCCCGTTAGCTGCAGAAAGACAATTAAGGTCCAACTCTGCCTCCACCTCCGTGACTGCAACCAGAGGCACGCCTACTATCACCATGGTAACGGGGTCCATCCCACCCCCATACGACCCTGTGAGTGTGCGTCATCTGGAGCACGATAGCAGTGCAGAGGATGACTACCTGTGGCTATCAAACTGCCAGAGTCACACCAGGTAAACAACCAATAAAACTACATAAAAAAAACCTCCAACCTCGGATTTTGGTCCAAACTTGTATTAAATTAATAAATTAAGCTCTAATAACCATTCAAATGTGGGAGGTTGGGATCTTTACCAAGATATGCATCTAACTAAAACTGGTTTCAATCTTATGATTCTGAATTTCGCCGGTAGAGCAAAGGAAATGGTGATTAAACAAAAGGATTAGCAAATAAGTCCCCATGAGTTTTACTGAAGAAACTGTTTATTTCTGAGACTCATCTATGTTTGAACGACTTCTAAAAGATTTATCCTGAATAAAACCATCTAGAGAACAAAAGACCAACGAGAGACTCAGGTTTAGACTTGTTGCATGTAAGAGCGAGGGATTTGGAGTTCAACCTGGATCACACCCACAGGTTTCTACCACGGCTGACTTCTCCCACCGTCACGCTACAGTTCAGCATAAAAACACTGCAGGGAGAGTTCGCCTTCGCTGATGAAAAGATTTCCGTTCCTTCTGGATTCATTTGTCTCGCTGGACTGGAACAGTCAGAGAAAAAAGCTGCAGCCACAAGTTACTGGATTTAATGAGGCAAAGTTTGCACCAGGTGTAATGTAACACTTGTTTGTACCTTTATCTTCAGGCCTGCTTTGGGTTCATCCACCTCTCTTGAGACGGACTACAGTGGTAACCTCGACCCTCCTCCCTTGGCCACCTACTCCTCCTCCTCTTCCTGCTCTTCCTCTTCTTCTCTTCCTCCAACCAGCCTTCCACCTCCATCCTCGACCGGGTTCAGGTCGGCTCCTTGGACAGTGGTCGCCATGGCGAGCCCCCTCAGCCAGTCCCTGGACGCCACCATGACTTCCGACTTCCAGAAACGAGCCGCCCGGTCTCACGGCTACCCCTCCCCTCATCCCAGGAAGCACTCCTTAGATTTCCACCTGCGTCCAGCTGCCATAACACTCAGCGATGACAACCGCCCCAACGCTCATCCTTCAAGCACCACGAGTGGCTACCAGGTCCCCCGTCCAGCATCCACCCCTCAGCCGCCTCCCCCACACCGGCCCTCTTCTACGCCTAGCGTGGACTCGCTAACTCAGGCCGAGCTCCACGCCGCCATCCCGCCTCCTCCTCCTCGGCCGCCCAAGCCCCCCACCGTCACACTGCATGGAGAGATCGCCGCTGTTGACACAGGGCCTGGTGCACCACCAAGAGCCAACTCTGAACCAGAGAGGAGAGACGAAGGCATCAACAGAGGAGCGCTGACAAAAGGTAACGACATCATTGCTGAAGAATATCTCTGCAACATCAATTATAACAAATAATATTGTACACATTGGTTTCAGAAAAGGTTTCATCCACTTGAATCCACCCCTGAGTTGTTTTAAACATGCCAAACCAGTAGGGGGCGGTGTAGCACAAAGCTAAAACAAAGCAAAACCTTCAAAACAAACCTATGTGATTGCTTCAAAACAACCATGACTTCCTGCTATGCATTAAAGGGACGTGTTGGAGCCTATCAAGAATTAATTTATTTTTTGCTAAACTATTAATGTTACAGATCCAAGATTATGCGAATGGTAGATCTATTGTTGTTTATTGTTTGCTTAGACTCTCCTCCTGGTCCGTCAGCCTCCTGCTCTGATTAACAAGCTGCTATGGTTGATCTGATGGTTTGGTGAAGGAGTGAGGAGTGAGACAGTTTTTCTACCACAAAATTAACTTTTATATTTAAATATTTTGTATGAAGTCAACTAAGAGAATATTTCTGCTATTTTTATAAGTAAAGAAAACACTTTTTGAAACCAGAAAACTGAGTCGAAAACCTCCTAAAAAACTTCTCTGGCATTTTTGCAAGAGTAGCCACAGCAGGACCTGTTATGCAAAATTCACATTTCTGTTCTTCCAGTTGGGACTCTATTTTTTCTAAAATTCACATTTTGGTACTGTACTTCCATTTGGGACTCTATTTCTTCTAAAAACAGCCAAAGGACTTAAAAAAATACCCATTCAGTTTTTGGCAATAAGTTAAAGTTTTTTGTTATCTGGAAAATGAGGTGTTTCAAAAACCTTCAGAATGTAACGCCACACATCAGCAGGCGTTGCCTAATGGTGCGTTCACACCCAACGTGTTTCGAACGTCCGGCGTGTCTGATTTACGTTCAAAGTATGTGGAGGCGCGTCAAGGGCCCGTCGTGGCGCGCCGAGATTTGAAACCGTCAGGAGCGTCCAACGTGTCCGACAAATAGGAAAACAATGGCTAGAGCGATTTTCACGTGTTTGATGCATCTGACTGTGAGCAAAATGTCAGCCGTCTGTCCTCAAAGTGCACACACATCAAACTTGAAGCGTTGGATCCGTTTTTGACGTCCGTAGTACATTTGGTGTGAACGCACCATAACACCCAGCAACTCCAGTAAAACAGTTCGTTGCCAAGCAACTTCAGCGAACGGCAAAACCGAATGCCTGCAGCTCTGAGAGGTACATTAGTTCATTATTATATTAATACATCGGTGATAATACTTTATGTGTGTAGCACTCTTTAAGCAAATGTTACAAAATATATAAACAGAAATAATTAAAACAAAATGACACAAGAAATTAAAAATGTATACCAAAACAATTAAAATGTGAGACAAAAATTAACATGAAAGATTCAAAAATTAAAGGTGCTATTATTAGAGTAAACTTTAACTAATGATTTAAAAGTAGAAAGTGAACAAATGTAATTTTTAGGAGAAAGCTTTCCACAAAGTAGGACACCTGACCATAAATTAACATTAAATTGGATAAAAACAGTTGAAAAGTGTTGTTGTCTGAAACGACTCTCTGTGGTGCTAAATATTTTACAATTAAAATGGTTTATCTAAAAATGGCTGCATTTTTTTGGTCACTGCGGGAGTAAGATTTGTCGTGACCTCTGGAGCTCACAGGAGATCAGAGAACTACTTTTAAGAAGCTTTATTGTTCTCAGATGGCAGGGTTACGGATTTCATGCTTAGTGGAACAACTCCTGCTTGTGTTCAGAGTAATTTCACCAGAACTGCCGTTATTAAGAAGATGAGAACTTTACCCCGCAACCAAACAAAGATATTATTGTGTAGAAATTATTTCACCTCCTGTTAATTACTTTTGCAGTAACTGTTCCGTTATAAAGAAGCAGCATGAACATTGAAATGAGGAGGATGTTTACAGTTGTCAACATGAAATATGACACACAGTTTGGTTTGTGCCAGCCTCGTCTACGTCCACATCTCATCAGGCTCGGTTTTCGCTTTAGACATGTGTGCAGAGATCCAAATAATACCTAAACAACAGGTTTTTATCTTTTGATTTTGGCTTATTTCACTTAATTTTGGAGGAATCTATGTCGACACAAGGAGGATGTTGATGAACTCACATTTTAAGATGCAAGTTTTTTAATATCTGGGTTTCAGGGAGCGAATCTGTCTTCATTCCTCGGCCTCAGTCTGACAGAGCCACCATGTTTGAGTTCAGCGAGAGCTTCAACACCTACTTTGTGAGTTACCACTTTAAATGACGCAATCGTTTATTTTGTTGCTCATCTTTAAGTCATGTTCCCTCCTGTTCTTTCTTCCTCCCAGTTTAATAAAGGCATGGTACCTCTGGGAAGCCTTTGTTCTGAAGATGACGATCTGGATGAAAGTTATGTTCCCATGAGCGCCTCCACCAATGAGCCACCGGTTGCAGCGAGGTGAGTCAGCATTAAAACACTTTGTCGTGTTGGTCAGATTTTGAAAAACGTTTTTACACCAGTTTATATCAAAGCTCTTCTTTCAAATGAAGCTAATTTTAGGAAATGGCTTATTGTTGAACATTTAACGGTTTAATTAAAGCAGAAGGATGTAATATGACTTATAACCAGAACAAAATGCATCTCCTGCGAAGATGCGGGGTGGATGCTGTTAGCTGAATATTGCAGAAACGTTTGAGACTCGCAGAAATGTAAGAAATGGAAAAGAAGCAGCAGAATTAAGCAAAAGCCTGCAAAACACAAGTAGAAAATCTGTAGAAGAGGAGGGAAAACATTCAGTCAATGCAAAAATCCAACACAAAGGGTATTAAAAATTTGTGCAGAACTCTGTTTACAAAGCTAAACTGTAAGGTCAGAACAGCTTCTGAGCTAAAATGAGCTTAATTGTTAAACCTAGTTGAAATACCAACAGTAGCCTCTAGGTTGGGACCTACAGTAACATACAATAAAAAACTCATGCAAAAACCAAAATTAGCTAAAAAGCTAAAAGGAGCAAAAATAATAATAGCATCTATTAGCACTAGCTTTAATTTTTATCTTTTTGTGTGTGTGTGTGTGTGTGTTTTTAAGAAGCACTCTGAACTGCCTCGCTGCTGAAATGTGCTACACAAATAATCTACAGTAACATGTTGGTCTACATGTTACTGTAGATTAACTCGCTTGACTTATAGCATGTTAATCTACAGTAATACAATCCACACAGTGTGGAAAAAAACACGTAAAATCCAAAATTAGCTAAAAAGCTAAAAGAAGGTTGGATTTAGTTTTGAAAGGATTGATGGAATTAGGGTTCAGCTATAGGATCTAGTTGCTGGTTAAAGATTTTATACTTTAAAACATTTGCAGAAACTTTGTATTTTTTAAATTCTAATCTAACATTGTTTTTAATCCAGGGCTAATCCAGGGGGTCCATCAGACTTTACTGCTGAGCTCCAAGATGGCAACTACGTCCCAATGACTCCATTGACCTCCTCCCTACCTGCTTATCCCATTGCTGCTACAGGTGACCTGGCATTGCTGGGGAGGCAAGTGCCTCCGCCGGCCCACATGGGTTTTCGTAATTCCACAATGACTCCAGTCATTCCCTCCACCCCGCCCCTGCGGAGGAATACAATGCACAACACCAGCGTAGGTGAAGCTGAAGTCGTTCCTCCTCCAATCCACCGCAACCTGAAACCTCAGCGGAAAGGTCAGTGGCAGCTGGTCGGGGTTATTGTTGGGTTATTATTGTCATGATGCACTGAGACTTCTGATATGATGAGGTTATGATACAGAAAATGATACTTAAAACAACAATCGTCTTTAGTCAAAACCACTACTGGGGTTTTTTTTGTTCGTCCACAAACTGATGCTTCTTAAACAAGATATTTTACTTTACATGTTTCTGATTCTGTGATTTGAGATAAAAGGACTTTACATTTATTACCAGAGCAAAAATAAGAAAACAGGTTGGTGAGCTGGTCTGCTGCATCTTCGCTTTAAATGCCTCAAGGCCTCCCTGGAATGCAGAGTTCAGTCTTATCTCGTTTTGGTGTTTTTAAAGGTTTTTGTTTTAACATTTAAAACCTAACTGGTTAGATGAAAAGCAATCCATCCCAGTTCTTTATTTCAAAAAATATTGTTTTTCCTGTTTGGAATTTTCTTTGTCTTTTTGATGTCATCTAAAAGCACTTTGACAATTATCTTCTGAAAAGTGATATATAGTTAACATTGCCTCGTCGTTCTGATTGCGTAAAACAACTGATTTGTTAAAGTCTAAGATCATAAAGTTGTTTTCTACCTAAAATGATGCTTCTGCAGGAGTTTGTGGCAGTCAGTCTGCGGAGAAGAACAGCAGCCAGATCCCTGCAGAGGCCACACATAAAACAAAAGGTACAAACTTCAGTCCTGCAAAACTATCTGGCTTTAGAGTTTTGAGTTTGACATTCAAATGTATCGATTAAACACATCTAATGCTAGTGAAGATCTTTTATATTATCGATGTATTAGAAAACATTATTACCTCTTAAGTTTTGTTTAAGCTTTAGTCTATCATCGACTTACTGAGTCATTTCGAAACAGTAAGGAGTTCATAGTTCCTTTCCTCCGTCTTGTGTAACTCTGTCATTTCATGACTCTCCTGTTCCCAACTTGCCTCTTTTGATTTTAATTATTAACCTGCACCCAGTTTACCTGACAAGTCTGCAGAAAAAGGTTCTGGCAGCAGCGCACATGCAAACGAACATCAGGAAACCTAAAAGCTGCAGGACATGGAAACATTAATAATTAATGTTTGTGTTGGTCCTGCAAACACTAAAGATGCTGACTTATATTTGGGATTTGCAGTTTTATGCTCTTAAAACAAGATTCCAGAGAAAGGACAGGACTCAGTTATTTTCACTATTTGTACAGTATGTTGTAGTGCTGCCCCCTGCTGACATGATGCTGCCACTGCATATGATTTAGAAAATATTTTTGGGTGCGAAAATTATTGATATCTATGGTAAATTAATTTGCATAATTATTTATCATTACATTTTACTGGGTCACATCCAAACAAAACTACACTTATTAACATTGCCCTGAATGTCTTGAATGTTCTTCGTGTATATTTCAGTAAAACCAGCTCCTCTGGACATAACTCCGGTGTCGCAGGACTGGCAGGAAGTCCCGCCTCCTGTTCGCTCACCTGTCACTCGGACCTTCACTCGAGGGTGAGTTGGCGTCAACATTTTTGCTGAAGCAGGAAGAAATAAATATATTTAGCCATAAATGTGAAGCGCTCTCTGAAAGACGGTGAAGAGCTGCAGCTGCTTTGCTCTCTGCTTCCACCTTGTGGCCGTAATTTAGTATTACAGTATGTCATATCTGCTGTGAATGAATGTGATTGAATATAGACATCTTCAGAGAAGTAAAGTAAGTTTGGTGGGGGAAAAAATAAAAGCAATGAAGTGTCAAAAAGTAAAAACTGTTTTTGAAAGAATCCTTAGAAAATGATCAATTATTTTATAAATTAATTGTGTTTTTTGTGTCTCAGTCCGTCCATTCGAGGGTCATTCTGGCCGAGCTCGGCCCAAAGCTCATCCCCATCCTCTGATTCTGATGACCCCGACGACAGCTACGTAACCATGGTGACCTCCAGCCTCAGTCAAAGTGCTGGGGAGCAGGTGAAACACATTTTATCATCTTTGATCACCAAATGCTTATTTTTATGTCTGGTATTTTGTTAAAATCTGAATGTTTTCGTTTGCAGTCGCTGAGGAAGATGCTGCACCGCGGCTCTGAGGGTGGAGTCAGCAGCCCGTTGGTACAACGAGCTGAAAAACAGGTGGAGTATCTGGACCTGGACCTCCACACAGGACGATCGACACCAACAAGACAGGTAAAATATATATATATATATATATTATTTCACCAAAATAAGAAAAATTAGCTAAAAATTAAATTTTGCGTACTTATTACTTTAAAAAAGTAACTTGATAACTCAAATCTAAGTGATTTATTTTACCTGCTTGGAGTTTGTCCACTAGGGGGCATCAAAGAACCAACTGTGTTTATAAAGTTCAACAAGGGTGTCAAAAGTGTGGCCCGGGGGCCATTTGCAGCCCTTGGTATGATTCTGTGCGGCCCTTGTTGACAGTTCAAGAATCACACAAATTTCACTGATTTAAAAAAGGATGTAGAAAAATTCAAAATAATCTTATAATAGAAAATTTACACACACAAACTATTTATCTTTTAATTACAGAATCATTGCCTTTCATTTTAAATTGATGGTACCACTAACATTAAGAAACTTTTACTACAAAAAAAAGAATTTGATGCTTCCATTTATTAAATTAGGCTAAATGAATAAGTACTTTTTTTAAGAAGAGGGGCTCAGCTAATGTTTTTGTAGTCTAGAATACATCTAAACATACTTTCTGCATAGAAACCAGGCTAATTCATTTTATCAATATATTATGTATTTTGTTTGCATTTATACTGTAATTATTTTTGCATTTTTCACAACAAAAGAGATACAACTCTATTTTTAACTTCACAGTTGTGGCTCATGTTGCAAAGAGTTTGGACACCAGTGCATTAAGCTTAACTCATTAGAGATATAAATTAAAACTCCATGTAATGAATCTTCTCTGTGTCTTTAGAAACGCTCCACAGCAGAAGGTGGGCCCAGCAGCAGTGATCACGCTGCAGCAGGTGATGAACGAGCGCGCGGCGACCACAGGCGGGTGGACTACGTGGTGGTGGACCCCAAACGGACCAAGGCCCTGAAGAACACCCGGGAAGCGTGGCATGATGGGAGGATGTCCACAGAAAAAGAGAAAAGCTAGACATGCTGGGGCAAAAAAAACTCCCAGCTGTTTGGATTAACTTCCTCACTATCAGACAAACAGACATCAATGTTTGTTTAAAGCAATAAATCTTGTTTTCTTTCTTCTTAAAGGGGCAGTATCATGTATTTTGTATCAAGTACCTATGTTACCTTCTGTTGTAAAAATTCTACTTATGTCAAGTATGACGTAAAAAAAAAAAATTACTTTGTAAATTTAAGCTTTGAAATTGGGCCTCTGTGTGTTTAATAGACTCCTGCTCTTTCTTTCAGGAAGTCGTCACAACATGGCTCCTCCATTAACCCTTTAGCATCGTTTTCACCAGCATTTCACTGAAACTCTCAGCACGTGTGCAGTTCCACCAGGTGTTTGCTAATTTCTGCTGGCTAGTCTGGAGGAGCTTAGTGGGGGAGCTGCTGAGTGGGGAAAAGAGGCGACATGCTTTCGGTCCCTTCAGGCGCTGAATGGTTGCCATGGAGATTAAAGGATTTCTCAAACATGCTTGAAAGAATCTGATGAGGGAATAATATAACATGAAGTAAAGCACAAAAACGTAGATTTTTACATGATACTGCCCCTTTAAAAGCTCAACCAGAATGTAAATCACAAGTAGCTCATCTGAATTTTTTTTAGCATCCTTGTGGTAAAAATAATTTATTTTAAATTGTACAATTACACTCCATGGCCACTTTATTAGACACACCTCAGTAACGCGATTTGTATCTAACTTTAGAAAAGCATTAATTCTTCATGGCTTAGAGATTTAATCTATGTTACCAGAACAACATCATCGTATTGCTGCTGATCCACTTTTATTATATTTATTCCAAGTTCTGACCAAACCATCTGAATGTGTGAATATTTGCACCACAGTTGCCTTTTCTTTCATCTTAAACCTCACAGCTGCTGCTCACTGTGGATTTTCTGTTTTTTGAATCATTTTCTATAAACCTGAGACGTGGCTGTCTGTCTGATTTTCTATTTCAGTCCACCCTGTGTACCTAATAAAGTGGCCAGTGAGCGTAAATCTTTGCTTGTCTAAAATAATTTACATTAATTACATTTTAGGCAACGTTGATGCTATGTCTCATGGAGGGAGTTTGAGTACGTTTTTCTGACATACGTTCAAACAAGACGCAGATTTTATTTTGTGTTTCTGCTGATTGAAGTTTAGAATAAAACAGAAATTAGCATTTTTTTATGTGTTAAAACATGAACAACAAATGTTTCATAAATTAGTGATTACTGCAGGATTTGTGTTTTAAAGATATTTTGGATGATATGAGTTTTATGATTATTTGTCTTGAACAGTTGGAATAATACAAAAAACGCCTTACTGCCGTTTTCAAGAACAAATAAGCTTAAATTCTGCTTTGGTCTTTATTTTATCTTACATTTGATTTAGCATTTTGACATTTTTTCAAAGAGAAGTATTAGAAAAAAGTAACATTGCTGCCCTGGAAACAATCCTTTTCCAGATTTAATATTCGGAATAAACCTGTAACAGACGAGCGTAGTTTATCCAGTTTAATTTAGTTAATTATCACACAAACATTACCTGCAGCAGAAAGTGAAATAAAAATTAAATACCTGCAGGCATTTAATTGAAATAAATGTAATTCAAGTTAAAATCAGTTGAGTCAAAACAAACAATGTTATATTTGAATTACCTTGATGAATGTTGGCTTAGATACATTATTAACTATTAAAACCGTAAATATGGACAAAATAATTCAGGCTATTTTACATCAATTATAATCATCAGTATCATGTTTGTTCCAGCCTGAAAAATGAAACTAAGGGACAAAGTTGATGTTGGCATTTCTTAAGACATATATACTTCTCATGCTACTTTTGTTTATATTGTTATCAAAACCCAGAAGTAAGTAAAAAAAATGTCCATCGCAATAAAAAGAAGAAAATCATCTCAGGGTTTTTTCCAACATAGTTTTAGCAAAACATCTCTTTAAGCAATTTCAAAATCTAAAAACAATTATCTCAAAGAATCCACACTTGTAGGTCACATCACCATCAGCAGAAACAATAAAATCCAGCAAAATATAATAAAAAAAGTGTCAAATATTGAAAACAAAGAAGCTGTGAAATGTAAATTCTATGACTTTATAGTGTTAAATGTGGATATAATATGTAACTGTTGAATATTGTGATTAAAGAAATAAAATAAAATGCATAACCTCTTTGTTCTTCTCATTTCTTTACTAATTTAAACTCTTTTTCGATCTTTTACCACCTTTAAGATTCTGTTGGTGTTCCTAACACCTTCAGAAAATCTTATTCTCCATTTGATTTTAGCTAATGTTGACTTTCAGGCTCTTCTGGTGCCTGAATCAAACTTCATTCATTCTGTTGGGCATCCAATATGGCAGTGGTTTTCCACACATGAAAAATAACTGAAAACAATCACAGTATAAAAAAATACATTAGATATAATAATCTTTCTTCTTGGCAATCAAGTTTAAAAAATTAAAATGATGTCAGTAGTAGCAGTGCTCATGTAGAAAGATATACACACTGATTTTCTTTACAAAGTAAAGTTTTAGATTAAATTCAATTTTTAAGAGAACCAAAGAAAATGTTTGAAAATAAAAATATATCATTTTAGCTTGTTAAAATTATTATTTTTCCTTGCCATTTACTGAGTAGTATTTAAATATTTGTACATTTAAAGCAGTGGTCCCCAACCCCCTGCCGCACAAGAAATAATTAAATATTTCTGTTTTATGTATTATTTGGGTCTGGAGGATCTTTTATTTTGAAAATCCTTTAACCGGATTCACTCGGTTGCGTCTTGCGTGCCAACGTTGAGCCACAAACAGCAAAATGAGTCAGAAACAGATCAGATTCTTTGGAAAGTTTCTTTGTGAAGGGAAAAGGCCCAGAGAAGAGACAGGAGGATGGATTTATCCCGGCAGGTGATTCCCACAGTCCAAGCTCTGCATGATTTGGTGACCGGATGTTAATGAGGCAATGAAGCTTCAAACTGCTTCGCCACTAGAGACCAAGAACCCTGAGCATCAGCAACACTTCCGGTGTCATTGTCTCTCATCTCTCCCAGATAGAACCGACTGGTTGCAGAGAAACGAGCTCAGGGCTCCATTAGTCGTTATTGTGAGTTAGAATTTTCACGAAAGTAAAATGTTCGTTTTTGTGGTATATTTTGAAGGGATATGTAAACGTTACCATAGCGACCAGAGACAGAAACCGTTAGGGCAGCGGCGGAGATGAGGAGAGGAGTAGAGCTTTAGGTCTGGTTCACACGGCACGATTTTAGGATTGTCGGCCAATTTTCCAAACCTCTGTGGCCACAGAGCCGATAAAAGTCCAACAGGTTCGGTCGGTTCGTGTGTCCAGCCACACCAGGAGCAACACACCACACGAACCGGTTCCACTCACGAACATCCCGGTTCCAGAAGAAAATCCAGTAAAACCCCCAACATACCACACATGAATTTAGAATAATCAAACATGGATGACGATGTAGAAGCAGCAGTGATAGTTTGTGGCTCATTTTAAGAGATAAAAGACGAAACAAAAAGAAAAGGCGTTTGATAAAAGATGGCGGCAGCAGCCGCTCTATTTGCTGCACTATGATTTAACATAACTATGTTTTTTCATAGTTAACATTTTTAACTGAACATAACCACATATAATAAACATATATAAAAATGATCTTTACATATAATAATAAACATTTCCACATATCACCTCTGATGTTCATCGGACTCTCAGTTGCCATGTCAACTGTTTGGGATTCCTCTCCGTTCTTACGTCACCGCGCTTTCTGATTGGCTACCAGTCACATTCAACAGGTTGAGTTCTCGCTCCCAGTCGGGGGAAAAAACCCCACAGGCTGAGATAATTGGGCATATTCAACACACCACACACTGCAGGACGTTGTAAGATTATCGTAAATGGAAAATAGGGGCAAAAAACAAAAAGGCTTTAGCGGGAACACCAACATGCAGAAGCATTATCTGACCGGAATCGAGAAGCGCTGCACTAGGGTGAGTTTTATGAGAACACAGCAGGGGTCTCAAACTCCAGTCCTCGAGGGCTGCAGTCCTGCAACTTTTAAATGTGCCTCTGCTGCACCACACCTGATAAGAATGATCATTAGCAAGGCTCGGAAAATTGATCTACACAAAGAGGAGGTAATTAAGCCATTTCATTCCAGTGTTTTGTACCTGTGGCACATCTAAAATTTGTTGGACTGTCGTCAAGGCCTGGAGTTTGAGACCCCTGGAATATAGTGACTATGATGTCTAAGATTTTTGGATTTCAGAAAGTTTTGTTGTTGCTTCATCCAGTGCAAAGGTGATGACAAGAACAAGGATTACTGATAAGTGAAGAACATCTTTGTCATATAGCACCATCTCTAAGTGATGGTGCTATAAGTTCAACAGAGATGTGAGGAATGTCGATTAGGTGACAGGTTTTCTCATTCTTTCCTGCTCCCTTCAGTTGTTTGTTTGCTTGTTTTGTCACGACTGCACTACGTAGATTCAAACTTTTATTTTTTCGCACATTATTTTGTCTGTTGTGGTCTAAAATTTAAGCTGAAACTCATTTTGGGATATTTATTTTAGAGATGTGGTATGATCCAAACAGATTGGGTGACACTTCAAACCTGGACTGGATTATTCTACACCAATAGCAGAATATTTCAAACCTAGTTGTGATTTGAAAAAACCTTTATCTGAATTGTGAAACTTCAGCAATGAGAAATTTTAAAACCCTAACCCAAGCTTCTGTAGTTCCAAAAAATAGAAACATCTAATCAGGTATAAAATTAGACATTAAACCACTCAACTTACATCTTGTACCAACCAAACCTGGCCTTAAAAAACAAACAATTTATCTCTAAAATCCTAAATTGGAAAATAAAAAAACTTATCAATTAAAACTTGAACTTATTCCTAACAAAGCCTCCGCTCCGTTCGCTCCATCCCCTCTGTTCCGCGCATTATGCCGAAACAGACCGTAAGCTTAAACAAAACCAATAACAACAATTAACAGGTAATTAATTAGAATAACAAACCAATAAAAATAAAGAAACTCTTAATCCTACAAATAAACAACTCCTAAATAACCTCGTTTACAGTGTCCTTGAACGAGGACCAAAACGAACTAAAAACCGCAGCTTTTAATGGGCACAAAACTACTTGTGCTACCAAACTTTAGCTTCCTCCTTTTTCCAAGCTTTAATTATCACCAAAATCACCTTCTAATTAGACACAGAACTTGAAATCGAGGCTTGATCACCTCGGGGGGCCACAGCTGGTTAGGGCGTCTCCGGTGATAAAAGCCTGTCGACCCAACGGTACACCACTGATGATTAAGTTCTGAAATTCTCTTCAGCTTAGATACGACTTAACACTGAGGTAGCTCTGCCGCTCCAGTGCTAATAGCGTCATTAAACCAGGCCACATAAAAGAGTGTAGCCTAAAATAAACACTTTTCTTTATCAATTGTCCATTAATTAGAAGAAGCGCGCTCCGTCTAAATCCTGTGAACTTTCGTTACCGCTCTCAGCTCTTCTCTGGTACTTTACCTTTAAGGCCGCTAGAGACACAAACAGGCAGGGAATAAAAACGTGATGTCACCCCGGAAATTAGCTACCGGAGACGCAAGTACTGTGCAATCCTCTTTATTCACTGAACACCCCATTATGTTCAAAAAGAGGAAATCCGTCAAACTTTCTTTGCAAAGTCAAAACCCACATGTAGCTTCAGACAGGGACAGTTTCTGGTCATCAAAGAGCCAGACCCAATGAGTAAGGAGGCGCATCAGTCATCGGTGCCTCGGGCTGAAGCCGCCGCAAAGAAGCCCAAACCTCCACCAAAACCGCCGCAGGACCCAATGAAGTGTTTCCATGCAAGAAATGTGGCAGGTGAGGTAAATTTTCAATCTGTTTAGAAGTTTGTTAGATTTGCTGCTAAAAGTACAGTGGCCCTGAGGTGCAAAACACTACAACAATAACGAAGCACAATTACAAATTCAAAAACACAACAACATTAACGAAAACACAACATTAACAGTACGAGACCTAAGAAATCGCTGATTGGACTACAGCTCGTTTTGCTTTTGAACCAGAAGTTACTCTGGTGTGCTTCGTTTTAATGAGAAGCAAAGCAAGCGGGAATACGGTCATGTCGCAATGTATTGCCTGTAAATGGCTACTAAATGGTAAAATTCTTTTTCTTGTCCATTGGTCCAACAGGGACACCTAGTGGTTAATTTATGCCTTTATTTTGAAGAACGGTAGATTTCTTCTTCGTGTGTTTTGTGATTTGCGGCACTTCCTGTTCTTACTACTGTAAGCACAATGAGTCAGCGTTAGATCCTGAAGTAAACCAAAGAAAATCATTAAAATAGCGCCCTTGGAAAGCAGAATGAGGTATGAATATGCACAATTGTGATTTGTGATAAGAAATGTTATTTGTTTATTTAAGAAGCAGTAGAAAGTCATTGGTTTATTGTTTAAAAGCGAAACTGTGTATGCTGACGAGCTAAGGACACAACGTATTCTCTTTTTTGTATATGTGAACATTAATATGTTAATTTTATACAAGAGTTAAGCATGTCCAACAATTTGGTATCCTTTTATTTTGTGCTACAGTTTTCACGTTGTCTATGACAAGAAAAGTCCAGATTAAACTGCACCCGTTTGGAACTCCCTGCGTCTGGCTGTTTATTCCAAGAGGCCGCTACATTGTCCAAACTGTGGAAAAGAGCTGGTTGAGCCGTCACCAAACTTTTGTAGCAATTGTGGCAAGAGGCTTCAAGAAATTTGTATGGAAGATACTCCACAATGTTCAAGTAAGTTAATAAGCATAAAGAAATATTTATGTTATGTTGTGTTTTCGTTAATCTTGTTGTGTTTTTGAATTTGTAATTGTGCTTCGTTAATGTTGTAGTGTTTTGCACCTCAGGCCCCCGTATTAAGTGATTAGTGTGACATGTGTATGTTTAAATTTGCTCTACTGCATAGACATGAGCTTGTAGTGACTGAGTCACCCTCGCCTGCTGGTTGGTTTCATGGCCATTGTTATAAAAAGAAGCTTCCTCCTTCTTCTTCTTCTGCCTCCCCATGAGCTAATCTGGGCTGATGTGAGCTCTGCCATGAATCCCACAACACTCAATAAATTAATGGGTGGAAAAAAGAAAAAGGTCAGGAATGTTGTTGCTTTTGATGTTCAAACGGGAGATTATGATTAGGTTTTTACTCATGTGTGTAACTAAATATGTAGTTTTATTCTGACTTTCTATTACTTTTATCACTTCTGCTTTTCCACCCCATTACCCTGCAGAATCAGTTTTGGTGCCTTTTTACCACTTGGATAGCCTTCCTGCCTTTGTTCTTAAATAAGTCAGTCTGTATTCCTAGTTCTCTAAAAATTACAAAAGAAACTCATTAAAATGTTTTATATTTTTGCTTAATAAGGCATCCAAAAGAGGTGTAAGGTTGGACAATAAGGACTTTTAGGCAGTGTTTTCTGCCTGTGCTTTACAGAATAGTCAACATGGACGGATGGACCTTTTAGGACAGGATACCAATTCTGGACTAAACCAGAAAATAATTATGTCACATTCCAGACTTATTTATTTATTTTACTCATTTATTTATTTACTCACTTATTTATTTATTTTCTCTATATATTTATTTAATTTTGGCTGAAATGGCTCTCCATAGCAGAAGAGCACAAAAAGAAATCAAAGAACTTTAGCAACAGCCAGGAGGACGATAGAAGAGGCCCGCTCCAGAACAACAACCTCCAGACCACCACAGCAGGATCAGACCCAACACATTAAAGAAAGGGGTAGGGAACAAACACATCCTGCTCACACACACCTGACACACAGAAGATAATAGGGAAAGAAAGTTCAAACCCAGGGGACCCTGAGCCCTGCTTGCACCCACAACATTTACATGACAGCAGTACACAACTAGCACCGGGCCTGATCCACTACTCACAGGAACCTTCCTCCTCCACCAAACCGGAACTCAAAACCATTCTCAGAACCTCACTCAAACCGTTAACAGCAGCTCCTGGAGCACTCTTCACCATCCACACCCATCAGGGGCACAAGTTCGCCAACTGGCACCTGACCCCCGGTAAAGCAGTACTCATCCTGGGAGACTGCAACCTTAAAAAATTACCCAGACCTACAAATCCAGACATGCAGGTTGACTGCTACCCTGGTGCACAATTCAAACACGCAAGCCACTCTAGCGAGGCAAAAACAGTTCTCTTTTGGGATCAATAATAAGGACTACAGGGATCAGACCACAATACAGAAACTGCTCACTACCCTTCTGAACACGGCCCAAGACACTTTCCTGTTCGCGCACATCTACAGTATATGCCACTCCTCTACTTCTCAGACAGGCTAAACTACACAAAATCTCAACATGATCAACAAAACCATCATGTCAGTCTGCCAGAGACTCAACCACCACATCATCCCCAAAATCCAGGACGCTCACTTTTACACAGTTGAGGACAGGATACACTGGACACCTGCCACGGGGCAGCATATCCTGAACCACTGGATCCATGCGTTAAACTAATAGGGCCGTATGAATTAAACGGAAAGCCTAGCCTCGAAACACAGAAAGTAAGTATTGAAAAAGCTAAAATTAAAAGCAAGCCAACTTGGCACTAAAACGGAGTACTTAACCCGTCAACAACATTCCACCTAAAAGATGACCATATTAAACTTTTAACAAAAGGTCTTACCTTCGTCCCAACCACCACCAGGATCCCAAATGTCAGGGAACTTCTCAATCTTCAAATAAAACAGTAACACAGCAAAATCAAATTAGCCTATTTCTTCCAAAACGACACCAGCAACAAGGAACAGTCCCCCTTCCTGCCCCCCTCCCAGTGGGAACCACCAGCGGACAAGGTCCACCCCCTCATCCTTGAACTCATTGAACAGGACAAGGTCCACCCCCTCATCCTTGAACTCATTGAACAGGACAGGAAAGCCACCAGGAGGATCCCCATAGAGCTGGAAAAAACCAACCTCACCCAGGGGGAGGAGAACGCACTAAAGGAACTCCAAAACCTCCACTCCATCATCAAACCAGTCAGACAAAGGCTCCACCATAGTGATCATGGACAAAACAGACTACGCCTGGGAGGCCATGAGACAACTCCAGGATGAGGAATACTACAAACCATCTACCCAGAAACACAAACCATGATTAACCACCTGGTTAAACAACTCTGAGAGGAAATGCATCAACCAGAAGCAGCTCCTCTTTCTTATGGGCACCAATCCACCCAGGCCTAGGTATTTCTACCTACTTCCCAAGATCCAGAAGGAACACTCTGAGTGGACCAAACCCTTTCAAATCCCAAAGGGCAGACCCATCGTTTCTGATAGCAGCAGCGAGTCCTACGACTCGGCTTTCTTGCTAGACCACTACTTGAATCCCCTCTCCAACAAACACCCCAGCTACATCAAGAACACAGGGGACTTTTTACAGAAAATTGCCACCCACACCATCACCGAGCACAGCCTCCTCTTCACCATGGATGTCGAAAGCTTGTACACAAACATTGAAATGGACAGAGGACTGGAATGCTTCCAGGAGAACCCGGACCCAACCCGACCAGACATCATTCTGGAACTCTTGAAAATCAACCTTGAAAGAAACAACTTCATGTTTGACGACAAATGGTTCTTGCTTGAAGTATGTATCAAGCTAGGCCTCAAATGCAGAGCCTATTCCTGGTGAACTTGACGACACCATCATCTACCAGTTTGATGGAGACGAGCAAGACTTCATATCTGTGGAAATTCCATCCACAAGCAGAACTCGTTTAAGTCCCGGATATCTTGTTCATTTAATGTTTTGTTTAGCTATGTTACATTTTTATTTTGTTACTGTTTGAAATTGTTCAAATTAAAGGAGAGTTCTGTGTTTTTGAATGGACTCATTTTTAAATTTTTGTAACATGATAACACAAGACGACCTCTAGGGTGGAAGTTAGTTCTGTATGAAGTTGAGTTAAAGTTTGAGGGAAGGACAGTCGCAGACTGACAGATTGAGAGTTTTGCATAAATGCTGATGTCACAACTCTGTTGTGGCTTTGACAGAGCTGAGTTGGAAGACAAGACTTGATTTATTTGTTGGTTTATATTTTTTACTGTTATGTTGAGTCATGTAATTTGCGTATTGAACAAAACAATGACCTTGTGGATTTAAGCTGCCTGTAATACCTACTCTGCAGAGTATGACAGGTCGTGTAAGAAGCCATCCAGAAAGAATTTGGAGTAGAGATGGTTTTTTCACAGTGTGAAGCGTTTGCTACGAAAGCGCATTGCTGTCATGCAGAATTTTTTTTTTCGAGCACCATTACATTATAATGTGATGCGTATCTTGTTAAAACGTGGTACATATTACGTACCAAGATACGAATCATGTCTTTAGAAGATAATCACGTTTTTAGAAGCTAGCTATCACGTCTTTAGAAGACGTCACGTTTTTACGTATCACATTTTTATGTAAAACGTGAGATAATCACGTTTTTAGAAGATAACTATCACGTTTTTACAAGATAAGATAATCACGTTTTTACAAGATAAGATAATCACGTTTTTACAAGATACCTATTTTTACAAGATAATCACGTTTTTACAAGATAACTGTCACGTTTTTACTAGATACGAATAACATTGTAACGAGGTAGCGCTCGGACAAAAAAATTCTGCATTATAGCAATGCACTTTTGTTGTTTGCTGAGGTAGATTGGATGTATATTTGTCAACTAGCAGAGCAGAAAGTTATACATTGACCTGAATGCCCTGCAATGTAGTTAGTCTTCTGCTTTTGGAAAGTTCTCCGATCCGCTTGCATTCACACTACCTTCAAACCGTTTCAGACTTCGGTTCAGTGGGTTTGGAATTTTTTAAAAAGTATTTGCTATGTTCACTATAGATGTTATGGCAGTTTGTTAAAATACAGCGCTGTATTATGGCCACAATATAAACTACTGCGCACACGGCAGTAGCCTCAGGCTAGCTATTCTAATATCTGCTACTGACGTAAATAATTATAAGCCTAGAATAGTTACGAAACGTTGGTGATGTTACGATCAGTGGTGGTGTTTGCTATTTGGATGCATTGTTGTAAAATCTGCTTATTGTAACATTAGCCTAATAGCACAATTGCCTAAATCCAGCTAACAATAAGCGAATGTGGACTTATGTGTTTAATAAAGGGGTCTTGAAAATCTAACGAGTCACAGGCTGCTTTTTTTGGTTTTTCTTTTGAACGTGAAGTTGCTTATTTGGGCTTGGAAATAAGCAGAGATACACATTTTTCTGACATCCAGGTGGTTTTAGTTAGGCTCTATTTGTCCATATTTTCCTGGGTGATTTGTCCCCCTTTGTATTTATTACTGTTTGCTGTTAATGATGTCGAGCTCCGTGTTGCGCATCGTGGAAACAGCCATGAACGAACGTGTACAACTAAATGAAATTCTAATCATTATTTCGCCATCTTTAGTTGTGGAGGAGAGCATTAATCGCTGTGTTCTGAGAGCAAACGCAGGGCCTTAACGCAGACCCTAGTGCTTGGGGGTGGAAGATTGTTCAACCAGTTACCAAAAAAAAGTTGACCATGTAAAAATAGCTTTGTTAAAATTTGGGAATTAAAATTGTATTGCGACTTCTCCAGATAATAGAGAAAGACATACAAAAACACAAAAATTACTGAGATGTTTTTTTTTTGTTTTTGGACTGTTGTAATCATTAGGCGATTTTGAATGTCAATCTCCCTTGAGACTGATATATAATAAATTGGTGGTTTGTTGGGGTGGTGAGGATTAGATGAGGTGGACCCAGGTTGTGGCAAAAATATCAGTTTATTAATGAATCTCAGAAAAATACTGGAGTCCAGGCAGCACAGGTGAGCAGTAAGGCAAAGAGCTCAGACACTGGTAGCAACCGGTAAGGCACAACACAGGAACTAGGGAAAGTGACGTCTGACACACAGACACAGGTGGGATTAAATACACACAGGAGTAATCAGGACAACGAGGGACAGCTGGACACAGTTAAGGGCAAACCGACAACAGAGAGACTCAGTTGACTAGGAACATACAGAAAAAAATCAAATCTTTACATATATATATTAGGGTTTCCCCCAGAAAACCTGCTAAGCCCGGTGGTCAGGACACTGAGGCTTAAAAGATGTTAAGTTGACAGGAAATGTAAAATATTACTGGGTTTATTATGTTACTATACCCATGATCCACTATACTATGACCCACAACTATGGAGTCTTAAAAGCAACAGATAAAAAAAATACAATTAAAATAAATGTCAATTGTTTGCACTTCTGTAAAATCCAAATGAAGTCATCGGTTAGGGGATTTGGAAACACGATGTAATGCTGATCACATTTAGAACCGACCCAAGGGATAAATGGACTAAGAGAATATCAATGCTGTTAAATTTGATTTAATGGCTACAGTACAGTGGCCCTGAGGTGCAAACCACTACAACATTAACGAAACCACTACAACATTAACGAAACCACTACAACATTAACAAAACCACTACAGCATTACCGAAACCACTACAACATTAACGAAACCACTACAACATTAACGAAACCACTACAACATTAACAAAACCACTACAACATTAACGAAGCACAATTACAAATTACAAAAGCACTACAACATTAACAAAACCACTACAACATTAACAAAACCACTACAACATTAACGAAGCACAATTGCAAATTACAAAAGCACTACAACATTAACAAAACGGAAAGGGTATGTCCCAGTTGGAGAGATTGCTGATTGGATGACATTGATTTTGATATAATTATTGTGCCCCAAAACAATTGAAAAATCACATCAAAAAGTTCGAAACGTTGTCCTTTGTTTTTGTTTTTGTTTTGTTTTGTTTTTTCATTCATTCCTGCATATAATAATGTGTGAGAGATTGTGTCAGTGACATTCATTAACTTGATATACTTTGCAGAACGGCACTTTACGAAGTTCAGTCGATTTACTTGTATTAGCTTGCTGGTAGATAAGCCACTTTCAAAATGGCGGACGCTATAACGTATCGCAACAACGGGCCAACCCGCTCAAGCGATAACTTCCGGTTCAAAAGCACTGTCTTCCAATCAGCGATCTCTCAGGTCTCCAACTGGGACATACCCTTTCCGTTTTGTTAATGTTGTAATGCTTTCGTTATTGTTGTAGTGCTTTTGTAATTGTGCTTCGTTAATGTTGTAGTGGTTTCATTAATGTTGTAGTGGTTTCGTTAATGTTGTGCTTTTTTAATGTTGTAGTGGTTTCGTTATTGTTGTAGTGCTTTTGTAATTGTGCTTCGTTAATGTTGTAGTGGTTTGCACCTCAGGGCCACCGTACTTCAGCATAGATAAATTAAAAGATTTTAAATTGTTTAAAATTTAAGATTTTAAGGAGCTGGCAAGTTTACTTTGTAAAAGTTTAAAGAACAATCTTCATACACAACAAATTCAAAAGTGTTAAATATTTTGGTGTTAGTAGTCTTTGTCCGAAAGCAAAGTTAATTTTACTCTAATAGTCACATTCTGTTCATGTAACTCTGAGGTGTGTAATATTGGTAGTTAAAGTTCAGTGTTAAAGTGTTTCCGTATCAAATCTAGAGGTGTTAAAATGGAGTCAGTAACTCTTGACTTCTTAACTCTGAACTCCTACAGCGGCTGTAGCACTAAAGCAGTTCATTCACTGACTCCGCCCCCAGAATCACAGCTTCCAGCGAAGCGAAGCGACAGAAGCCAAGTCATTTCAGAACAATTTGCTTTCCACATGTCGAAGTGGAAAGCTTCGACACCATGCTTGGTAAGTAGGTTTATATAACTATTTTGAGTTGAGACCAACCTGCATGATAGACGTCAGGTTCGCCACATTGCTCAGGGTTAGCATATTTAGCTTAGCGCAGCAAATGTTTGCAGAGTATAAGTGTTGGAGAAAAAAAATTAGCAGATGAACATTCAGATTTATTAAGATTGATTCGTACCTTGAGAAATTCTACAATGAAACATGGATCTTCGTCCTCACAGGGGGTTGATATAAATGTGAGCCTATATGAGCAATTCGCGCTAAGGTAAACTTCAGAGATCAAGCCATGACAGCGCTGGAAGCATCCAACGCACAGAGGCGCCAGCGGTCTGATTTTTGCGCTCTCCCAATGCATCAACTGTAAAAATATAAACCCATCTTTCTTTTAGGAATAATTCTGCCCTGCCAGTGAAATGCTCACTGCAAAAGAGACGCTATGGAGAACCAAAACTGATGTAATTAAAAATAAAATCAGAAATCTGTGTTTGTTTTTCCTTTTCCTTACATATGTGTTTTCAGCAAGAAATGTATATGTGTTGTTTTTTTTTCTTATACATGCGTTTTTGTAAAAAAAAAAAATATATATATATATATATATATATATTGCTATTTTCACTCTGTGGTTTGTACTATAAAGTATTTTTCATTTAGCTTAACCAATTTTGATTATTTTTTCTTCAAAAATTGCAGAATTTTTGCAATTTCCCATTCAAATGCTCGAAGCGCAGCTGGTGATTCAGCAGCGAACTGAGCTTCACCTTAGATCAGGGGTGTCAAACTCCAGTCCTCAAGGGCCGGTGCCCTGCAACTTTTAGATGTGCCTCTGCTGTACCACACCTGAATAGAATAATTAGGTCATCAAGGCTCTGGGGAACTGATCTACACAAGGAGGAGGTAATTAAGCCATTTCATTACAGTGTTTTGTACCTGTGGCACATCTAAAAACTGCAGGATAGTGGCCCTCGAGGACTGGAGTTTGACACCTGTGCCTTAGATGGATCAGCCTCTCGCTAACTGCACTGGCTGCCATTCTATGGGAGCATGTTCCTCCTGTTTGTACGTCGCCAATAAAATGGTTAAAAAACATTTAATATATGAACTGATTTTCCATTATTTAGCTTATTTATATAATGTTCAGTGTTTTTTGTCTGTATGTAACGTGTTTCGTGTGCTGAGGAGCGATCAGAAACGGCAAAGAACAGATTTGAGGTGAGGCCGGCAGTTCTCTTGCCTCATGGCAGGGGGCGCTCATGATCCCAGACACTGGTCTTGTGACTCTACGATAAACTAATGTCAATGCGGAGGGTATTTAGAAAGTTGCCAGGTGGAGCCGTTTCTGGTGCGACTTTTGTGACATTAAAATACGTTAAAAACCAGCATTGAAATTGCTTTGAAGAACTCCTTGTTTTTCCATTATTATTTTGTTTCATATTAATTTTGTTAATATGGAAATAAAATGCAGATCCAGGCAACTGTTATTTTTATAATGATCAAATAATTTAATCAACATGGTAAATTAGAGAGAAAGAGCAGATGTGATCTAGACCAGAGAAGGTAGATTATCAAAAGCTGCAAAGATAAAAGAAATTAAATTGAGCTATTAAATAATTATTAAAACAATCCAAAAAGTTTAGCATTTTATAAGAACTTTACTATTGCTGAATTGCGTTGAGGTACATCAGTGATTATTTTCCTTTCACGTTTCCAGCGAAGCTCATCAGCTTTTCACATTCCTGCTTATCCGCCACATAAAACAGTCTGCTTCACCTGCTGATTCCCATCCACTGTTTAGGGCTGTTGTCATGGAGACCCAACCAAAACACTGATCTGACACAGAGGAGGGACAACGTTGTTATGAAATGTAGATGAGGATGATTAAGCATTTAAACTTAAACAACAATTAGAGAATGAATCATCTTTAAATCTTTCAGCCTTTGACATGTTTACTGCAGCGCTATGATGCAGCCTGGAGGAAACAGGAAGCTGATTGAGAGTGACATCACACCTACTGTTGACAAAAATCATTATGTTTCCCATTTTCTGAACAAGATGGAGATTCCTTTTACATTTCTTTAAAAAGAGAATAATACATTCTTAAGATAAAAAGCCTTTATCAACTTAATGCCTCATCTTCCATGTTGGTCTAAGCTGAAGTTCTACCTTATCATGTTAGTTTTGAATTTAATTTTCATGAATCTTTTGCTTTTTTCAGATATGATGCACTTTCAGAATTCTCGATATTTGTGTATTGTTTGTTGAGAGGAATCCACAGCACTTTTTAGTTGTTTGTTGTTGAAAATATTTCAGACTTAAATGCACCCCTACGTCTTATTTTCTCTTCTTATTAGTTTAGTTTGTATATTTCATATGGGATTGAGGCTAATTTTGTGTGAAATGAATCATTTCTGTGTTGATTTGGATCATAACTCTTCTGATGTTTTCTTTTCTGGCCGCAGCCGCTCGATTTCTCTCAAAGTATTTTAAATGGCTCACAGAATCGCCACTGTTTTTCCACATATTTCTTGTTTTTGCTTTGCACCCGACGCATCTGGATCGATTGTTAAGGAGAAACTCGATCTTAGTCTCATATGAACAAATAAAATCACTGTTCCAGTTACAACGAGCTAACCTGTGTTTTTCTCTGATAAATTAGGAAATGCTCGATTGTGTTTGAGAACTGCAGCTCTGTTCAAGAATTAGTCTTAATGCATGAAGATAAAACCTGCATTTATCCACTCATAATATTTGCGATGACTCCTTCGTTATCATAACTGTGACTTTTTCTCAAAGTGAAAGTTGTTGCTCTGCTGTAAGAACCTTTCATATCTTCACTGTTTCTTCCTGTAATTGGGTTGAACCTTGCAGGTGTATTTCCTGGTGACTTGTCACAGGTCTCAGTTTATTTACTTTCCTCACTGTTCCTATGGAAACACTCGTTTCAAAAGTCCTTTTCAGGGGTGATTGAACGCTTATCTACTTAATAATTTCATATATTTACGTTATTGATCCTGTAGAATTTCAATATTTAGGCCTCATTTCTTTAGGCTGTTCTTAGTGAGTGATTTTCTAAACATTTTTAGACAAACCTAATAATTTTCTATTATTATTATTATTATTATTCTGTTGCCTAGGAGACCAGGTGTGTTTACTACCACTGTATCATAAACAGAAATGACAGAGGGAGTGGTTCTTAAATTCCCCGTTTGAAGTCGTAAAAAGAAACATGTCTGTGAGTAAACAGGATTTGCAGCTGCTTCAGACAGCTGAGATTATCTGTAGCACAAGCTGTAAAACTCAGAGTTTTAATCTTTAAACTTCAGAAGCAGAGTGAAGCATTCTGGGAGACATTGATTCAGGAGAGTCGGCAGGCTGTTTGTACTGGATATTTTTATGTGAGTATTTATAATATAACAGAACTGAGACAGAGGAAATTGCAGAAAACAGGGACTGTGAATTATTTTATTTTATGCAATCTTTATTTTACCAGATTAAACTCTTATTGTTGAGATTAAAAATCTAATTTGTAAGTATATTTTGAGCTAAATAGATGGTAGAAGAACAGACACAGATAGCATGACATTAAAATAATTTGACGAAATAGAAAAACAACTTTGTAGAGCTTTAAGTAAACAATCAGTGCAGCAGGTTATTCAGGTTTTACTGTGTAGCAGTCAGATGGCTGAATGCCAGCAAGTAGAACTGTTTTTCTAACAGATAATCAGGGATTTAAATCTCTTTAACTTGAATTTACCTTCATTGGCATTAATGATCTTCTGCTTTCCGAAGGAAGATGATGATCTGCAGCATCCTGCTGCTCACTGCCATGACCTCAACCATCTGTGGTGAGTCAACTTGTTAAAATGAAAGCTAGCAGAAAAAAAATCCTACAAAACTTCAGGCTGCACCAACAAAACTTGTTTTATTTGCAAATAATTGAAGGAATTATAGAGCTGCAGGGAAGGCAGAGGTTATTAAATATTATGCTGACAGGTTATAAATAACTTCCTTATGATCAGACAGGGATGACTAAGATGCAGGTAAAAATGCTGAATGTTGAGTCCCGACACGTCTGGTTCAGCAGTACTTCAGATTATTAGTTTGTTGTAGAGAAAAAAAAAACTTAAGGCATGTGTTCAAACTGCGTCCCATTTTTTTATTAGTCCATTGTAGATCAATCAGACGTTTGTTGTATTTTGCATTGTGTACACAAAGAAAAGCTTCCATAAATGTTATCAAATTAATGTCAGAGTAGATTTATTTTAATTGTGTATTTTCTTTTGTATATTAAGCCTTTGTGTCCTTCCTTGATTTCAGGCTCGGTGTTGAGTCACAGCGATGGTCTGTTTTACCAGGCGGAGGAACGTGGTAATGTCACCATCGAGTGGCGCTTTGCTTTCAGGCCTGGCCTGAGAGTCTCCTCTCTTAAGATCCACTGTATTCAGTTACCTGAGCTGAAGGTTTTTTATCATCTGGACAGCAGCGTCGTCGAAGCTCAACACCAGCAGTTCGCTGGTCGAGTTCGGTGCGATGAAGAAGCGCTGGCGGCGGGCCGGGTCAGGCTTCACCTGGCCAGAGTCAGGGCCGAAGACTCGGCCAGTTATCTCTGCAGAATGGCTACTGGATGTGGCAGGAAGGTCAAAGAGTTCACGCTCAACGTCACTTGTAAGTTTCTACTCATCTAAAATATTTTTTCTCACTGATAGACAAAGATTGTCCAAATCTTTGACTCCAAAATAAGAAAAAAATTCACAGAAATTTGTGTTTCTTGTTATTATGTGAGCAATGCTCCGTGGGGACTAAAGGGAATAGAAGTTTTGTTTTTTAAATATTCCTTTAGGAATCAATGTCCTTTATTTTTCAGAAATACTCTTCTAAATGTAGCATTTTCACAGGTACAGAGTTAGATAATAACTAGTTACCTTTATTTGAGTAACTTTTTTAAAACATATGTACTTACAAGAGTATTTTTACTATGCTGTACTTTTTACTTTTTGTAATTTTATTTTGAAGTATTTCTACTCTTTCTTGATTAAAATTTCTGGATTTTTTTACCCACTGAATGAAAAACAAACATGTTTTAATAAAAAAATTCACCAGACACAGACACACATCTGCAGTTTCTGTTAAAGTTTTATATTGAATGAAACTGATTTGGAAAATGTTTCTTTATTTTTATATGAATTATTGTTATTTTGGACCTTACAATACCAAAATCTCCACCTAACTTTATATTTTGGTTTGTCTGATTATGTAATTTTTAAACATTAAATAATTGATAATTTGATCAGCTCCTGAGTACCAGAGTAGACTTTTTGCTTTACCTTTTTACTTCCTTCACATTAAGGCTAAAAACTCGCCTTAATGTTTAGAGTTGCTTTTGAACCAAAATGAAACACTGACAAACTTATTTGATGTGAATCGACGGTTTTGGTGAATTCAGTCATCAAAATGTAATTTTTGTTACTATGGTGATTTTCTGACAGAAAGCTCTTTGAACTGCCTTGTTGCTAAATATGCTACACAAACTGATTGATTGATTGACTTTATTTTCATAGTATATTTTTGTTTTTCCAGCCCAAGTTGAGCCTGGAGTGATATCAGAACAACCAGAACCAGCGACCCGAGGTAGAACCGGTCTTTGTGTCGGACTGGGACTCTTCACCGCGGCTTCAGCTTCAGCTCTCCTGGCTTCCTGTGCTTCACTCATCAAGCATCACAGCCCAGGATGTCTGAAGTGAAGAGAGAACCAGAACCAGGCCACAGCTGGCTGCGTTCATGTTGCATTTCTGCCCTCTGCTGGTTTCAAGAGAGAATCCATGAAACCAGAGAGATGGAAGAGGATCTACAGAGTCGATAAATTACTGGTCACATTGTTGGTGGTTTGAGATGAATCAGACAAAACAGAGAGAGTGTTTTCAGCCTGAGAGGCTCATGACTTTATCTTTATATGGTTTTGTCTTTTAAAGCAGGAAGTGGATTATTTGTGCAGGTTTAAAGATGTTCAGAGAAGACCATGAGTTACTTTTAGTCGCTTATGTTAAAAATGGATATTTAGGAATTAAAACTTTTTATTAAGTCACACCAAGCTGATCCTGAAGATTTTAGTGACTTTTGTTATTATAAAGATAGTTTAATTTCTACAGTTTGTACCATATTTTGTTGTTTTGTATTCTATCGTGTGATTATTTTTATAATGACTGTAATAAGTCAGACTAACAGTGACAAACATTTCAACAGATACAACTATCTGGTTGCACTGAGAATACAATCATGTTTGTAGAAAACAAACATGGTTTTTGTCGTTCAGTGAAGTGCAGTTTGAAAACTCAACCTTGTTTTGGGGTTGACAGACGGATCAAATCTCCGTTCAGAACATTTTTGTTTATAATGTCTAACAAGGTTCTTTCTTTGGGTTTTAGCGTTCTTACGATGGAAACTTGATCTTTAATGTACATTCTAAAGTTAGAATTTAGTTAATAATGTAAATGTAGGTAGAATTAACTTGTATAGCACAAGTTAAAAGCAAAAGCATTGCTTGTTTTGGGAAATATCCCAGTGAAAAATACTATGTTTTATTTTGTAAATAATTAAAGAACTTTACTTTTGGGGGGTTATTGGTGTGATTTGCTTTCTTATCTTTTCTCCTGATTAAAATATGTTAAAGTCTGCCAACAATAGATTCAGTTTGTATAAAAATATGTTATACTAATATTTTTATTTCAACATTACATACTGCATGATGTTAGAATGGAACATCCTGCACCTGGATGTGGGCCTGAGTTATTCCTCTCCACTTACGCCTCGTGCTTTATTAGCATAACAGAGAGCATTACAGGACAGCTATGAGGCAATCTGATGGTTTTCTTCAAAAAATCATTCAAAGAATTTCATGATCAACTGGTTTAAATACATTACAAAATTACAGGATAAACTGCAATGTTTGTTGTTACAGTTGAATCTTGGATTGATGCATGAAGCTTTGCTGAACATTCAGTATAGTTAGGAGGTCTGATCAGTTTATTCTTTATTCTGATACAGCAGAATAAAGAGCAAAATGAACGATGGAGAACCCTGGAGCAATTTTTACATGCGTCGTGTCATTTTAGGTTTTACCACTGGGTGTCACTGTTTCTCTGTAAATCTAAACCAAGCAGTTAGAGGTCCGCCATGTTTAGCTTTTTTTTCTTTCTATCACTCCTTCTGTTTGCCTTTTCTTTTTCAGCTTGACTATTCATTAACAGTTCCTGGATATTCCTAAAACTCACTCTTTACCAGACTGTTTCAGTGATGTTAAAATTATGTTCAAGCCAAAATTGGTTTCTGTCTCTTTAAGAGAAGCTCCAGCTTTTTTCAGCACATCATCACAGTGTACTGATAGTCACCATGTGGATCAGCAAGAAGAGGCAAACCCTTGTTTTCCCTCAGTCAATCACTTCAATAACTCTTTAACTTGCCCTCAGCCACAACATCTAATTCTCATCATCTGACAGCGGCTTTAGTTAAACCATGAAAAAACCTTATTCTGAAATGCTAATTTAACTCTTCATAATAAATCTTAACTTTTAGTTTGTTTTCCTGCCTGAAAACGTCACTGCTAATTGGTCAGTTGTGAGAGGACTTGAAATGAGACTGTAAAGAAAATACACTAAACTGTAAATGTGACACTGAATGACCTTTCAACATTTGAGTATTAAGTCTCAAAATGTCTGCACATTATTTCATTTTCAGTTAAAACAGTTGTTCCTGTTCTGTTGTTCACAGTGAAAATCTGATTCGTCTTCATTACGAAGCAAATTCTGTGTGAAAAGAGAATAGAAATAAATCTAGGGGATTTTCCAGTTTGTTTTTTACAGTGAATCCTGTGACACCAACCTCAGCTGAATCAGTATTAATGCTGATTGTCCTGATTGGATGTAAATGATTATTTCACGTCATGAACTTTTAACAAAACCTTCACGTACCATTATATTATAAAAGCTTCAGGTTTTACAGTTTATTTATATTCTGCATTTTTTGACATTTATTTTATTGAAAAAACACAAAGGAGCAAAAACGTCGAAACTGAAACAGCCTTAAACTTTTTTAATCATTGAAAACATTCCAGTGCATTGTTTCTTCACTTAAAATATAAATTTCATTCATTGTTAAAAATCTAAAGTAAAAAAATGTCCTGACAGGTTTTTGGCAGTTTTACTTTCATTCTTCTAAATGACTTTATTGTTTCTCTCTCCTTCAGTTCAGCTGATTTAACCACAAACCAGGAAGTTGCTTAAATCCATTGACTCTAAACCAGAATGAGAAACGTCTCCTTTAAACTCTAATGAAGTAATCAGTTTCCTTCTTCAGTGCTGGAATTTATGTGGAAAAACAAACAAATCTGTTTTTAATCCAGAATAGCTACGGTGTGATATTTTAGATAAAATATTTTAATATTATAAAGTGCTTTTAAAGTTTATTGAAAGACCCAGAAAACAGTAGTCATTTCTATTGTACTTTTTAGCATCAGCTATGTTATTTTGATCCACAATGAAAATGATTATAAATTGATCCTAGTTGCCAAATTAATACATATCAAGCCCACAAAAAATATTAGAATGCACAAATACCATGAAACAGGTCAAGAAGACACGGTTTGTCTTTTTGTCCATAGAGGTTGGCTTTCAGAGTCATTTTTCTTTCTAGAAGTAAAGTAACAAATAATCAGAATAGTCACTACTATTGCTGCTGCCACAATAATTAATCCTGTCCTTCCTCAATTCTCTGGTGGAGGGCTGATAGTTGCTGGGAGTTCAGATGGATGAGGGTCTGTGGTGAAGCACAGGAGGAAATAAAGCTTTTACAAAATTCAACAGAAAACTGTTCTCACTTCAAAGTATAAATTTACTGACTTACCAGTCACAGTGAGGTTACATGTGTCCAAGCCCATGCAATGGCCAATGGTCAGTTTACAGACATAAAATCCAGATTCTTCCATCTTGAGACTGTATACATGGAGTCGGATCCGTCCTTCTCTGAGGACGTCTTTGTCAAATAGAACTCGTCCTGAAAACTGTTCATCCTGAGACTCTGAGACTTTATTACTACCAACATCAACATACTGGTATAAAACCTTTTTATCCTCCATTCGGTAACAAAGTACAAGCCAGAAAGTTTGGGAGCACTCTGGTTTGGTGGTGAAGGTTAAATCCAGTGTGATGTTGTGGTTCTTCTCAACCTGATATAACTTCTGTGTCACATTTACTTCTATTTTCTCTACTGAAGATAAAAGTTACAGTCAGAAACACAGGACAATAGGCAATTTTATAAAACCTTTGCTATTACAACTAACTTTGATTTTATAACCTCTAAATATTCTACTTACGGATAATCTGAACTCCATTTTCTGGTACTGAGAAGATAAAGAGAGAAAGTGAGGACATATAAACTAAAAAATAGTTCTGTTCTCTGTGGCTGATTTGTTGTTTTTCACTCATGTCCATGATCAAACATTAAGATACCAAACAGTTGGTAACATTTATTTTATGATCTTGATGAAATGAAAGTGAAAACTGACCACAGGGATGTAAAGAGAGCACGATGAAAGCCATAACCTTTGTCCCTGTGAGACAGAACATAAAAACAATCAGTGTTATGATCAACATCTCATTAATTTCACTTAGACATCTCTTGGTTATTTGAAAGCCTTTTAAAATGACACTACTAAAGATTTAGTTAGTTAAACAGCAGGGTATCATCAATATTTTTCTGAAAGAAATGGTTTTTGGTCACGCACAATTTCATTTCTTTAAGATATAATCCATTGATCAAGGTAAATTTAAGCCATTTCTTTCACCAAATGGAAAGAAAATCCCTTTATTTGCAGAGAAAACACTAATTGGTCATTTCATATTCAAACTGAACTCAGAGTTTTTCTGATAAAAACAAGTAAGCGATTCCTTAAGCCTGAACTTTTTCTAATCAAGCCAGTAAGTGTACAAGTTGTCAATGCATGGCTGTGTGGGTACTTGTATTAATCACAAACTATTTAAGGTTTTTCACTGATAACTAACAGTAAATATACATGGATTAAGACTGGGTGCACAAATATGTTTCATACATGAGTCTTTATGGCACCATAATGTGATTCAGCATTGAACCCAGGTAGAAGAGTTTCTAAAACAAGTAAATAGATACATTAAATTTGAGGATGTGAAGCACTTTGACAGAAAATCTTAATATATACTTACATTTCCAGAGACAGAAACCCAATTCTTTTGTCCAAGCCATTAGTACAGGGATAAAAAAAAGTCTATAAGCAAAAACAGAAAACCTGGTCAGAACAGCTTTAAGCCGACAGGGCACAATTATCTTTCTTTCTGATCCTATAACAACTATTGGTTGTTAAAAGTGATTGCATCAGTGTCTAGGATGAGACTATATATGAGATATCATATGTTAGGGCTTGTGACTGGGCTGATTTGGATTTCAGACACAGCTACAGATTTCACTTTCATGTTCCTCAAAAAAAAAAAAGAAAACAATTAACTGAACTGATGTGTTACTGATCTGTCCAATGCATTTAGACGCTTCAAAACCCAAAAATCATTTCAGGAGACAAATATTCTGCCATATGGATAAAGTGTTTCCATCTGTTAGTTCTAAGTTACAAAGTTACATGCTTCATTTTAACATTTTCTTTTATTCTATGGGTTTTTTTTTATTCTGCATGATTTATTTGCTTATATGTTCAAAATAACAGTTTCAACATTTGAATAAGTGATCACTGTGAATCCCATCAAGTTTCTCAGGGGATCAGAGATTAAAGCAAACTTAACCAGTAGGTATAAAGCTCTAATAGAGGCTAAATTAAGAAGAAACTAGAGAACCATGCCAGATTGTAGCGATTGCAGATTGTAGTTACAGACTAAAGTTAACTGAATTTATCATGTTTGAGTGAAATAAAGGCTTTTAAGACAGATGTTAATTAGAAAAGCAGAGAAGTTATTTAATAATTGCAACCTGGTTTCCAATCCTAATGGCCTGTCATTGTGTAAAAACATCTACTCTTATTTGTTGCCTTCTTAAGTTGAAATAAAAAGTTTGCATCTTCACAATTTGGATCAGTTTATCTATGAATAACTGATTTTTTTTAAGTCAGTCAACTTTAAGCACACATAAAGAGCAAAAGAAATCAACAAAAGCAGAAATACTCCAATATTAAAGACCAAAATTTACATAACAATGAAGGGATTTATTGAAATAGACCAAATTGTTCAAATATTAAACATGGCGGTCATGAGTCTTTATTAAATGAATAGACATTTCTGAATTAAATATTCTCCTCAATCATATCAGTCGTATCGTAATCCAGAAACAAACTCACAAATTCAGATGCATTTTCCAAACTTTCATCAAGAGTAAAACAAAGAATAAGTTTTGGATTGAACTAAATATGTTATAAATTGCATTTCTTTCACTTCATAGGGGATTATACTGAAAAATAACCCGTCTAATTATGACAATATCTTCTATTAGTGCCACCTACTGGTAGGTTTAGTACATAAACCCAAACCTACCATGAAAATTTTGTTTTTATGAGTTTCAAATAATATAATCTCTACTTGGTGTCATTCTCTACTGGTTTTTCTGTATTTTCAGTATTTTTTAGTATTCCTCACAACAAGCACACATGTAATAGTTAAAACTTTTCTGCAGGCGGCACAGAGAGAAACAACAAGGGACGTTAGTTTTTTGGATAGTGTAACGATACGGCAGCAGGATTCAAACATTCACTTACATCTGGAACAAGGCGGGAGAATGCGAGTAATCTGAACTCATATTTCCTCTCTTTATCTTCTCTGATCTACTAATGTCGCATTAAGGGATTTTATTTTTTTCTCTAGCTCTTTGATGCAGTTCAGCAGTACTGAGCTGACCCTCAACAGTTCTGCACAGCAGTTTCATGGTGTTGATCTCTCCAAGAACGAAACTGGTGTCACTGCAAAGTTTTCAAAGCCTCCAGCTGTTGTGTACTTTGATGGCTCCCGGACCCGTTGGATCCTCTGTGGACGGACTGTATGTCAACTCCAGCAGAATCTCAAATGCAAAGGTCGCTCAGTTCTGCTCCTCCAGGTGATTTACCGTCTAACATTCATGAATCTGTGACACTGCAACTGGTGCTTGATGGACATGCTGTGTTTTCTGACAGCCCAGCAAATAAAACCCATTTCTGATTGTCTTGTTTTTTGTTTGTTTGTTTTTTTTTACCATTTGCTAGTTATGGGACTCAATATGAAGACCCAGTGGACAGTACAGTCAACTGCACCCTGATGACCAAACGGTGAGCAGAATAATACTAATACTAAGTCAGATTATGTTAGTAATCTGACATATGTCAGATTACTAACATCTGACATAATCAGTCTGTGTTACACCAGACTGATTGGATGTCACTTTTCATTTTAGCCTGTAGTTTGCATTGCAATAACCCAACATCTTACCAAGTATTTTTGGTTTAGTTTCTAGACAAAACTAACTTACTTAAGATTTTATGTTCTGAGGACAAACTTTAAAAAAACCTTCTGTGTTCTCTGTTTGAAACGCCCTGAAGGAATCTCCCTTCTCCTCCTGCAGCAATTACATGAATCCAGTTCTTTATATCAACGCCTGCAGCGACACTTTGTGCAAATATCCCTCAGTTGATGGTCTCAGGTGTCAGTTCCTGTGGGCGTACGCCAGAGCCTGCAGCCTGAACAGCAGAGCCTCACTGGGAGACTGGTGGTCTGCTGCCAAGTGCCGTAAGACAAACTGTCACATCAGTGGCAACTACCAAATTTACCAGAGAGTCAGCAGGGGGCCACTTTTTTTTTTTCATGGGGACAAAGAACAAAGGAATATGTCATTGTTTAATATATTTGTTCAAATTAAGTTGTGGCAGTAGAGTATAGCAAAAAATTGAGCTTCTCTGCCTTCTCCCAGTACTAAATGAACAAATTTTGTCAGAAACAGCCAATCAGAGGGAGGAGAGGAGTCAGCACTGTCAATCACTCTCATGTATATGCTACTCCTTCCTCTTGCTCTCTGCTATGCTACAGCTGGTCCTCCAGCTGCCATGAATGCTAAGGCTAGTCAGCCACTGATTATGGCAAATAAACGTTGTTTCCCCACCATTATCAGCACGTACACAAGATTGATTGACAGCACTAAGACCTTCCTCCTGGCTCTGATTGATTGATTTTGAGAAATACCGGTGTATCTCAAGAACGGGTGAAGGACACTTTTAGGTAGTCAACGTAGAAAAGGAAAATAAAGAGAAATGTGCTGCATAACTTTCTTTTCCCTCAGTTGTGCTGATGATGAGACGGTGCAGGTGGAGGGAAACGGAGAAGGAACCTCCAACTACTTCTCCTTCAACATGTTCCAGTTTTCTGGGAGCTCTGGGGAAGTTTATCTGCACTGCAAGCTGCAGCTGTGTGTCGAAGAGGAGAACACCTGCAAGCCGGTACAGTTCACTGAAAACAACCCAAATCAAATTAAATCACATTTTATTTGTACAGGACATTTCAGCAACAAGGCAGTTCAAAGTGCTTTACCTCATAAAAACACAAAAATCAACAATTGAAACATTACATTTGTTTCAAAATGTTGGTTAGATTTTTAATTCATTAACTGAATCTAACTGATTGAAAAGAAATTACAAAAAATGATTCTTTATTTCTTTGTTTCGTAGCTTTTAGGCCATGAAAAAAATCTAAACCAACAAACTCCTGGCTGGATGATGTAAAAACATTAAATAATTTCTTTAGAATTCAGAAGATTGTTGCAACAATCTAAAGTTTATTTCCTTTTCTAACTTGCAGGTTTGCACTGGTGGAGAAAACAGAAGACGTAGATCTGCCAAGACTCACAATGGGGTTGGATTTCCAGTCTTCATCAGCATGACCTGGATTCATGAGGTAGGAGTGTGTTCCAGGTTATTGTACATTATATGCACTAAAAATACACTAAAAAAACATGTTGACTGAAACTGGTGAATCAAGCAGGAAGGTAAATAAAATCATTGTACCATCAGAGAAATTTAAATGAACTAAAAACATGGAAATGCCCTCTCTACCTTCTCTACCTTCTTTAAATCAGACAAAATTGGTATCAAATGTTTGTGCTAATTTGTGCTGCAAAATATTTTTGTTTGTGTTGCTATCATTTTAAAGATATTAAATATTTAAAGAGGTCATGAAAGGTCAACCAGCCCCCCACCTTCTTCAAATCAGACAAAATTGGTGTCAATCAACTCGACTATGTTTGTGCTGGTTAGTGCAGCAACAATATTTGTTTGTGCTGCTTTGAGATAAAGCAGCACAAACTTTATCTATATTTTGATAAAGATATTAATGAAAGTTTAAAGGTCATTTTGATTTAGTAAACGTGGGATTTAAAGACCTTTTGCACTTTAAACATTCATTAATATCTTCAAAGCCAAAGCAGCACAAGCAAAAAAAAAATGCTGCACAAACGTAGCACAAACGTTTGACACCAATTTTGACTGATTTGTAGAAGGTGGTGGGGCCAACTTTACTCAGGTTATTTTATAAAAACCTGTTTGGGTAACTGAAAAAGTAACTTTTTTACTACAAAATGTAACAATTAGTCTATATCACCGTAGTACTTTAAAAGAAAAGAGGAAAAATCCTGATTTTTTTCCTCCTGTTTCTTGATTTATTTTGCTTTGCAGATCCATATCACACATCTGGCCACATTGTTAGTTTATGTAGCTGAACATAACTCTGTCTGGAGTGTTGGACTGTATTTGATTGATTTTATCAACAATTTCTGGATAAAACAGGCGTCTAAATAATCGGAAGTCAGTTTTATTGTTGTTGAGCTGCAGAAACTCTCATACAGAATTTAAAGTTTGCTTTGGGTTTTCTGTTCTGGTTTTGTTGTTTAAATTTCTGTAACTAAGACAAATTCTACAGTTTGGTTATTTTGGGTAAAATCTGTTAATAAGATGTTAAGTTATTTAGAAAAGTGTTTTTTTTCTCCTCTTATTGTATAAACATCTGATGAAGGTATGAATGCAAAACTCCACACTGTTGTGCTAAATGCTTTTTAATGTTTTTATGTCTTTTAAATATTACTGAAAGTGTTGTATGAAAACATGATGGCTGCAGACTTTGGGGGATTTAATCTGGTTAGACTTTTCAGTTTTTAACGTTATTAATCACACCATCTTAACTAACAGACTGCATGGTTTCTGTGAAAGGTGCTATTTTGTGAATAATTGCTTATTTACTTTATTGATTGTTGCTGATTATTGGGTTTCATTTGCATGGAAATAACGTATTCTTAAACAGATTGTGTATAGATATTGGCTTTCTAAACTTTTGAGAACAAAGTTGAAGGCTATCTTTCTATTTTGCTGTGGCTTCATTTCAATTAAAAAATGAAAAGACCAATATGTGCATATACTGTATGTGTATGCAGACTCAATATTTGTTTTTTAAGGCAGGTTCTGGTAGTGCAAATATGCTCACTTTGTAGAGAAACTGATACTCAGGATGTGAGATGAACATTGAGTTCACCAGACTGCCTGAGGGAACAAACTGTCTCTGGGTTTTTGAAAACGACACTCCATGATCTGAACAGTGTAAACAACCAGAACATTTATAAATCATAACAAACAATATTTTAGGAATTAAAAAATAAAAGCTCCAGTCAATTCCTGTTTGCTTTTCTATATCTATATAATTTTAGAGTAATGTCTGACCTTCCTTTAGAAAAGGTGGGATGATCCTGCGGGGTAAAGATTCACTGCTATAAATATTTAAGTAAAGGCACAAAACTTTAACAACTGACATTGAATTAATTAGAAAAAGAGAGAAAAAAAAGAGATTTGTCAAGTGAAAATGACCATAACATTAAATAGATTTTAATCTGGAGAGACTCAGATGGAGAAAAAACAACAGTTAGAAAGTTTTATTTGACTTGAGGTTCTTGAGGAGACATGCATGCCGAGAATCGCCGCGAGCTTGGATGAACAGCTCAGGGCGGGGCTCAGGGTAGCCTTCTCCCCCAGGGCAAAGACTCTGATGGTGGAGTGAAGCTTGGAAGGATGAGGGTGGAGGCGGGGAGGAGGTGGGGCGAAGCGAAGCAGGTGGATCCATGGATGTTTGGCATTAGGAAGGTTTCTGGAGTGATGATTGGCTGAATTGGAATGACAACTTGCTGCTGATTGGATGAGGTGAAGGCATGACACATGGATGATGCAGGTAGGCGGACAGAGTCTCCCAGCTTGAATTTACGCCTATTTTTCATTTCAATTTATGAGTATTAATTGATTTTTTTATGTAACAAGTTCTAGACCAAACAATGAAACAAATCTATTTTATAACCGGATTAAAAGAGGAGTCATGGAAACATGTCAGTAGCTGGAAGCAGGTCATGAACAAGACATTTTCTGTATCATAATTAGATGAAACTATATTTTGTTAAGCAGAAAGTGTCATGTTTGTGCTTGTAGTTGTGCTGACCTGGAAGCAGTCATAAACCAGCAGAACTGAGAGCAGCAAATCGCAGAATAAACACAACGTACTAGACAGTGAAGCACACACGCCGCCATTAACAGCATGCTTGTATTCCTGTCATCAAGACATTGTTTTGACTTATTAATTACTTATTAATTAATAAGTCTTATTGACTTATTAATAAAACTTAACCAAAACTGTAACTTATATTCAGTTCATATCTGAGCTCTAATCCAAATCCCAAACCGTGACAACTGAGCTTCTTGGAAGATGTGTTTGTTTTTAGAAAACGGATGATGCCTGCCTGTGGTTCAAGGAAAACAAGGACGTATTTCCTGGAATTACAGGCGTTATTACACTCCATGTTTAAACTTCTGTCTCTCCACTGACACTCTGCAAATTGTGGTTTTTACTTCGTGGGTCACAGGTAAACAAAGTAATTGAGAACTTTAACAGTTGCCTCATATAGAGTTTTTTTTTCCCATTATACTTCCTTGTGTCTACTGCTATGCTGAAAACACCCATAGCAATAATGCAAATTAATAAATCAATCAATCAAAAAAAGACCTCAGCATGGAAAACCTATTTTTTGTGCATTCTTTTTTTCTAATGAAGAACAATTCAAAAATTGTGTTAAAGATACATGAAAAACAGCATTGTGTCTCTGGAACAAAAAAAAACTGTTGCAACAAATTAAAGAAAAGTAATATGCAAAAAATGTTATTTTATTTTCAGTTTTATGACAAATACACTAAAGCTTGAATTAATTTTAAATGGAGTACATGCAGAAATTGTATGTTTTCTTTTCTCCCAGTTGTGTAACATAAAACTACTTTTTTCCACAGAGATAACAACCCATCCTGGGTGTGGACAGGACTCAGGTGAGCATAAAAGGATGCAGAAAGAAACAGAGAACTGAGATGAAGACAGAACTCCAGCTGCAGCAGACAACCTTCAAAACATGTAAGAAACGTCGTCTTAAACCTGTTATGGGTCACAGCTTTTGTCTTCTGTGGTTTTATTTTAATTATCTTTTTGTCCAAGTTTAAGAGCAACATCACTGTTTATATTTACAGTTTGAACTCTTGTATTTACCCTTGTTTCTGATAATCATAATCCTAAATGTCATTTTTTTTGTATTTATTTCTAAACCAGAGAAAAACTTTGGGAGAATTTGAACCAACGGTGTCGGCTGTCTGGTCAGCCTCCAAGATGCTTCGCCTTCTGCTGCTCCTGTGTGTTTGTGTCACAGTGACAGGCATGTAAACACACATCATTTTATTCTTGGAATAAAAAAACAACACTTTGTCAAGTGTTTCTTTTATTATTGTACATAGTTTGGTTACGATTTAGACTCCAAAGTTTCTTTTTTGTTAATATCTGAAATTATTGTAGATGGAAATTCACTCCCACATTCTTTTTGGAAATTTGTTTTGTTTCTTCTCTTTATGCTTCTCTGCTAGGGTATTTTAAAATACTCTCTGCAAAACTACAAAAATGAAATAAAAATAAACAAATGTATTTTGTACTGGTTTTATTAGATCTCATCTGTTGACCATGCAGTCCTGTTGAACAGGCTGAAGGTTCTGGCTGGTATCTGTGGCTCAGCTTTGGACTGACTCACCTCATGTTTATGTCACAGGACATCCTGCATTAAGACAGACAGCTTTTCCTCTGATTGTGCCCCCTTAACTTGTGTGGTGCCACCAGGCTCAGTTTTGGGTCCACTTTTGTTTTCCTTTTATATTATTCTTCTTGCTGGCATTATTCAGTCCTTTTCAGATCTCTTATCACATTTACACGGATGACATTCGATTGTATTTTTCATTTCGACCGAATCAGCTGGACACGTTGGCCATCCTCGTCCAATGGTTGTCCAGTATCAGTGACTGGCTTTCCAGCAACTTTCTGGTTCTAAACACCAGTATGACAGAAACTAATATTATTATGATGATGATGATGATGATTATTATTATTATGCACAGAATAATTTCTAGATCATGTTTTTCAATGCTATTGGAGCCGTTTTTGGCAAACTGAGGCTACAGGAGATTATAGAGCAGGATTATTTATTATAATCGGAGAAAAAGTCATGCAAAGTAACTGAGAACAGCAAGAGAATAAGTAAGGGATCAAATAAATGTGACAATGGAAAACAGTTCATTTAACATTTTAGGAGAAATTCACGTCATGTTGTTAAAATGTAATTCAATCTCTGAGGTTTGTTTTTTATTCATCATGATTTCTCTGCCTCATAGGACAAGCTCTGTCTTGTGCCGTGGCAGGTTGTTCTGCTGGACTGGACTGCATCAACGTAAATGGAGTTCTGCAGTGTGTCGATCCCTGCTCCCGTTACACTGAACTGCGTGACGAGTGGCGCTCAATAAATAACCAAGACCAGAGCAATGTGAGGTGTGACCAGTCTGTAAATTGGGACGGCTGGTATCAATTTTATCTCAGTCAGAAAAGTGCTTCTATTCCAGAATATTGTGTAGAAACAAACAGATGTGGAACTCATGCTCCTTTGTACATAACACAGCCTCATCCCACGCAGATCAATGAAATCGTAACTCGCACTGTGTGTAATCACTGGGCATCTTCCTGTTGCAATTTTCCCTCACACACCATAAAAGTGAAGCTCTGCCCTGGAAACTTTTATGTTTACAAACTTGCGAAACCATCAGTTTGCTCCCTCGCATATTGTGCAGGTACTGCTCCATCACCACTATTATCAATCTTTCTCTAAAACCCACAAAATGTTGATATAATTTTGTTACGTTGTTTTTTCCAGAAATAGTTTCTCGGAATGTGTTTGACATTAAAGCAATAAGCCAAACTGAGACCAGCATCGTTCTACAGTGGAGCAGATTAAACAACATTATCAGCTTTATCATCCAGTATAACGGTAGAGAGATACCAGTCGGAGCTCCGAGTGGAAACGGAAACGTAACAGTCACAGTTTCTTCCCTCACAGCAGCAACTAACTACATATTTACTGTTTTTGCTGTGGTTGGAAATGTCAGAGACCGTGGAGTCCAATTTACAGCTGCCACTGGTAAGATGTTTCACTTTACTTTTTGAAGGAAATAATAATAAAATTATTAGTACCCTCACTGCAAAGATGCAAAACCATCCCAAGTGTTTTTGGTCTAGCTTCTAGTGTAAATATGTGTTAGTACACCTGAAATAAGACAAAACCTTACTTATCAGTAACTTTTCAGCAAGATATACGAGTTTGATTCAAGTAAATAATTCCTTAAAATTGGGGGAAAAAAGTACTAGTTAGACTGGCAGATTATTTCACTTCTAACAAAACATTTTTGACTAATTATAAGGTAAAATATAGTTGACGCTCGCTTTATTCTCCACTTATTGAAATTAGACACCGTTACTCAGGTACCGTGAAATTTCCACCTTTAGTAAAATTCTAAACATTGTCTTCAGCTCCTCCAGATCCATCTGGCTTGGTGTCCCTGAATGAAACTGAGAGCAGTTTAGCTCTGCAGTGGAACAGAGTGAACAACGTCAAAAGCTTCGTTCTCCAGGTCAACGGTAACAACACAAGAATCGATGCGCCAGCTGGAAATGGACCAGTAACTTACACCGTCTCGTCTCTTTCTGCTGAAACCAAATACACGTTCACTCTCTTCTCTGAGTTTGAGAACATCAGAAGTACTGGAATACAACTTATTGCTCAAACTGGTAAGATTTTAACGTTATTTGTTATTTTTAGGTGATGGGTAAGTCGTCAATTTTAAACTTGTTAAACGTCAACTATAATCCCAAAAGAAGAAAAATTCTTAAAACCAAAGATATTCTGTCAAACATCTCCAACCTGAACCCAGAATGAACAGTATTATTTACAGGCTAATGGTGAGATTGAAAAACACATTGACTGTGATTTTTGAAATCAACGAATACATGGAGAAATCTGCAAACAGAGAGCAGGTTATTTATCCACAGAAATATTATTGATAATGTATTTTAATTTCTAAATGTCAGTAAAACATCACATCAGTCCTGAATAGGCTGTGTGAAAAACTACAGAGCGTATAAAATTTGAATTATATGAAGATAAAGAAAACCAACAATTTTACTATTACACACTAAGCTTTATGTCTTAGAAATAATTATATTAGATAATATTTATAGCGTATTGCTTGTGCTTTTATTGAACTATTTTGTGACCCATATCTTCAAAGGAAGCCCAATAGAGTCATACTTTGTTGCCTGATCAACCCCACATGCTGTAAAAAAGAAAATAAAATTTTCATTTTTAATTTGCTTTAAATTGTTTAGCACATTTTCTTCAGCTTGTAAAAAATGTAAATGAAATGCTATATTAGTCTAAGTATTAAATACTTAGACTAATAAATATAATCTTGCAAAAAATGCATCATTTTGAAAAACAAAACATTTTTGTTGTCTGGATTTATTCAAAAACAGCAAAATGTTTTTTTGTTTGTTGTTTTAACTGGTGCGATCCACATTACATATCCCTTAATTTTGCCAGTTAAAGAAAATCTTTAAATTATATTGTTAATCCGTGGAAGCCACTGAGGAGGAGCTAAAATTAAAATATCGTTCTCATTAATATTCATAACTCACCAATAATTTCAGACCACCTCTACTTAACATCCTGCATTTAACAGTATTTATGTTTTGCAGATGCTGCTGCGGAGAAATTTGATAAAGCTACAAAGTTCAACCTCACCTTGTGTCCGATATCTTTCTATCAAAATGTTTACCAGAAGGTTTATGTAAGTAAAATGGAGCCACGTGTTTCTGAATACATGCTCAGGAGTCCTATTAGGTTTTAATCTATATTTTTAGCATTAAAAATTCAGTACATGTAGAAAACATGGCAGCTTTTTAAAGTGGTGTGTTTGTTTTTAACAGGTGAACTTCACCAATAAGAACTTTGCGATCTGTTTCAACGGTTTCTATAACTCTGAAAGCAACGACGACTGCATTATTGGACCTAAACCTGACTCTGGCCAGGCCAAATTCATCATAAGGGAAAAAGATTCTTCATATGAAGCTCAAAGCAAAGCAGCAGTGAAAACCATCAGGAGCAGCATGACGTGCTCTGTGCATTTTGACTTGATGTACATGAACAAAACCGTAAATATAACACATTTAATTTGAGCTCTTCTTGATGCTTATGTGATTTGTAAACGCAGCTCCTGTAAAGCCTGTCAAAAAACGACATCTGATCGCCTAATATCGCTCTTATTTAGTTGATGTCGCTTTAACAATAGACGCGGTCAGCTGCAAATACGAGGGTGAAAACCTAACTTGTAATTTTATTATATAACTTAATGAGGAAAGATGCGATGGATAGCAGCTGTCAGTCATAATGACCGTCAGCTCGGTGTAATCCGGGTGTGGCAACCTGGGGTGGATTTTCTTTATTATGAAACCCAAATGTAAGATGTTAAAGTTTACGATAGGGGAAACCGACAACGCCACCTGGAATAACTCCAGGAAAATAGAATGGTAATAAGGACACAGGTACGTTCTACTGGGAATGAGACAAGATTCAGACAGTTCTACAAAAAAATTTATTAAACTTCAATATGTTGTTCAAATTAACAGCAACCTGAAATTGAATGGTTAAAACAGCGAATGCCTTTTTAATGAAGTCGATTATAAAATGTTTAAATTTCAAAGGAAACTGAGGCTTACCAGTGGGGGGAGAGTAGTGAGGAAAGGGGCAACATCCAGTGAAGAAAAGGGATCACCCTGGACACTACAAAGACACGGCAAACACACACACACAAAAAGGGGTGTTCCACAAAACACACGAGACAAGACACCGCCACCAGGGGTCACCACCGCCACCACAGAAGCCTCAGTCCCTAAAAGAAAGACAAAAAATGAAACAATATGAGTAAAACAGTGATATAATAGCACTACAATATTGCTTTTTATCCCGTTCGTAGTGCCATCAATACTCCCGGCAGCGGGGGAAAGTTCATACAAATCTTTTAAAACATTTTATCGTAGGCAAAACAGCAGCGAGTGTACATCCAAATATAATAGTCGTCAGGGACTCGGCAGGAGGCTAAAAAATAAAGTAGATTATTAATACAACTGCTGATAAAAACTATAGCTTACGGTAGCTGCTTACCTGTAAATTACCACACGGCCAGATAAACAGATCCACAAGTTCACCTACGGAGCGCAGCTGTAACAAAACACTACATAAAGGCTTCGTTTACATGAGATGGATGTTACCTAGCCATGCTAGCGCTTACATTCCCGGCAACAAACAACCAGCCGAACAGATTGGTCCAGGTGTTGGAGGCACAGCAAGGGAGGCTAAACAAATCAGACCAGCTTGCATTAATTGCTATGATAAAAGCTGACAAACAAAGAAACAGCCACGCTTACCCAGCACAGCTCAGCAAACAAAGGAAGCAGAATGAGTTGACGTCATGACGCAAGTAGTCTTGTGGCAGGTAGAGACCTGCTTATATGCAGCAGCTGAAATTGGTCTTAAAGTGGCAGCGTACCATTTATGCTGCTACACGTGTAATCGCGGATTTGCAGCGAACAGTTTTTACAAGGTGATGAGATTAAGGTTCATATACTTTATAAGTAAGAAGTTTGTCATGTAACTATGTATGTTTACTAAATATGATTAGAAAGACGATATCCAATATCGCATTATGGAGAAAGGTACCTGTCTAACAATTAGTAACCATGGAGACAGTGCCCCGCCGTCATGTTAGCCTAGCATGTATGGAAAAAACTGGCTAGCATCTCGTCTTTTGTCTATTTTTAAGGCTTCTTCTGACTTAGGGGAAACGCTGTTTATGACATAATGGCATAAATCATGTGGTGTGAATTCAGGCGAAGTCGGTAATTTGATCAGCACGTCAGGAGGGAGGAGGTACGGCTCGGTTTCTAAGCTAGCTGCTTCAAAACGTCTGTAAATCCCGCCGTCTATGAGCCCCAACCAGGTGTGTTACGTTCACTGACAGATTAGCTCGACTGGAACCAGAAGAAGCCACGAATAAACAATTTCAGTCGCTCTGTTCAATATTCACGATCCTCGTTTCCAGCGTCCAGCGTAGTTGCAAAGGATCCATGTGAAATCCCTGAAAAATCTAGTACTACACTTTTGATAACTTTTTTATTTTTTGCGTCTTTTTGTCTTGTAACTAAGGTAAAACTGAACCTCCTCAGTTTTGGGAAGCAAACAGCTCTGCATTTCAGTTCTGTCTCCAGTGAGGCAAAAGTGGTGAGTATTTTTATTATTATTTTGTTTTCACATGTGTATTTACTATAAATCACTTATTCTAAGAGTAGAAATTGGTTTTGAAAGCAATATTGTGAATAAAAGGCTAAAATTAAAACCACCTTTACTTTCTCTGCTGCATTTTGCAAGGTAAAGTTTAGCTATTAAAATGGTAATCTGTTGCTCTTCCATTCTAATGTTCCAAGTAATCTCTGTTATGCTCTTTGTTTATAACAATAACTAAATGTTTACTACCGTATAGATGGCGGATGTAGCAGTTGAGGGTAAGCTAGTTGGGTCTGTGTCTCTCGGGTCGGCTGACTCTGGGTTTGCAGACATCAGTGGATGCAGAATCTCAGGTTGGTGAAATAATCATTTTTTTCTGGTTCTGTTAAGCATTAGTGACATTTGAAAGAGAAATATTGGGATCTTTAAGACGGGCAACACAAAAGTCTTCCTTTTGTCTTCAGGTGTTGGGATTTTACCTAATTCAACAGCCTATTTTGAAAAAACCTGCAGAAACTTCATCTGCAGCATCGACAGATCTGTCACATCAACCGGCTGTGGTGAGCAGGAGGAATGTGACGGAAGCGGCAGGTGAACACACACACACACACCCCCCCACACACACACACACACATTCTGGTTTCTGGTTTAGACAGAAAGCTATGGTTTGTTGTTAAATTTGTTATTAATCTGCCTGTTTATTTTTCCATCAGATGTTTTAAGAACCAAATCTGCACCGTGACCGGCCCCACTGTCATCGACTTCCAAGGTCAGCAGAGCTCTGTGAAGGACCGGTGTGTGTACGCGCTGGTGTCAGACTCATCCAGCGGGTTTGAAGTGCTGGCTAACTTCCAGGAACGCCGCCGTAGAGACGTGAGCTTCCTGGACAGTGTGAGCCTTCGACCTGCTGGCTCAAAGGTTTACTTTCACCTGGAACAAGGTGGCAGGATTAAGGTAATTCCATGAAAGTTGGATTCGAAATTCCTACACACTGCTTCCCTTCATCGCATAGATTCTCATTTTATGACTAATAATCTTCCTACTTTGTTGCACTCAGATGAACGAGACAGTGTTGACCCTAAAAAGTCCAGTCCAGCAGTTTAAGGACATTTCATTAAGCAAGGACAAAAATGGACTCACAGCAACGTCTTTGTTCTCTGGGCTCAAAATGTCGGCGTTGTTTGATGGCTACACTGCACAGATCCACATGAGAGGTAGGAATAAACAAGGCAGCAATAAACTGATTATTATTATTCTACTTTTTAACGTCTGGTTTTTCTCTGTGGACTCCTGCCATAAATATGAATAAGAAAAAAAACAGATAAGGTAAAATACAAAATGAGAAGATGGGCACAAAGACAAGCTATTAAAGTTAAAGATTGAAAAAGAAATGTAAATTTATTGTCTTTTTTTAATTTAGTTGAATTTGATGGTACAGTAATTAATTTGCTAATTATTTGGGGCATGCAATTTATTTCTAAAGCTATTTATTTATGATCTTTATTTGTTCTGTATTTATTTTTAGTAATGCCAGGATTAGACCGATATATATTAATTCATTCTATTCATCAAGAAAAATAGGCAACAAATCCATCTCCAGACATGCAAAACAGGACATAAGACTTAAAGCTGTAATTGAGGTTTACTCAGGAAGGTTGACTATTAAAAAGCTTTTTCATGTGAAAATTGAAAAATTACAATGTATTTATTAACAAACACATTGAAGATCCAACATTTGTTTAAGTCAGTAGAAACACTTCTGCAGTTGTCAAAATTCAGCTATAAGATGTAGATTGAAAGAAATTGAGTGGCCTGTTTTCATGCAGCTTTCACTAATATTGTCTGTAAACTTTCAGTACCGGTTGGATCAGCGATGAAGGGTCTGTGTGTTGACTCCAGAAATATGTCAAGTGTGAAGCTTCTTGATATCAGCTCTCCAAGGTACAACGTTATCATGAATAGATAACTAAATACATTTATTTTGAACTCAAAACCATTCCCTCAAAAAATAGGAAGTTGACTTGTTAAGGTTTTTTCTGTTTTTTTGTTTTGCTAGCTGTGAAAGGCAGTATGAAGACCCTGTGGACAGTCAAATAAACCGCAACCTGATCAGTGAACAGTGAGTAGATTTATTTCTCCTACCAAATACAGATCTGTGTTATACTGTGTAGTTTGCATTGTATATGGCAGGGATGTCAAATTCATTTTCATTTTGAATTGCATCATGAATGTCCTTAAAGGGCCGGTAGTGCCCGAATTTATTGATAAAACCCATTAGCAAACTGTTAAAATATTTATAAAAAGCTGTCTCTGCATTTGATCTTCTTAAAATTAAATAGAAGATTTAATTTCTATTAAATTAAATAGAAATAGATGGACTGATATTTAGAAATTGATCAGTCCATCAGGGTTTTTACGATTGTTTCTGTGACTTTTTTATTTACTTATTTTTTCTTTGCAATCAGAATCACAGATTTTGTGGCGCTAATTTAGAAGTATTTGCAAGAAACATATTACTTAATATTTGCGCCATATTGATCTCAGACAATAACTTGACATCAAGCCTGAGGCAGCAGTACAAGAAAGAAATACTGCCACCTGCAGGTGGGAGTTAGCACCAATTAACTCCAATGTATATGACCAATGTTTTGTTGAAAATTTGCAATATTTTAATAGGTATGCATTAACACACAAAAATTGAGGAACTGTTAATTGTGCCTGAATTTCTGCAATTGTAAAATCACAAAAAAATGGAGGGACTAATTGATGTAATTTGGCATCTCTGACACTATATAATAAATAAAAATGTGAGAATGTTTAACGTTTTTATCTTTGTGTGTGTGTAAAAAAGATGTAACCTGTTGAGGGCCGCCCCGTTTTCCTCCTGCAACAAAAACATCGACCCGACTCCCTACATCAGCGCCTGCAACAGGACTCTGTGTGAATATTCTTCAGCTGATGGTCTGGGCTGTCAGTTCCTGTGGGCGTACGCCACAGCCTGCAAGCTAAAGAGCAACATAACACTGGACAGATGGTGGTCAGAAGCAGGCTGCTGTGAGAGAATCACAACTTTACTGCAACGTTTCTACAGCCTGCATGCTGTCAGAATAACATTTGGTTTTGCTTCTCTGCAGCCGAGCCTCAGGCGTTTTGTCAGGACAAGCTCTGCAGCGATCATGAGTTCTGTGGCAGGAAACACAGCGGGAAGACTGGCTGCCTCTGCAGAGCTCTGTTTGCCTCCAAATACAAACTTTCTGGCACTCTGGGTAAGAAACCTCTGAGAAATACACAACTCTACCAAGTCTTTGGAAAAAGACAAAAATAAGAGATGCTAAAGATATTTTCATTTCCAGGTGAGCCGGCTGTGTGTAGGAAGAACTCTGGTTCAATCACTCTGATTGGATGCCTGCTGGAGGAAAAAGGCGTCAGCTACTCAGTCCTACACCTGAATGACCGGAGCTGCAGGGGCGTGATGGACGAGGAGAACCACATGGTGACCTTCAGCTTCGACAGCAGCAACACCTGCGGGACGGAGATCATGGTGGGATCTTACACTCATCCTGTTATTCTTATCACAGAGCTTTGTGCGTTTCTTGCATTTTTCTCATCCATTATTTTCAGTAAAATCACAAAAAAGTAGAAAAACAGAACTGTTATGCAGAAATAACTGATATTTCTTTCTCTAATGAACGTTTGATTCTGCAGAATAATGGAAGTTGGATAAACTACAAGAACACCATCATAACCCAGAACAGTTCTGATGTCGTCACTCGCCACGATCAAGTCTTCATCGACTTCTCCTGCTACCACACTCAACCCGACATAAAGATCGTGGCCTTAAAAATTAAAGACAAGTGTGTGACTGATTTTGTTTCAGCCATGATGAAAATTTTTTCAGCTGATTTCACTGCAAAAACGCAAAACACAAAAGTTTGCACCAGTTACTGGTGCAAATATTTTAGTACACTGGAAATAAGACAAAACTTGAGAGTAACCTTTCAGCAAAATATAAGAGCTGGTTTAAGTCAATAATCCTTACATTTTGATAAAAAGTACTAGTTTTATTGGCAGATTATTTCACTTTTAACTTGGAAAAATGTGTTGTTATAAGTGGAATAATCTGCCAGTCTTGATACTTTTCCATCAATATTAAGGAATTATTAATTTAAAACAAGCTCCTATAGTTTGCTGAAAAGTTACTTGTAAGTTAGTTTTGTCTTATTTCACGTCTACAAAGACATTTGCATTAGAAAAGACCAAAAATAGTTGGTAAGATTTTGTGTTTTCTCAGTTTAATAAGCTCACATGCCGGTTGGTTTGCAGCTCTGTGGTCCAGCACATCAGGTCTGGAGAATGGAGCTACTCTGTGTCGATGAAAGTATACGAGGACGGTGCCTACACCCGGGCTGTAAACTCTGGTGTTCTGCTGAACCAGAAGATATGGGTGGAGCTGAAGACAGACGGGCTGGATGCGAAAACCATCGCCGTGGTGATGGACTCATGCTGGGCAACCAGCAAGGAATCACATGACAGCAAACCAAGATATGACCTGATTATAGATGGGTGAGGCGCCAACTATCAGTCATAACCATAAGAAGGTTCAGATTGGGTTATAAGACTCACATGAACTGGTTTTTCTTCTTCCCAGCTGTGCTGACCCGAATGACGGGACAGTGGAGGTGGAGGGAAACGGAGCGGGAACCTCCACCTACTTCTCCTTCAACATGTTTGAGTTTTCTGGGAACTCTGGTGACGTTTATCTGCACTGCAAGATCCAGCTGTGTCCTAAACAGGAGAACAACTGCATCCCGGTGCACACTTTAGAAAACTTCATTAACAACTGGTGCTGTCAGATTATGTTAAAAACCATAATCAGATGAATCACACGCTACACTGCAAAAACACAAAATCTGACAAAGGATTTGTGGTCTAGTTTCTAGTGCAGAAATGTTAAAACACATAAAGTAAGACAAAACTTGAAAGTAACTTTTCTGCGAGACAGAGTTAGGTTTCATTACATATGTAGATTTGGTTTTCTTTATCAGGACTTTAAATGCTTCTGAAGAAGATGGATGTTTTTTTCAATATAAAACTTAGTTTTGGAAGGGATAAATCTTAGAAAAACACTGTATGTAAATATGTAGTGCTGGTCTGCAAAATAGTAAATGTTGTGTTTTTTTGTGTTTAAATTCCAGGATTGCTACAATGAACCTATAAGAGAACGAAGATCTGTTAGATCACCAAAGACAAATACATATCCAGCCGTCATCAGCATGGCCTGGGGTCATTAGGCTGCAACGTGGGTTTGTTTTTTTAACTATTGTCATAAAAGTTTCAGTAGCTGATCGTGGCAAGTTAAATAAACTTTAAAATAAAGTTTTTATTTATTTGTTAAATATTTGTTGGGCAAGTAATTCAATAATCAAGATATTTATTTATTTATTTATGTTTGCATTTTTAATCCCCACAGAAATGGTTCATCATATTGCAGAACAAGAAAAGGGTTTTTTTAACCTTTCTGAAAGGAAATTAGTTCCATTAGATTTCATTTAGATAAGAGGATACCAGATATATATTAAAATATTTTTAACTTTTTTCTTATTCTTTACAATCAAGCACAGTAAAACGATTGTAGCTGTAATATAAAAAAAATAGTAATAATTCAAAAAACTTGTTTGAATGTCCTAATTGGCTGAAATCATGTTTTATATTTGTTCAGATTTTTACCTGTTATGTGTTTTTATTTTCAATCTTTGCTCTGAGATTCATGGCTAATCAAAAACTCACATTTACCAGCTGTGATAAACGAAGCAGAAGCTAAAGAACTAAATCGACACTAAACAAGTAGAGAAAAAGTCTTTGTAGAGGAAGAACGTGTGACTCTGATATTTAATTGTTTCCTCAGGTGGTTTCCATGTGAAACTGGACCGATGGACCGACTGCCGACCTTTACGATGATTCCTGACATCAATCCGGATCCACAGATGGGATGTTTGGAAATCTGGGATTATTTCTCACTTTTTGATGCTTTATCATCTAATATCTTGAGAGAGAATTGGTTTTTAGTACAATTAATGTGGGGACTGGGAAAAAGTCAATCATAGCTTAATCCTGAAATTGTTTTTTCATAGATGTGAATTAATTAGATGAAGGGAAGCATAAGGACTGCATTTGATTATAACTTTATATTTTTAAATTGAATTGACTTCTTTAAAAAAAATACTGACATTAATCTTTTTTCTTTCACTTTTCTAGCAATAAAAATACAATAAATAAATAAATAAAATGTGATATAAAAATGTTGTTTTCATCTTTTCTTTTTACTTAACCAGTCTGATGTTGTTGATTTTTCTGGATTTAAATTATAGAATAAGAGATACAACAGGTGCATATTTAACTGCACACTTTCAGTAATTTATACAATAAGGTTCTTCAGTGAAACAAAAAGAACCTTTATGAAAAAATGTTACTCATTCACCCTAATGTCTGAAACGTTGTACATGTTTTACATTTTCTTGAAATCTGTTTGTGGATTACCAGGCACATCTACAAATACTCAGCTACGTTTTCAAAAAATAAATTTCTTTATAAATACACACTTAATAAATGATGCAATGCACATCTGTGACCAATAGGAGTCCAAATTCTCCCTTCAGCATCAGATATGTAATTATAATGGCAATCAAAACAGTAGCTGCAGCCTGATTTCACATTTTACATGTGAATTTTTTTACACTGTCATAAGCACATATTATATTTACCACACCACCTAAATATAATATGTGCTTCATTTTAATAAACTTCATCCATTGAGGCTCAATAGAGGCTTAAGGATCCATTATGAATATAAAAATATAGAGAAATGCAGATATATTCTTTAGTCCTACATTATAAAAAGTGAATATAAATTTTTGGTGTTTCTCTAAATTATTCTAAAAATATAGTAGGGATAGATTATGAACACCGACGGCCGACATCCTGCATGTTTTAGTTTCCTCCCTGGTGGTAGGAACCTTTTCAGCAAGTCAATGTTCTTCTTAGGTCTCTAATGAGCCATCATTGGATCCAGGTGCGTTAAACCAGGGAAAGAACTAAAACATGCAGGATGCCGGAGGTTTAGATTCGTACTGTTTCTTTGCAGTTTGGCAGGTTTGACAGGTTTAGTTTTACCCCGTGTTTGGACTGGAGAATGTCAACTCTGGCAACAGTGGCGAATGGCGCCATTTTTGTTATTAATGAGCGTGACGCGCATGCGCCGTGCTGGATAGAAATATGACGCAGCTTCTACGTGAGCGTTTTCAGAAGAAAAAAAAGAAGAAGAGGAAGAAGATGCGGCTAGCACCTGGCTAGCACGAAGCTGTCGGACTGATACTCATGAACTTTGGGACCTGGACTAAAAATGATATTTTCTGATGTCGGAATCCGAGCGGACGCCCAGCCTGATGACTGAGACTTTGTGGATCCGATTGAAATCCTGTCAGTGTTCGTCGAGGCCTAGTTTAGCGTCTTGTGCTTGACCCACAAGTAGGCCGCGGAACGCCGTGTTTGAAATCGCTGCATTGGTTATTCGGTAAGTTATTTTTCGGAAACCTTAATTTCTTTGTCTTTTTCCACCGGTGACGGTAGTGAAGCCATTTCTTGTGTGTCTAAACAGAGCAGCACTCATGGAGAGACCCGACCACGGCCTCTCAGCGGCGGTTTGTTTGTTTGCTGGCGTCCCTGAAACACCTGAGGAGATATGACGGCGTCTGGAGCGAGCAGTCGATCGATTATGGATTTACTACAATCAAGCTGAGGATTCCCTTCAAGCAAGCTGAGGATCGCTTCCGTCAAGCTGAGGATTCCCTTCAATCAAGCTGAGGATCGCTTCCTTCAAGCTGAGGAAACGCTACAAGGTGCCTGGCGGATCCGCCCAACCCATCAAAGGTTGGTTAAGTCAAAGAACTGTTCCGATGGCGGGTCCAGAAGACAACTCAGGGTAGGAGCTGTTGCGGGTTTTGCTACGCTGCTGATGCTAACGCTGTTGAAGGCCAACGCTATAGGCCTCTTGTTGTGCTGGTTTGGTTTGATTCTCTGCTGAGAGTCAATGAGCTGAGAAGGATTCTGCTGTTTTAAATCCTTCTGTCTTTGGGTTTTTAGTGTTTGAAGCACATGCTGTGGTCTTGTGACCTGTAGAGGTTTAGGTGTAATTAGAATCTGAAGTTCCTGGCTTAAAGTCAGTTGATAGTTGAAAGAAAGATGGCTGCCAAGCACTTGGCAAATACAGTTTAGAAGCTGTAGGAAATAATTCAGCTTAGGCTTTGTAAATATCACTATAATAAACCTTGATAACATTCCTACTTAGTGCTAATATAATGTGGTCATGTTGACAATAGTATAGCTGCATTAGGATAATTCTTTCCAATGAATATCAAATGTTTTTGGGTGAAGATGAGGTCTTTATACTGAAACATACACTTATGTATGTTTTTTTGTTGTACCTACTTAATATTAGGGTTCATACTTTAATAATTTAATAACTCAAACCAATTCAATTTACGTTCAACTTAAACGTGAGAACCGATTAATTTTTGCGCCGAAACAACACCTGGCCTCATCCAATTTCGTCATGCGACTTCATTTCTTCTGGACGACAACGGAGAGATCTGCTGGAGCTGCAGGCCGGAGGTCAGAGGTCAGAGGTAATGTTCACACTATAATCACCCATCTCTTATTTGCAGGTTTTCAGCTGAACTCCATATTTTCCTTCTGGAGAGGATCGACTGGGACCTGTCCTTCTGTGTTTAAGTTTGTTTTAAACCCATTTTCTCTCCTAGACTAAGCAACCGGTGGGCCTTTTTGTTGTAAATAACTTTTTTTTTCCCTCTTAGATAAAGCCACCAAAGAAGCCTCCACTACAACTAACTCTTTTTTCCCCTATAGAAACACTCCTGCAGCAGCTCTCTTTCTTTTTCTGTCTCTCTCTTTACTCTGTCCTTTCAAATCCCCCGGGGGTAGCGACAGATGGCCTTTCATACAGAGCCAACGTCTGGTTCTGCTGGAGGATTCTTCCTGTTAAAGGGAAGTTTATCCTCTCCGCTGTCGCTACATGCATCCTAAATATGAGGCATTGATTTAGCTTACTCAACTGTTAACCAATTTAAATAATCAGTGTGATGTTGGCCTCATTTTGGAAAGACTTTCTGTTAAAGGGAAGATTTTCCTCGCCACAGTCACCACTTGCATGCTCAGGTGGCCTTGCTTAAGATTATTTTACTTTTAATGAATTTAAATAATGGATGCAGTGTTATTAATTTATTTTATTTTATTTTATTTTGGAAAGTCTTCCTGTTAAAGGGAAGCTTTTCCTCTCCACAGTCACCACTTGCATACTCAGGAGGCTTAAGATTACTTTACTTTTATTGAATTTTAATAATTGATGCAGTGTTTTTTTTGTTTTTTTTGTGGAAAGTCTTCCTGTTATAGGGAAGTCTTTCCTCTCTACTGTCACCAGATGGATATTCAGTAGAAGTTATTGCTTTAGTTTAACTTTTAACCAATTTAAATAATTGGTCTAGTGTTAACCTTATTTTGGAAAGTCTTCTTGTTAAAGGGAAGTTTTTAAATTTTTGTTACCATGTGGATCCTCAGTAGGAGGCGTTGCTTAAGCTTATTTATAATGAATTTACATTATTGGTGCAGTATTAATGTTTTTGGAAGTCTTCCTGTTAAAGGGAAGTTTTTCCTCTCTACTGTCACCAGATGGGATCTTCAGTATCAGTCATTGCTTTAGCTTAACTTTGAACAAATTTAAGTTGGTTTAGTGTTAACCTTATTTTTGGAAGTCTTTCTGTTTAAAGGGATTTTTTTTTGGATAGTATTCCTGTTAAAGGGAAGCTTTTCCTCTCCACTGTCACCACATGTATCATCAACATGAGGCATTGCTTAAGCTTTCATAACTTTTAAGCAATGTTTGATAACCGGTTTTTATTTAATTATTTTTGGAAAGTCTTCCTGTTAAAAGGAAGCATTTCCTTTCTACTGTCACTACATGCATGTTCATTATGAGGCATTGCCTAAGCTTACTTGTATAACTTAACAAATTTTAATTGGTGCAGTGTTAACTTCTTTTGGAAAGTCTTTCTGTTAAAGGGAAGTTTTTCCTCTCCACTGTCACCAGACTGTTTTAACTTTTCACCAATTTAAATAATTGTTTCAGTGTTGACCTTATTTTGGAAAGTCTTCTTATTAAAGGGAAGTTTTTCCTATTTACTGTCACAACATACATCTTCAGTATGAGTCTTTTCTTCAGTTTACATAACTTTTAATCAATGTTTGATTACTGCAGTTTCTTTTTTTGTTTGGTTGGTTTTTTTGTTTTGGTACATCTTCCTGTTGAGGGATTTTTTTTCTCTCCCCTGTCACCACAACCATCCTCAGTGTCTATGGTGGTGGATGATAGTTTTGAGCTCATGGTTGAGAATTTAAGGCCTTGTCATCACCACATGGTATGTGGACTGGGATGATATGGTTTGTGGACTGGGACGATATTGTTTGTGGACTGGGAAGACATGGTATGTGGACTGGAAAGATGTAGAAGCCGATCAACAGTTTTTGTTGAGATGGAATGACTACTCTGAAGACAGCAGATGACCTCAGACTGTGAAAGGTAAGAGTGTGAATCCAACGGCAGGAAATGTGGTATGGTACTTCTGGTAGCCACTCCTCAAGGCAATGAAGTCATCGGATGAGTTCAAGGAATTTGGTAACAAACGAGTACAACGACAGGATCGATTCATTCCATGCACAATGCTCCACGCAAGAAAAACAAGGTAGGTTATTTGTAAGGTAGATCTGATCTTGGTTACAAAAGGGTAAAGGTGTGAAAGCGAGCCCAACCAAAGCGTAAAGGGCTTAGGTTACCCTTCGGTCGGGTTTGTGTGAAAACGAACCCACCCGACGGATAAGGTGTTTAGTTGCCCTTCGGTCGGGTTTGTGTGAAAACGAACCCACCCGACGGGTAAGGGGTTAGTTGCCCTTCGGTCGGGTTTGTGTGAAAACGAACCCACCCGACGGATAAGGTGTTTAGTTGCCCTTCGGTCGGGTTTGTGTGAAAACGAACCCACCCGACGGGTAAGGGGTTAGTTGCCCTTCGGTCGGGTTTGTGTGAAAACGAACCCACCCGACGGGTAAGGTGTTAGTTGCCCTTCGGTCGGGTTTGTGTGAAAACGAACCCTACCGACGGGTAAGGTGTTAGTTGCCCTTCGGTCGGGTTTGTGTGAAAACGAACCCTACCGACGGGTAAGGGGATAGTTGCCCTTCGGTCGGGTTTGTGTGAAAACGAACCCACCTGACGGGTAAGGTGTTAATTGCCCTTCGGTCGGGTTTGTATGAAAACGAACCCTACCGACGGGTAAGGGGTTAGTTGCCCTTCGGTCGGGTTTGTGTGAAAACGAACCCTACCGACGGGTAAAGGTGTGAAAACTAACCAATCAAACTTGGGTTCTTCAAATATATGTTTGTAATTCATTATAAAGATTACAAAGAAGGTAACAACAGTGCAGTGACGACAAAAACCGACAAGGCCAATGACTCATGGGGGGGAAAGTCCTCAAGTGACCCACCATGACTGACGGAAAAGGACTTCATCACCCCCACCACTGATGGATGACCTCAGTGACCTTGCCACCGGGTTCAGAAGTCTTCAAGAAATGCTGCAGGTATTTTCTGTTATTTTAAAGGTCTTCTGAGTTTTTGAAAAGTAATGACTGAAGGGTTTTACCTTTAAACCTGCCCTCATCTTTTTTTCTTTCTGTCCTGTTGTCCTTCAGGAATCCTCCTGGATCATCTGGTTTTTTGTCTTGGATTTCGTCGTTCATCGGACCCCCATCGACTGACTGAAAAGGCCTTCATCGCCCCAACGACGATGGAGGAGGCCCTCATCGCCCCCACACATCCCTGATGATGGATGATCTTAATTACCTTACCATCTGTCTCAAGAAATGCTTCAGGTATTTTGCCGTTTGATATTTACAAGCGTGAGTTTTTGAAAAGTGACTATTCATTGAGTTGTTAAAGGGTTAAACCTGCTCTCGTGTTGTTGTTGTCCTTCAGGAACCCTCCTGGATCATTGCCCCAATGACAACGGAAAAGAACCTCGCCACGCTGGTGATGGATGACCTTAGTGACTCTACCATCGGGTTCAGCAGTCTTCCTCAAGAAATGCTGCAGGTATTTTGCTGCTGTTATTTAAGTGATAGTTGTGTGTTTTTGACAATTTTATTCTGAGTTGAGGGTTTGACCTTAAACCTGCACCCGTCCTGTTGTCCTTCAGGAATCCTCTTGGATCATCTTGTTTTTGTCTTGGATTTCGCCTTCCACCGCCCCCCATTGTCCGACAGAGGAAAATGGCTGAACTTAAAACATTTATCAAAACTACTTCATTTTATCTTTTTTCTTCTTTCTACCAAAAACTGGCTAAGTCTTCAGTCTGGTACTTTGGCCTCATCTAGCCATTGTTTTTTTTTTTTTATGAACAATTTTGTTTAGCTTTTATAATTAATTTTGTTTTGCTTATTTATTTTAAATATTTAAAATGTCTTCCAATTTCAGTGTTAAATGTTAGAATTGAATGTTTATTGATTTTTGAGAATGTGTTCTTGAAACATTTTAGCGTTACCACGGTTTTGGCATTGATTATGGAAAGGCTTAGACTAGTTTATTGTGATCTGTCTGTATTTATGCTGCCGTTTGTCATTTTCTGTTTCTACCACATTATTTATTTCAAATGTTTTTGTTTTCTCAGTTATTTTTCTCTCCACAGAAGCTACACCTGGTCTGGTGTTGATTAGCTGTGGCTGCTTCCTGGTTGAGGACATTGGCTGACATGATGCTGCCATCACCTAACCGTTCTCCCTCTCCTTTTCACTTCCACGAACATGGAAAGTTCTCCTGGATCAGTTGACCTGTTGCTGTGTCTCTGCTCTGTCTTCTCTGAGCTCCAGTCAGTCATGGCAGATGGCTGCTGGTACTGAGCCCAGTTCTGGTTCTGCTGGAGGTTTCTTCCTGATAGAGGGGAGTTCTTCTTCTCCACTGTCGCTACATGCATACTCTGTATGAGGGACTGCTGTAAAGTCAACGACTCGACACAAGTGATTTGCTGTCGCTCCCTGTTGGTCAGATGGAGTGAATGCTGTAAGTGATGATTCCATATAAACTGCAGGGTGTTGTTTGGTACAAACCTTTTAAACTACTTTACTAATCAACTGAGCTTATTGTACTAACAATTGGAGTACATGTGATTTAACTAAAATTATTAAAGTGCATTGAGACGACATTTGTTGTGAATTGGCAATATATAAAATTGAACTTTCAAACTAACAAATGAACCCCACCAATAAACGATATAAAAAATAAAAAAAAAACCCCCAACAACTAATACAAAAACGTTCAAAACCCCAAAAGTAGATATCAAAACGTTCAAACCCCAAAAATAGATACCAAAAGGTTCAGAACCCCAAAAGTAGATATCAAAAGGTTCAAAACCCAAAAATAGATACCAAAAGGTTCAGAACCCCAAAAGTAGATATCAAAAGGTTCAAAGCTTATAATTATAACATTAATTCACAACAATGTTGTCGAGGCATTTTACGAAAAGTCATTTCAATTTAGTCAGATTACTATTGATCAAAGTTATCAATTCATTAGGTTCACTTAATTATAAGTAGTTTAAAAAGTTTGTACCAAATTAAACCCAACAGATTGTATGGAGTCATTAATTATGGCATTCACTCCTCCTGACCAGCAGGGGGTGACAGCAAATCACTTGTGTTGAGTCGTTGACTTTACAGCAGTCCCTTATGCAGAGCATGCATGTAGCGACAGTGGAGAAGAAGGACTCCCCTCTATCAGGAAGAAACCTCCAGCAGAACCAGAACTGGGCTCAGTACCAGCAGCCATCTGCCATGACTGACTGGAGCTGAGAGAAGACAGAGCAGAGACACTACAACAGGTCAACTGATCCAGGAGAACTTTCCATGTTCATGGAAGTGAAAAGGAGAGGGAGAACGGTTAGGTGATGGCAGCATCATGTCAGCCAATGACCTTTTCTGGGAAGCAACCACAGCTAATCAGAACTAGGTGCAGCTTCTATGGAGAGAAAAATAATCGAGAACAAAAACTTTAGTTTCTAACTAAACAAAAAATAAACTTCTTGTTTAGTTAGAAACACCAGAGCGCCACCTTCTGGCCTCTCTCCAGATCAGTTCAGGTCAGAGAATGGAACTGTTTCTGGCTTTGTTTTTTCCTCTCCGTGGGCTGCCACCTTATCGTGGTGGAGGGGTTTGAGTGTCCCAGTGATCCTAGGAGCCGTCAGAGGCTTCATGCCTCTGTTTGGGTCGGTTCTGCCGGGGCAAACGGGTCCTAGGTGAGGGATAGGACAAAGAGCAGCCCAAAGACAGTGTTACTTTTTAAAGATGGTGATATAGACAGGGTTCCCTCTTACAACCAGAGCTATAGATAGAAGTTAGACTTTCTCCCAGTGTTTTATCAGCCTGGCGGGCCACCAGGCTGTATTCCCCCCCCCCACCAGGCTATGGGCTGTTATTTTAAATGGGGATTTTTCTCCACCAGTGACGGTAAAGGCAGATTCAGCTAAAGGTTTATAGTTGATGCATTGAACTGGCTGAAGAGTTGTGAACCAGTTGTGCCGTCCCATCAGTTGCCCGTTGGCTTCACAAACTGTCATTTCTGAGTTTTGATGCCTGAACCTGAACCTCCCAACTTTCTGTAACTTGACATTTTTTAACCCAACACGCAGCAGACCACTGATAGACGACTCCAGCTGCTCTTCCACTGGGCTCAGCAGGTTTTCTGGAGGAAACCCTGGAAGTGTTCCCAGGTGACGCTTCCTGATTGCTCTCCATTTTTACTTGAAACTTTCTTAGCAACATTCCTTAAGGAATGCTGCAGGTATTTTGCTGATATTTTAGTGATATTTAAAAGTGAGTTTTTGAAAAGTGATTTCACTCTTGAGTCATTATAGGGTTTGGCCTTGAACCTGTACCTGTATTGTTGTCGCCTTCCTGTCCTCAATTTCCATTTGCATGATTTGTTTCTCTGTTTCTACCAAAAACTGAATGAATAAAGTCTTCAGTCTGGTGCTTTGTAAACAAAATTCTTCTTTTAAAAAAAAGGTATAGTTGAGACCAGAGACTTCATAATTCATTTTATTTTGTAGTTTGTTTATTTATTCAGGATATTTTAAATGTCTTGCAGTTCCAGTGTTAAATGTTCATTAGAATTTAAAGTTTGAGAATGAAGAAGACTTCTTCCCTTCGGTCCTCCACTCAGCTGCTTCTTTCTTCTCAGTTGGGTTTTTAAAGTTTGATCTTTGAGATTGTGTTCTTGGATTATTATGCTATAGCCATAGTTTTAGTTGAAAATGGTCTCATTACCGTTTATGGCAATAACTTCTCGGACAATTTATCATCCAGCAAAACTTACTGTGACAGTAATAAACATAAATGTTGCTGGATGATAAATTGTCCCAGAAGTTGTTGTCATAAACGATAATATTGTTTTAAAACCATTGTCGACTAATATAGTGGCTGTAGCATAATGATGCAAAAACACATTCTCAAAGATCAATAAACTTAAAATTTTAATGAACATTTAATACTAGAACCAGAAGACATTTTAAATGTCTAAAACACATTGAAATGTCTTCCTCCTGTTAGGACCAGAAAAAGAAGAAGACTTCTTCCCTTCAATCCTCCACTCAGCAGCTTCTTTCTTCTCTGTTGGATTTTTATTTTCTCACAACATAATAAATGTTGATGAAAATAAGTTATCTCTGAGTTCTTGTTTCTTCTTTTTGTTTGTGTATGAGCAATGGGAGAGTTTCATCAGGTGTCCCACAGCAGCTTGATGGAATCAGACTCCGGTACCGTCAGTAATGAGCTGAACGGGTCGCTGGTGTTGCTACGACTTGCTCATCTGAGGCGCCATTGCTGGGGGAGATTTGAGATGAAACGGTCTAAAAAACGGCCTCACCTGTTGAGTTTGAGTCGCCACGTCACACTGAGCCGAAGGCGGCTGGTAGACCGGAGACGCAGTTAGCTTCTCCAGCTTGGCAGATCTGAGAGAAGAAAACGAGGATTTAACTAGACCGTCCTGACGAGAAGCTGCTTTCAGACCCAGATGAACTCCATCCATCCATTCCTGGGAATTACATGACCATTTTGATTTAACATTTTTTATTTTTATTTTACAATCTGTTAAAATAAAAATGAATCCTTTGAGTTTGAATGTGGAGATTCGACGTGAAGATTCCTTTGATATGACAGAAAAAGTCAAACAAATGAGTCTTCAGTGTCACTGTGGCCCTTAGACTGAAAACAGTTGGTGACTCTTGTTGTAGGACTTGGCAGGGGGACAATATAACATCACTACAGTGGTGATGTGACGTATCTGATAAATCAGATACACCAGTGTCCAGTCAGTAATTGTTCTCCAACAAGAACATCAGTAAAGTTTCATTTTTTGTGGTTTGACTGCTGTATTTTTTAAACCTACTTGACTCCAAATGAATGTCATTCAGCTGTGAGGATGGAGAGAAATAAAAAAAGTATAACTCTGAAAAATTATGTTTATTTCCAATTCTAATTCAACTTTAACATCTTTTGTGGATTTTGCCATCCTCGGTCCTCCATAGAAAAGCTGAAGACTATTTATTTGTGAGTAGTTTTGCAGTAACCACTGGTGTGAAATATTGAAGATAAAATATTTACTTTCTCTGCCTAATACATTTAACATTTTCTATATTTAAGTAGATATTTTGGGAAAAATAAGTTATTTTTCTTTTTGCTTCAGTTGACATTTATCTGACACATACTTTATAAAAGCTTCATGGCTTCATTTAATTAGACAACTTCTTGATAATGTCATATTATCTCGTTCTTAGCAGGTGAGTCACAAAAGCAAAACGTAAAGTTGTCGGACAGGAAATGGACTCGATGATAATTAGCCCCATAATTAACTAGTTATGTGGTTTGAATGTACATATTAAATGTCAGAATACCATTCTGATCAGTCAGAAGCAGATCAGTTTGAAGAAGATTCTCACAATGTTCAGAGCAAAAATAATCTAAGTCCAATAAAATGGACTAAATTCAATAACTTCAATTTTTCTGATTGGTAATTTACATAGAAACTTTATTTCTGAGACATTTGTGGATTCAAATGCACAGAACTCTGCAGTTGCAGTTTTAGGCGTTTGGTTTCATAGTCCGTCACTTTATGATGAACTGGTTTGTTATTATTAAAACGGATTTAAGCAGTTAGAATGTTTTTCCCTATTCTTTGAGGTAAATTATTGATTTTTAATGTTAAATTGCTGCATATTATTCTTTAAATTTGAATAAATAGGACTACCAGAGTAAAACTCAAGTGATGTGACATAAAGTCTATCCAAGTTGCAAAAATGTGTAATATACTTTGGTAAAAGACTCAAAAACAGCAGCCATCTTGAAATTCAAGTGTCTAATGGGGAAATATGGAAAAAACACACATGCCCTGAGGGGCGAGCATGGACATTTTTATGCTTGTTTCCACATTTGAAATCTTTTACAGTTACATATACGCCACAATTTTCATAACTTCTTTGAACTGTCAACAGTGTCAGTCATTTCTGCAGAAACGTCTGACTCATATCTCCTTGTAAGATGAGACTACATGCCAAAGACTCAAGTTAAAAGGTTTTCACCGGACATGCTAAGTTACAGATTTAAATTACCACTCAGATATTCTGCTCTCTGAAACATTGATACTATTGTTTTTACAAACTGGTACGAGTCATGAGGATCAGTGAATATCCGGTTATGACGGATTTTCTGATGGGAAAACGTACAGATGTACATTCACAGGTTAGTTTGACCTACTTTAACCAACATCTTCCGCAAAACATCATTCACAATCAGAAAAAGAGTAATAATAATAGTAATACTAAAAATAGCAAGTGGGACAGCAGTGAGCTGATATACAAAAATACATTAAAACTGATTAAAACTTACAAAAAAAAAAGCATTAGTTTACATATTTTTTCTGCAAACTCCTTAAAGAAAATGATGCAAAGACTTTGATAGTCAATGTCTGAATGGTAATGTTCAGTTTTATCTAGTGTTAGCTTTAAATTTATGTATTTTTGTGTATAGATAAAGAATGACAGATCAGTTGGATGCGTTTTGCATTATACCTGTCACAGATCAGATAACAAAAGATTCCACCTGTCTGACGTTTTTTAATAAATTCTTCCTTTTTTAATACAAACTCTTTGCATGTTCTTCCTGTTTTCCTTAAATGGACAAATAGAAACATTCTGTCCAAAATTCAGAACCTTTTCCTCTAAAAGCTTGTGTGAATGTGATGTTTGACCAAATGATTTAAAGAAACTGATTGAACACGGTAATAACTTAACATTTCTTTGTTTCTTTTAATGTCACACGATATTATTGATGTAGACGTGTTTCCGGGGTTCTGTTATTGTAATAAGATGCTAAGGAGGCTTTTATCACAGGAGGGAGAGGTTGTTATCAGGAAGTGTCATTTTTCCTGCACCGCTCCCTTTATTTCTGGGTGTGGACGGGTCTGAGGACGGACATAAAGAGACAGAAACAAACCGAGGGACAGAGCAGAGACGACGGGTCTGAAGAGCCTCCATCCTTCACTGCAGCTGAAAAGGGTCATTTAAATCTTTAAATGTCTTTTTTGTTATCATTATTTACTATTTTAAAAAATGATTTTAGCAGAGAAGAAGTGAATTGTTCTGAAAAACTTTGTTTGTTGTTTCCAGGAGGACGAGGAGAAACTTTTTGACCAACAGCACAGGTTCGTTTTACACAGAAAAATAAATAATTTCATTGCCTCTGGAACAAAGGAGATGACTTTTACCACATTTTATTACATTTAAAACATTAGAAAATATTAACAATGTGTTAATATTTACAACAAGCTGACAATGGAGAGAAACTGCTAAAAATATATTTACTTAATTCTTAGCGGCAATGAAAAATATTAATTTTAAAACAATTCCACCTAATGGTGTTTTTGCAACTATATAAAGTCATAATTTTTTAGAAACATAACACAATAACAGGCACTGGTTCATTTAAATGCTAAACTTCCCCATAAATGTCATTACATTAAAAAAATCCAGTCATTTTGCAGTAAAACAGGTAAATTAGCTTTTAGATGTTAATAATAATAACATTTAAAACGAGATGCTTAGACATTTTGTCCGTCAATATCAAGCTAAACTGTTTGGTATTTCCAGCATCACAAAGTTTGTTCACTTCCTACCCAGGTCTGTCGCCGTGGTAACTGCTGCCTCACTTTGAACCAAACCTTTTTTTGCAACTGAGGAAGCATATAACTAGATTTTTTTTTTAACTCAGTTTTGTAAAGTTATTTGGAATGTAAAGAGTTAAAGTTGAGTTTATTTGCAGCAGGAGGGATCAGGTCCAGTCCTCTAGCGCCACCATTAGGCCTGTCACGATAGCAAATTTTGCTCAGCGATTAATTGTCTCAAAAATTATTGCGATAAACGATAATATTGTTTGAAGACCTTTTTACACTGATTTAATGGAAATGATGTAATAATGCATGTGATTTCTTGCCAAAGATAGATACACTTTATTTTCAAAAGAACACTAAACACTTGAGCTGATAAACAAAACAACCAAAAATAAAATGGATTCTCAGTCTCCATTAACAAAAAACTCACTTGAAAAAAAAAACTAAACAACATAAAGCCAAAGTGGAAATAAATACTGCATTCAACCTAAAGAGTGCAGATTATGAAGTCTGTATATTATGTTGCCCTTCAGTAATAATTAGATTTAAATAGAGAAGATGGGCACATCGACTACCTGATGCAATAGTTCACACTACATGATTTTTTGCTCCTATTTTTCCCCATACAACAATCTTAAAACGTTGGTCTTTCTAAGATTGTGTGGTGTGTTACGGTAGATCGTCGTTGCCGCTCCGATCTAAATCAGGGGTTTTCCCCGACTGGGAGCTTTAACGCAGCCTGTTGAATGTGACAGGTAGCCAATCAGAAAGCGTGGATTCTCCTCCGTGTTTTCTGAGGGGAAATTACGTCGGGGAATCCCAAACAGCTGACACGGCGCAACACGAAGTCCAGCGGACATTTTAGATGATATGTGGAAACAACATTAATGTTTATTCAACATGCAAAGAATATAGAAATGACAAGGGGAGGAGCTGGAGCGAAACTGCTACCGCAGTTGATAAACCCGGTAACTTTTCAGCTGTTCTTCGTTAACGTGACGTAAATAGGTTATAATGATTTTCATTCAGTCAGGACTTTACGCTGACACTAGCCACATGCTTTGCAGGTAGATTGTAGTAAAGCATTGATTAATGCCTGGTTTTAAATTAGTTCACTGAACTTGTAGCCATTATTTTGTGCCCATTGTTGGACACCACACGGCAGGAACGAACCGTTATGCCTAGGATTTCTGTCGGGTAATGTGTGGTCAGGTGGTCAGGTTTTGAAAATGGGCCGACAATCGGCCGACAACTCGTGTGCGCTGGGCATTATACTAAGTAAAATGAGGAAGGGGGGGTTAGTGGAGAGCACTGGAGTTGAGCCTTTTTTCATTCGGTGTCATCAACAGAAAGAGAAAAAGGCCAGAAGAGACGATAATGCCGATAATTAAAATGACGTCGATAGTTTTAATTTATCGTACGATTAATCGATTTACCGTTTATCGCGACAGGCCTAGCCACCATCCTGCAACCTTTAGGTGCATCTTTACTCCAACAGACCAGGATCAGCTCTGAACAGACCTGCTAACCCACCATTCGTTTGATAATCAGGAAGCAGCTGAAAGTTGCAGGAAGGTAGCTCTATAGGACTGGACTTCAGCACCCCTGATTTACAGAATCGTTCTGGTTTTTAAAAAATAAAAAGATTTATGTGTTGCACAGATTTAGCAAAAGAAGAATATGAGCTAAAGGAGAAATGTTATATGACATCTACAGACAGATCCATGTGATCCAGACACTGATTTATTTTTTTTCCTGAGGGTAAAACAAAGCAGCTGAATCTTCTTCTACTAACTTTGTTTCTTTTTGCTCTGTCAGCTGTTTTCCAGCTTCCAAGATGCTCCGCCCCCTGCTTTACCTGTGTACTGTCATGGCACTGACAGGTAAATGTTTACACACTGAAATATTGCAGCTTACAAGTTCTGTGTGGAAAGTAACCATTAAAACATTTAATCATTGAAAAATATTCAAACATTTTAAATCCCTAAAGTCAAGCAATTATTTTCAAAAGAAGATCTGTAGAGTTATGTGAAATAAATTTAAATTTACATTGAAAATTTAGATTGAACTTTTTATAGAATTGAAATCCTAAATGATAATGACTTTTTTTTATGAAGGAACTGCATAGTGGTGTGTTTAGTGGCACATTTGTCTGCACTAGTTTTGCATTGAAAAACTAATTTAAAGTAGTTTCTTTAGCTTCTCTGCCCAAAATAATCGTCCATGCATACAGAAATAGAAATAACTAGATGTACAGATGGCCTTTCATGAAGTAAACTTGAACTTTTTTATGCTTTCCTGACTACTTTTTGTGTCTCCACGCCTGCAGGTGCTGCTGGAGCCGACATCTGCACTGTGACCGGCCCCGCCGTCATCGACTTCACAGGCCAATTCTCTCCTGTGGCGGATCGGTGTGTGTACTCCATGCTCTCAGACTCATCAATGGGCTTTGAAGTGTTTGCCACCTTCAGGGAGCGCCGTCGCAGAGACGTGAGCTTTTTGGACAGCGTCACCCTGAAGCTGCAGGATCCAGCGGTTCAGTTTCACCTTCAGCAAGGAGGGAGAGTCCAGGTGAGCCAATCTGACACCAGCTGTGTTTCCATTACAGATGTCTGCAAAACGTCACCAACATTTTGCTTCCATTAAAATCACACGTGAATATATTTGTTCATGTGATAAGTGATAATTATGATGTTAATGTCACTTCCTGTCGTCTTCTTCATGGTTTGCACCAGTAGCAACATCCAGTTGTTGATCAGTTGATGCAAAATAAACGCTTTTGCAAAATAAACCAATTTCAATATGGCCAAAACAAATCCACCAAAACTTTATCAGTTTTTTGAAACTGGTGTTTCCATTAAGCACATTTATTTTTGAAATGTCAAATTGCTCCATTATGTGGTCAATGGAAACCCAGCTTGTGATATTTATGATTGATTTATCGCTACCACCAACTTTTCTGTTCTCTGCCACAGATGAACGACGCCCAGCTGAACCTCAGCAGCTCAGGCCAGAAGCTTCACGGCGTTTGGATTTCCAAAGACACAACTGGAGTCATGGCAAACGTTACAATCTCCAATCACACAATTTATTTGTTCTTTGACGGCTCCACGGCACAGATCCACATAGAAAGTAAGATCAGAATGAAAAGTCTTACATTTCAGCAGGAGAGAGCAAAACTATCTGACCCACATTCTGTCCTGGATGTTTTCAGAACCAGTTTGGCCGTCTGCTGATGGTCTGTGTGTAAACGCCGGCAGTATCTCAACCCAGAGGCTAAATCTCTACAGCTCCTCCAGGTAGACGCTCAACAAACACACTTTTTTTTTTGGGGAGAAAAATCTCAGACATTTTCACAATAACCTCAGACACATTGTAGAAAAATGTCTGAGTTTCAAAAGTAAAAGATTTTTTAAACCAGAAATTTTCATGTTTATTTTTTAGTAAATTTCTGAAATTAATATTAATTTCTGAGCTTTTTGGTGGAAATTTACCCCTTTTTTTTCTCCCATGTATAATTGCCCTAATACACCATTGGGGAGGTAGTTCTACTCTTGAGTAAAATTTTTGGGTAGTTACTCACCTCTGCCCAAATGTAACAAGTTTGTTTAAGGACAAGCCAAAAAAAGAAAAGCTTGTCTTATAATCTTGTGGTTTGTCTCCATCTAGCTGTCAGACTGAGTACAACGACTTTCTTGACACTTCAATCAACTGCAGCCTGATAATGGACCAGTGAGTAGATTTAATCACACTAAAGGAAATATTTATATGTGTTTCTTTTATTAAAATAAACAGTAAACTGCACCTCTAAAATATTCATGTAAAGACCAAACATAAAGAGATAAAAGAGACAAATATGACAATATTAACGTTAAACATGCTGCATCACATCTGATATGTTGCATTTTTATTTTTCTTCCGTCTGATGCGTAGCTGCAACATCCTGAAGGAATCTCCCTTCTCCTCCTGTAACGATGACATCGACCCGGCTCCCTACATCAACGCCTGCAGCGACACTTTGTGCAAATATCCCTCAGTGGACGGTCTGTGGTGTCACTTCCTGTGGGCGTACGCCAGAGCCTGCACCCTGACCAGCAGAGCCTTACTGGGAGACTGGAGGCCTGCTGACTGCTGTAGGAACTGGTCCCCTTCAGCTGAATTTTTATATAACTTTAATGTATTTATGCTGATTTTCCACCATGTTTCTCTGCAGCCTCACCTGCAGCTTTTTGCCAGGACAAAGTTTGCAGTGATCATGAGTTTTGTGGAGAGAAAATCAGTGGGGGAACTGGCTGCCTCTGCAGAGCCGTGTTTGCCTACGACTACAAACAGTCAAACACTCTGAGTGAGACAGCTGTCGTTCACAGTCACAGTAAGACCGAGTCAAATCATAAAACTCATTTTCTTCTTGCAATTCAACTTTCAGGTGAGCCAACAGTCTGCAGGAAGAACTCTGGTTCAGTCACTCTGATTGGATGCCTGCTGGAGGAAAAAGGCGTCGACTACTCAGTCCTACACCTGAACGACCGGAGCTGCAGGGGAGAGATGGACCAGGAGAACCACATGGTGACCTTCAGCTTCGACAGCAGCAACAGCTGCGGGACGGAGATCATGGTGGGTTCATCACTCCAACTCCACCGCAAAAACACAAAATATTAACACGTATTTTTGGATTACTTTCTAGCACAAACGTCTTATTACACTTGAATTAAGACGACTAACTTATCAGCAAGATATTGAATTAAGTAAATAATTCCCTAATATTGACGAAAAAGTTCTAGTTCCACTGCCAGATTATTTCACTTAAAATCTTGGGAAAAATGTTTTGTTAAAAGTTAATTAATCTGCCACTAGAACTAGTACTTGTTCAGCAATATTAATGAATTGTTGACTTAAAACAAGCTGAAAAATTATTTTTGTCTTATTTTAAGTGTAATAAAATATTTGCACAAGAAACTCGACCGAAAATATTTGGTGAGGTTTTGTGTTTTTGCGGCGTAACCTTGAATCAGAACAGACCCACGAGTTCCCACTTCACTGACCAGGTTCATGAAGACGACGTCTTATTATTGTACTTTACGCTCATACAGAACAATGGAAGCCAGATAATCTACAAGAACGCCATCAAGTACCAGAACAGCTCTGACATCATCACTCGCCAGGACCAGTTCTACATGGACTTCTCCTGCCTGCACACCCAACCCGAAACAAAGATCGTTGCCTTCAACATCAAGGACAGGTGTGGCATTCAGGTTCCTTCAGCTGAGAAACCTTGATTCTAAATAACATTACTGTAAAAATTTTTCAGGTTCTGAAACACGCAGGAAAAAATTCCCCGTTAGCCACTTAAGTTTCAGGATGACGTTTATTTTTCAAGATGGCCGCTGTTTTTGAGCCTTTTAAACAATGTGTTTCCTGTTTTCATGACCAGAGCAGAACGTGTGTTTTTGACTTTGGTCATCCTGTTTATACAACTTTAAAGTAATAATATGTATCAAAATCAGAAACTGAGGAGTTTACCGTTTCCAGTCGTCAACTGGGAGGAGATGAAGATGTGAGATTCAGATTCTCAGTGGTTAGCATTAGCTTCCGCTAATTTTCTTTAGTCTAAGCATTTTAGTGTTAGCTTCTGTTATTTTTTTGTACTTGTTTAGTGGTTTTAGCATTAGCTTCCGCTAATTTTCTTTAATCTAAGCGTTTTAGTGTTAGCTTCTGTTATTTTTTGTACTTGTTTAGTGGTTTTAGCATTAGTTTCTGTTCATTTTTCTTATGTTTAGCCATTTAATGTTTGTTTCTGTTAATATTTGTTTCTGTTTAGTGTTTTTTATTGTTAGCTTTTGCTCATTTTTTATATATTTAGCAGGTTAGAGTTAGCTTCTGCTAAATTCTGCACATGCTTAATGATTATAGCATTAGCTTCTGCTAATTATTTATACATTTAGTGGTTTGGCATTGCTCAGACTCTGGTTTAGTAAATTGGTGCTTAGTGAACCTCATATTGTGGTTAGCTGTGACCATCAATGGCAATAACTACTGCTGATTTTAGTAACAACTATTCTCTGTTACAATCATGGCGGCCATCTTGGAAAATATAAATAATTATCAGTAAATGTGATTTTTTTTTTGTGGATCCAATTATGTGTGATTAGACACCAAAGTATTTTATCTGGGATAAACGTCGACAAATTTAGTGCAAAAAATTCATTTTTGTCGGAACGTCACAGAAGTGAAAGGTTTTGCTGCCGTATTATGGGCTGCGCTAAACGTGCTGCTGGTGTTTCTGTGTCCGAAGCTCTGTGGTCGTCATAGTGAAGTCTGGAGAATGGAATTACACCGTGGCCATGAAGGCCTACACCGACCCCGGCCTCACACGCGCTCTGGACCCAACGACTGGCGTGGTTCTCAACCAGAAGATCTGGGTGGAGCTGACGACCACTGGGCTGGATGCAAACGTGATCGCCGTGGAAACGGATTCATGCTGGGCAACCAGTCGCGATTCTCCCAGCAGCCAGCCAAGATATGGCCTGATCAAGAACGGGTGAGGCGCTTCTATAAAGAGTTGATGTTCCTAGCTACTTAATAAAGATAAACCATAAACGGATTTTTGATTCTAAAAATCTTTCCTCTGGTTCTGTAGCTGTGCTGACCCCGGCGACCAGACGGTGCAGGTGGAGGGAAACGGAGAAGGAACCTCCAACCGCTTCTCCTTCAACATGTTCCAGTTTACTGGGAGCGCTGGGGACGTTTATCTGCACTGCAAGCTGCAGCTGTGTGTCAAACAGGGGAACAGCTGCACTCCGGTACGCCTGCCTGAAATCAGTGGAAAACTGGAAACGCAGACATCCATGTGTATTCACAACAATCTCTGAAGATCCGAACAATTCTTTATATTTTTGTTGCTGTGGTTGCATTCTTGGAAGTTTTATAAGATAAATAATCCTCTGTGTCTTTAATCAAACTCCCAGGACTGCAGTGGCGGCGCTAAAAGACGACGCAGATCCACCAGGTCTGGACATCCAGCCGTCATCAGCCTGGTCTGGACTCAGTAGGTCAGATTGTTTATTTCTACGTTTTAACAGTTTAATAATCGTCAGCTGTCCATTTAAAAGATAATGGTCACGTCTCTTTAAGAGAAAAGCTTCCTGCATAAAGTTACATTAACTTTTAAAGATTCATCTAAAAGATGGTTAGCGATAATCTGAAAGTTTGTCCAATTTTTAAAGTTTTTGAATGAAACGATGATTTCAGAGAATTACAGCAGCCATTCATCTGATTGGTTTGTTTTCAGCTTTCACCTGGTTTTAAATATTTTGAGTGAAATAATGTTTTGAACGATCAAAAGCCTGAAAACCAGAAATTAGAGCTAAAATTTACTCCAAGAAACGACTATTAGAAATGATTCACTGGTGAAAGGGTTTAAATGAACGAAAACATCACAACTTCATCTTAATGTTTCTCCAGCTGGTTTCCATAACGACTGGGATGGATTACAGGCTGCAGAACTTCATCATCTGAATCCAGTCCTGAAAGTGGAGGAGCTAATTCACAGCTGAAAGCTTTTGCGTTTGTTTGAAGGAGAAATGTTTTAGTTACAGACGTGCAGAAGAAGAAAAACAGGATCAAACTGTTCAGCATGTTTTGATTTTACTGAGTTTGGGGGAAAATTATGTGGGTTACATCTACTTTAATAAAAACTTGTTCTATATCAGAAGGCCTATAAAGGTAAATTTAATCAGATATCCTGAAGTTTACAATCTAAATAATTTCCTTAACAAATGTTAATGTATGTGATTTGTAGCCTGTAGAGTCTGAGTCGATATGTGGTATGTTTAATTTTCTTCATTTGAGATTTCAATGATATTTTCCAGCTAATAAAAGAGAAACTTAGTGACAACAGTCAACAATATAATTAACTTTGTAAAAGAAGATGAGATTATTTTTATGGCCAGTTTCCACTGTAAAGCTGTAATATCTCCTGCTTTTGATGGTTTCCTTTTATTGTTGTTTTCAGGGATAATGTACTTTTTTTTTTTCAACTGTTATACAAGCATATAAAAGACAAAAAACAGTGAATAAAATGATGTGGGTTTAAAGAATTGTGATTGTGTTATTTTTGGTTGCAATCAAGATGAAGACGTATTTAAGTCTAAGTGAAAATTATCTTTAGAATCAGTTTTTTCATGAGGATGGCAAAGATAATATGAAGCAAAGCTGCTTCATATATTTTTATTTTTGTTTTGTATTTTCATATCCCGAAAATAATAAAATATTCATGTTGTTTCATAATAGATCACCAGAGGGCGCTAACCTTCACTATGTCCTACAAGGAAGGAATTAAATCTATACAAGCTTTACTAAGATTTTTAGTTTTAAAGATTAATTATTTAAAAAAACAAATGAAATCTGAGAAACAAAGAACTTTAGTAACTTAGAGCTTGTGAAGGTTTGATTATAATTGTAATAAATATTTAATTATTTATGCATTAATACTCAGATCTCTGGGAATGCAGCTTTAAATCAAATTAATTCTTAAAATGTCACATTTTCTTTATTTTCTTCAATGGAAATCTTACCAAATTAAGAAATTAGCTTTAACTTTTACCATAAAGTAAAATCAACCCATTCAAAGGTTTCTGTGTGTTGTTTTATTCACATTGACACTGATTCTCATAAATCATGAGCAGCAACAACAATATAAGTTATGTTACTGCAGCAAATCTGGGGAATGATTCTTATTTTTTAAAAGTCTGGCAGTATCACGTTGGGTTTCACTGCCAGATTAATTGATTCATCACAAAAACTCGTTTAAGACGCATCAAGTTATTAGAGCTGAAAACAGGGAAACATGTACAAATACACAGGATGTCATGAAATAACACATTAAAAAGTAAAAATAAGACGTTTGTCTTCCACTGACTGAATCAAGCAGATGAGCTTTAAAAATCACTCAAGTAAAAAAAAAATCAACCATTAACACAAACATGGACAAACTTCTTCAGATTTTAAGAAAATAAAACGGACACTAACTTGCTCCAAAACGAGACAAAATAATACATTTCTGTTTAACTAATACACTTAAGGAAGCCAGTTAAAAATTAAATATTTAAATCACAGAAAGTAACAATAGATACAATATTAAATACTGAGAAATGATTGGGAGTCAGTCATAGAAAGAGGAAGATGACGACTTCAGAAAACATCTGATCTTCATGATGGATCAGATTTCTGCCGTGAATTTCAAAAATCTCCAGAAAATCCAGAAGGATAAATGATGGTGGAAGAAAGGCTGATCAAGAGCACGACATCAGACTGAACGATTCACTGATTCAGTTCACTTCAGTTCAGGTCCCAGTTCAGTTCAGGTCCAAATACTCTGACATCACAGCAGGAAGTCGCCCAGAGGAGACGATACGAAGTCCAGGAAGCAGCAGCTGGTCGTCATCCTTCACCCTGAAGGCGGCCGTGGTGAAGTCACTGAGGTTCTCAAAGGAACCTAGAAATTTAAAATCAGATTTAAATAAAACCAAACCTGGAGAAGCAGCATTCAGCTTCTATGCACCACAAATCTGGAATAAACATCCAGAAACTGCAAAACAGCCGAAACACTGAGTTCCTTTAAATCTGGACTAATAGCCCATCTGATTAGGGCTGATTTTGAACCATCATAAATGAAACACTGACCCAGATATCTGATGTGCATCAATGGGTTTGTTGATTTTCACTCATCAAAATGTGATGTTTGTTTCTGGTTTTCTCAATTGTTGACTTTATGTTTCTTTTTACGTTGTATTTTTGTGTCGCTGAAATGTGCCACACAAATAAACTTGATTGATTGATAAATGCAAAGCTGCAGAATATAACTGTGCTTTCAGTCAGGATTTAAAATGAGCAACTATTTTGAATCTTCCAGGTTTTCAGACTGAATATAAAATCTTAAAATTAATCAAACCTTTTTTGCTGATAAACTGCTAAAGTGTTATTTAGGGTTCAATCTTTATGTTTCTGTGTGAATTTTGACATTTGTGTGTATCTTTGTTTACACCTGTATCGTCGTCGTCTCGTCCTGGACATTGTTCATCTGAGTCTTTGTAACAGATGGTTAACATCTATTTTTTTTTGTTTTTTACAGTACAGTGCTGCTCCTGCTGCTCCTGCTGCTGCCAACACCAGGAAAACGTAGAGAGCGATCAATCCTTTATTTTCTGTTGGAGGATTCGCAGTTGGACTCACAGGTTGTTTGTCACCAGCTAATGGAAAGAAGCATTTAAGAAAAAAGAGATAATCATTCAAAAATTATGACAAGTCATTTATAATCCATCTTTTATCTGGCAGAAAAACTGATTTTTCTGGTGCATTTATAAAAAAAACATAATTACTATTAAATAATTACTTTCACATAAATAGTCGACATTTTCACCATATTTTGAACAAAATTACAGCACTGCTTTATTATACACAAACACACGCTAATATCATTTTTTCTACTGCTTCTTAGAGATAAAACAGTTCAAATGAACTTTATAAACTCACCTCTGACTATTAGCTGACAGGCAGCAGAGCCGAAGCCACAATCTGCCTGGATCTCACACAGATACAGACCAGAGTCATTGATCCTCAGCCTGGACACGTGCAGTTTAATCCGTCCGTCTTTAAGGAGTTCTTTATCACTCTGGACTCGTCCTGCAAACTGTTTATCCTGAGACTGCGACACCTCCGCTCCACCATGCTCATGGAACAAGATGGACACTTTTTTGTTTTCGGTTATTAATGTGAACATCATGAACTCGAAGCTCAAGCAGGAGTCGGGTTCGGTGGTGAAGGTCCACTCCAGAGCGACGCTGTGGTTCTCCTCTGCCTGATAGCTGCTCTGTGTCACATTCACTACAAATGTTGCTGCTGAGGAGACAGAGAGGGAAAGAGAGGAGCAGACACACTGAGAACTGGAACATGGGAGTCTTTCAGCTCCATCTTTCTGTCTCATGATCGTCTCTGTGCTCTGCTGGATCCAAGTGTTTCCTTCACTGGCTGCGTTTCCGTTACAAATGTGTGCAAATCTTCGTCATTGTCTGCTAGGCTTGAAAAAACACAATTTCCCAACTGCTGTGTCTCAATTTTAAAAAAAAAGTAATCAAAATCACAGGTGAATAAGATTTTTAACGCAAAACGTTGTTAAAAATCATGACAATGGCCGATGTAAACAGCTACACATGAGATATACTCATATTTAAGCCACAGGGCTCATCATGCAGCAGCTGTCAGAGACGTCGGCGTTTGGTTCAGGTGTTGGAGCAACGAGCCCAAAACCTGAGCGGATAGTCGGCCATTTTACAAAAGAGTTTTGGATTCAACACATTTGAATGACTATAAACTGAGGGATGCTGTGAGATCTGGAGGAGGCAGCTGCACATTGTCCGAAAAAACGACAACACACCATCATCCTCCTTCCACTTCCTGTTGTTTCTTCATTGTTTTGGCCAGTCGTAACGTCCGACTGCTGATCATGTGACTAATGATGCGAAAACAGAGTTTCTACCAAAATGTACCTATTTTACACGGCCAGAAAACCTTCATCCTAACATCCTGCTGCCATTCAGGACATTTATCTTCATAACTTCAACTTGAGAAATTCTATCCTCCATGGAAACACAGATGATGACTTTTCACTGATTATTGACGGATTTAGACGGAACAGAGACAAGATGGAGACTGACCACAGAGACATGAGCTGAGGATGAGGAGCAGCAGGATCCTGGAGATCATCTTCATCCTGAGAGAGGAAGAGGAGGAGAGGCAGCAGAACATCAGGAACAATGTTTCTGTTTATTTAAATCACTTAATTTTACCAATATAATATCTGATGATGTTCATTAATGTGAGAAAAAGTGAAAATCCTGGAATTTACAACAGAAATATGAAACTTTCTTCTTTTATCTCAATCTCTGAGGTTAGATATTAATCTGCCGCTGCAGAAATGTTAATTATTTAAAACCTGTCATAAATGTTGTATTAACTGTAATTTTATATATTTTTGGAGGGACTTTAGGTTAATATCTAGTATAATCCAGGATCGTCTCAATAAGCAGTATCTCCATCCAGGCCGTTTTCTGGACAACTTTTCTGTTGCCTTGTTTTTTGTTTTTCACTTTATAAGTTTTCAGTCTGAATCCTTTTAGCAAAAACCAGATTTGTAGATCTGGAACAGACAAAATTCATGGAAAACAGTAAAAAGAATATCAAATAATTATATGAAGGTTTTATTTCATCTCCCTTAATGTTTAATTTATGCATCAGTTCCAGTTCAGCCTTTTCCTGATAATGAAGCTCATTTTTCTCCCAAACAATAAGAGAAATAATTAAGATATCTAGACTATTAAAAGCATAAAACAACAACAACACAATTAGAATATTTTAGATTTGCTTTCATAAACTCATAAACCTGCCCTTGCATTTTCATCCCCTGGATTTCCCCAAATGTTTATTTTTTATATTTTGTGCGTTCTGCTTTAAGGAACAACCTGCTTGGGGGAAAAGACGGGAAGAATTGCAAAGTAAAAATGAAAACGCGTCAGATGACATGTTAGATCGGAATGTGTGAATTTGTTCTTTGACCAGATTTCTCAGCCTGTTTCTGTCTCTTCAGTCGTTCATCATGAGTTTATTCCTGTCGGGAGATAATCTGTTGGAATGCGTCTAAAACATATTTATTTACTGAAACAGTAGATCAAAATGTTGCTCTGAGATCCTCTGTGAAACGTCTGTTCTTATCTCAGGCACACCATCAGAATGTGTCGGCGCTCTCAGGATTAAAAAAAGCGATAAAGATTAGATGGGTGGGAAACTCTGTTCATGGTTCGTTAAAGATTATTCCTACAACTCGACTCCTAAGTTCCTCCCAGATCTTGTGCATCAGTTTGTAAATTTGACATAAATCCTCCATTCTTCAGATTAATCTGTGGCTCAGAGATTTTTTTTTAAGGTAACAAATCCCAATTTTTATTCACTTCATGACCTTTTAATCAGCAAACTGACAAATCTCATTACAACCTTAACATTAAGCCCAGATATAAACCATGTTTAATCTGAGTTAGTAATATCTAGATGATTCATCATCTTCAATAACTACATATATATATATATATATATATATATATAGATACTGTATATACACACACACACAGGGTGGGATGTAAGTCTCCATACATAGGAGAATGTAAAATGTATATTTGTTTTATATTTCAGATACCCAAGAAGATGCGTTTGACAAAAGAGCAAAGAATTGAAATTATACTGATGCCCGGATCAGGAAGCTGTCACACAAACTTTAACAGAAAACATGGAACGAGCATCACACACACGACGCTGCGGTAAAAATTATTTGCAAGTTTCAGAAAACTGGAAATGTTGCAGATCAACCATGAAGTGATCCGAGACGTGCAGCCATTAAAAACGGTTGTCCAATATTAAATGTTTATTTTTTCTATGTATGGAAACGTATTACCCTGTATATAAGAATAAGAGATTGTGAAGTGGTGGAAAATGTACAACATGAGAAAATAAAGCTAATTACAAAAACTAGCATAGCCAAGAAATGTGCAGCTGCTTTGTAAATAATCAAAAACAGAAAAAATCTTAATTATAAATGTTGTCTGAAAGGCCAAACTAGAAAATTACAGTGAAAAAAACAAAAATATTTACAATATTATTTTATCTAAACCTCGTGAAAATTCTTAAAGTAATAAAAGATTTATTTTTATTATTAAATAACTTGAACAGATGGAGAACCAGGATTAACTGTTTGTTGAGTAAATTTAAACAAAACAGAGTTTATTTATTTTGGGGAAAAATCTGTTTTTGTTTTTATTGTAATAATTAATCCAACTCTGGTCTGCTATCTCTAATAATTAGTTGTAAAAATCTTTATTAAAATTTCTGCAGTCAAACTCTTTATACAGAGCAGCTTTCTGAACGTTTCCCTGCTCATTTTTTATGGGTTTGGAAAGCCTGCATGCCATCACCCTAATCTTTAACTCTGTCCTCAAATTCTCTGAAATTAAAATTGACTGAGTTAATGTTATTATTGTAAACAACATATTGTTCCCAATTGGAAGAAACTATCTGTAAAAGTGTATAAATGCCGTAAAGAGAGGGAGAAAATGTTAAAACTTTAACACTAAATCTCTCAGGGTTGTGAATAATTATGTCGTTTTTCCTGCTGCTGAAAAGAAAACATGTCGGGACAAAACTTTGTCACGCAGAACAACAAAGGTTTGTTTTGTTCCTCCAAGTTCCTCAAAGAAAACATTAAAAACAACAAACCTGAAGCCTTCAGGCGGTTTGTTCGGCTCCATCCGCTTCCCTCAAGAAGTGTAAGAAAAACAAAAAGTTATGAAATCTTCAACAAACCAGATTATATTTCACCTTCAGGTTTTGTCCTCAGTGCATCAGCGCTGGACTGAAAGGTAAGGAATTAAATAAATTCACAGAGAAACAAAAAGGTTTTTATCGTTTGTCTCGTTGAATTCCCATTGTGATTACAAAATATTAATGCTGATAACTTGATAGACAAAAAAAAATAAAACTTGATATGAAACAGAAAGTCAAGATTTAAAGTCAGAAGAGTAAAAATATGGTAAAATATTTACTCGCATCGTCTTTTCGCAGGTTGTCTGATCGTTTCGCGCAGACAGACGACAGACTGACTGACTGACTGCTGTTCAGTTTCTATCTACGTTTCTGACGCAACAACATTCTTTGTTAAACAATTTAAGCTCTACACCCATTTTTTTTGTTGTTGTCTTTGAACCAGAACTCTCATGTTTGAATCTGATCAGATTTTTATTCTCACTGAAGGTAAAAACAAAAGTCGGCCTCTGATTTTACGTCTGCAGTTCAGAGAAATGTTCTGCTGCCAGACAGACATGTTTATCAGAAACCTTCATCTAAAGAGATTTAATCCAGCCAGATCACTGCTTGTTGTCGTGTCTGTGGGAATATTGGCTGGGATTGAGCTAACACAGATTATACAATCTGAAAAGACAAATTCACAGGAAAAATGTTTTATTTCATGTTACATTTTTCTACAGAGGCTTCAGCTCTGCAACTTCACTGTTATCAAAAAACAAGTTTTATGTTCATAGAAATCATGAATTATACAAATGTGATACCAATCAATCAATAAATAGATTAATCAGGGATTAGGATTACAAGATGATCAAATGGATGAACGGTAAATAAAACAGCTGCAGGTCGGGACTTTCTGAGCAAACCGTCAGAAATATTCTGGTCATGAGGGAACTGAGTAAGAAAAGAAACTTGTCAGACAAGTTGAGTTCACAACAAACAGCAGCAGGTAATTAAAACCAGTCCGACTCTTTATTCTTTCTACAAGGTAACGTTTCTATTCGGGGGTTATTTTTGAAAACGACTTTAACTAAAGGTGCATTACAGAATCACTGGTTTATCGTGGCACTAAAGCAGGGATTTTCTTATTTTAAACAGATTTTATGTTGCATGTTTTCCCATAAATGATGAATGACTCACTCCTGCTGTTCATCACCAGTTTGTTTTTAGGTTCTCAGGTAAAACTATCAGGAAGCAAACCTGGTTCTGTGATGCATCATAAATAATAGAAGATGATCAAAGACAGAAAATATGTAACTGTTTTGTGTTTCACTGGGATTTTATGTGTCAAACCAAAACAAAGTGGCTTATAAAGCTTTACACAGTCAGACCCATAATGAACTAGTTTTATGGCATAAAGGTTTGAAAATCATTTATCTTCCTTATTTGAGTTTAAGTGAAACGTGTGACAAGTGCTCTGTGTGTAAAAGAAGAGGAATATTTCAATAAAAGAGTCAGACATTTTCCTTCTGCTCCGGCGTGTTGTTGTTTTCTGAGGAGGAAGTTCCGGTGTTCTAGCGCTAAACTCCCCCTGCTGGTTGCATCCGGGCACTACATCAACCAAACCACACCAGATATGAACATATTTAGCCCAAACTGCCGTCAAAACATGGCAAATGTAAATAATAACATTACTAAAAAGAGTAAATGTACATCTGAAAGGTAAACAAACACATATCAACCCATCTCATGAGCAGTGAGTCAGTTTGAGTTCAGAACAATGGGCAGAAAGGTCAGTGTCTGGGTGTGGAGGCCGATGGAAACATACCGTAAAACCTCAGCAACAACAAATATCTCCACAAAGTATCGACTCAGGGCAGCTAAACACAAAACATGACTACACTTTCAGATTCTTTTTTATTTTATTTACAATGACATGTCCCTCTGTTGACCTAAAACATAAATAAAATAAAAATTGATATGAATATTTTTACAGGCACTAAACCTACATTACAGCTGGTTAAACTTATATGTTATATTTTGCTACATTATGCATTTTACAACATACAGGACTTAATCACTTCTCCATGTGACATATAGAAAAATGTAATGAGCCTTTATAGAGCTTTGATACTGGAGCTACATTACAGCAGTCATAACTGCAAACACATTTCTACACCAGGCTGCAGTCAGGTTGGAGGTTGATGCCTTGGCCCAAAGGCACGCCGACATTCACTTGAACCTCCCTGGAGTTTTCCCTCAGGTTATACTGACTGGGTTATTAAAACTTGATTTTTGACCAGTGCGTTTCCTTCTCTGGATGAGTAAAACTGCTGTTGCTGCTGCTGCTGCTGCTGCTATCAGTGCCAGGATGACGCAAAGACTCAACCTACTTCGATTTTCTGTTTGGGGATTCAGTCTGAGTCTCTGAACCTGCAGAGGCTCAGGAGCCGCTGAAACACAAGAAGTTAAGATTTCATTAAATCATATTTTATTTCAACAGAACGGTTTTTACACGCAAGAGTGATTTAAGAACAACAACAACAAAAAAACTAGTTAAATACATCAAATAATTACAGAAGATGATGAGAATTGTGTATTTGGGGAAAGTGGTGTAAATAATATATCAATCTAAAAAATTAAACTATAGAATAAAAACAGGAAAAGGATCAAAATTGTGATGAAATCTAACATTTTAAAGAGATCAATTACAAAACATTCAAAAAGAAATAAAATATTGGTTAAAAAGACACATTTTAGCTTTTTAATATACATTAAAATAGCACACAGAAAAAACATTTCACTCATTATCAGAAGCATCATATTTGCCCTCTGCTGATTTTGCTTGTGATCTTAGGTTGAAGCATTACTCTTTATATCATCAGTTGTAAAAATAAAACGGCTGATTCTCAACTTTAATCTCAGCAGGTTTTTTATTTTTAACAGATGCTAAATGATCTGGATTAGAGGAACTGAAATCTGCTTACCAAATACGACCAGTTCAGCTGCTGCAGAGCCGAAGTTGTGATCCGTTTTAATTTCACACACATACAGGCCAGAGTCTTCAGTCCTCAGTCTGGACACATGGAGTCTGGTCCGTCCCTCTGGCAGGACGTCTCTTTCACTTTGGACCCGTCCTGCAAACTGTTCATCCTGAGACATCGGCACCTCGACTCCATCGTGTTCATGAAACAAGACTGACAATTTGTCATCGGTGATCAGAGTGAAAATTATGAAATTGAACTTTAAGCAGGAGTCGGGTTCGGAGGTGAAGGTCCACTCCAGAGTGATGCTGTGGTTCTCCTCTGCCTGATAGCTGCTCTGTGTCACATTCACTACAAATGTTGCTGCTGAGGAGACAGAGAGGGAAAGAGAGGAGCAGACACACTGAGAACTGGAACATGGGAGTCTTTCAGCTCCATCTAGAGAGCTTTCTGTCACAAAGACAAGATGGAGACTGACCACAGAGACATGAGCTGAGGATGAGGAGCAGCAGGATCCTGGAGATCATCTTCATCCTGAGAGAGGAAGAGGAGGAGAGGCAGCAGGACATTAATAAACATCCACAGCATCTGATGCTGATTATTATCCTACATGTTCCACTTCATTAAAACTCTGGTGAAAACCGACAGCTTGTCTATAACTGAGGACATGAAACATGTTGGATCAAAGACAGAAAACATTTTGTCAAAGTGATTCTGGATCTGGAGAAACTTTAACTTTAACTAGGCAGCATTATGTGTTTTCCAGGCACAAAGTGCTATTTTATACTTTAATATTAGGCCAAATATTAATGTGTTAAATTAGGAAGTAAAATTTCTTTTAAATCATATGTGATATATGCAGCATTTTTAAAACAACTAGTTATGCCCAATACTAATTAGGCCTAATTAGGCTGGAGTTTCTGAACTCGTACATGAAAAAATCAAAGCAACACTCCAGGTATGCTTTTAATAATGACAAAAAGGTCAAAACGTTGATTTTACATGATGCTGTCCCTTTAATTCTATTCAAACACATTCATATGAAAAAATCTGATCAATCTGAATGTTGATCCGTTTCATTCATAATACAGAGTTCAGTTTAACCTGAACTTCTTTGATTCGCATATTTCCTACAACTAATAAATCCATTGTTCCAGTGTTTCTGCAGTATTACACCAATTACATAAACCAGTAAGATGTTTCTCCAGCTTAAGTCAAAGAACTGTGACCGGTTCTGATTCTATTTAGAATTATCTCCTCCCTCCTGTTTATTCCTCCAACTCTAATAACATCAACTGGATTTTATATCCTATATAAATGAACAGGTGTTTCATTTCATAACAGGCAGCAGCAGGTAGTCAGAAATATTCTCTTGCTGAATAATTTGGGTCACAGCACCACCTGTTGGTTGCAACTGGAAACTCCTAGAGATAGAAACACATCAGGATGTGTAAGTTTATTATTCTGCAGTTCCAAACTAGTGCAGGCGAAACATCAGGGAGAGCCAACAAAGGTAATATGGAGCAGATGGGCGTAATCAAGCTTTTTTTTTTAAAGATATCTTAAGATGAAAATAAAATTAATATAGAAGACATACAGTAGTTTTCTGTTTTGCTTTGTTTGTCTTTTGTTTATTTTTTAGTTTTAAAATGTGTGTAATATATATTTAGCATCCCGATCCACACTCCGTACCAGTACATGGAGGTTATGCGCATCTAAACGCTGTTTGCCAACAGCCATAAAAAAAGAAGGAAGGAAGAACAGGAAAAAGAGGATGAACAAAATGAAAAGGAAGGACAAAAAGTATGTAGTCAAACTATGAGGAAGTGGAGAGAAATCACAGGCAGAGCAGAGCTGAAATGGACAAAAGCTGTGCAAAGGGACAGGCTGAAGGGAAAAGGAAATAGATCTAAAAGATAACAAAAGGAGGGAAATCCTGAAACTAACATGAACAGCAACATTAAGAAACAATAATCAAAAGAAACCCAAGTTTTAATGCTCCATTAAACAGCTGAATCAAATGAATTAATTCCCTCACCAGCATTCAGTCAGGTTTTTCTTTGATTTATTTGGGTTGGAGAAGGAAAGTATTCAAAGGCTGCAAGACATTTAACCTTGAAGAAGAAACAAACTAAAACATATCAGATTGTTTTTTTTTGTTCTCTTCCTGAAAGACCAATCTGTCTGCATTCCTGAACTCACTGCAAGATGTCTGAACCAGAACTTCAATCACAACATCAACTTTGCATGAAAGTCTCTGTGTTGTGCATCAACTTTTACATTACTTTGTTAATAAATACATGAAAGAGTGAGTTTTTACTGATAAAAGTAAATTAAAAATATCAAATAAAGGTCATTTGAGAAGTTTATTTATGCAAATGTTTTACTGATTTGATCACAGGAACATTTATTTGGATTTAATTTTCATAAAACTGATTAAATGTAACTACCTTTGCAGCTTTTACAAAAAACACCTAGTCACACTGTGTAAAACCAGCTATAATGTTGGTCAAAATGATTATGAAAGCAAACATTCTTCATAAAATCAGCATTCCAAAATGAAGTAAAAATTGCCAAAAGTCAACAATTTAACATAGAAATCTAAAAGCAGAATTTCAGTTGCATGAATTAAAAGAAAGCAGACCTGCTCAGGTGTGTTTCTGTCTCCTGGAGTCCAGATGAACTCACAGCTCCTCCAGGTGCAGAGCTTCTGTGACTGAAAATCAGGACAGTCAGGTTTTATAAACTCCTTCCTCTAATCACTCACATATTTCTATGGCAGCCACTGACGAAGGTTTCAGACAGCAGATCCTTTATGTCTGACAGGATTTATATTGGACTGTATCCTAAAATCAAATATTTGCACCACCAAAGGTACCAAAACTCTCCGCTGGCTGTTGTGACAATGTTCATTTAAAGTTTTGTTCAAATCACAGTTCCCATATTTAAAAATGCTGATTGGTGGTTGCTACTGGTTACCAATTGATGCAGATTATAAAAATACTTTTATTGCATTTAATTGAGCTTGAAAGACATCATCACCAAACACAAAGGAGTTTAAAAGTTATGCTGAAAATGATGCAACTGGACTCAAAGCTGATAAAAAAAAAAAATCTATTCATTTTCACTTTTCACCAGATGGTGGCGCTCTAAGATCATTGAAGAAAATCAGATCAGTTGAAATGTCAGGGATCTGTGGCAACATTTCAGATCAACTGGTTAAACTGGTTAAACTGGTGTGCTCCACAAGAACAGGAACGGTTGAACTATGCAGATCATGAGGAAAGAATGTTTTACTCTGTAAATGTTCTTGTCAGTTTGATCATGTAGGTCTGGTGGGTCCTCTGCCTCCATCACAAAGGTCCACACATCTAATGATCCATGATCAATCGGGCCTCCTGGTTGGCCAAAGTGATTCCCTGGGCATCAACGTCGTCTGCAGAAGTAGCCCAGGTGATTTTGTCACCTTGGGTTGTGCGTTTGGAACCCCTTCAGACGTTGCAGGTCTCTGTCCCTAATAATTTAAGAGCTCTGGTCAAACATGGCCGAAGATCTACTGCACTTCTGCGTACAATCCACAGGCTAATAGGTTGTGTTTCACTGGTCATTGAAAGTTGTGCTCCATTCTGCTTTGACCAGTGGAAACTGAGTGGAACATTTCCTATTGGTCTTCGGTTACGTTCCATGGCTAAAGTTTACTCCACCTGTGTAACATTTTTAACCCGACCGGGTCTCTTCACATTCCTGGCTCTGCACAGCGTCGTTTCCCCACTCATTTGTCCCAAAGAGCTTAGAGGCCTCTACGTTGGTTTTTGTCAGACAAGATCCACACAAAACACCACTAAGACCTTTATATGATGGCCTTTCAGGGACCTTGAACAAGATCTTAAGAATTTTCTTTTAGATTATGGAGGAGCGTAACGAGACGGTCTGTAATTATCGGCATAAATTCGCTCATTATCACGTTATTGGCCCAGACTCTTAAAATCATCTCTGTTAAGAGAAAAGTTGCTTTTCCTCATAATGCATTTTGGTTGATGCTTTTTGATAGGTATTTTTGTGTATCTGAAATACAAAGAAAGAACCACAGACAACGTTTGAGTTTTCAACCAAGCTTTTGCAAAGGGAGAAAACACAGCGAACTGCTCCTCTGAACAGCTCACCATGTGTCCTGACACTCTGCCTTTTATTAACACAAAACAAGAGAACGGAGGCTGGTGCTGATAAGATTAGGAGTCACTCAGGAACTAACACAAACAAAAGGTAGATTTACGACTAAGGAATCTCTACGTAGGGGGACACAGTATAAACAAACATGGTTTTACGACTAAGGAAACTCAGAGGACCATCTTCAAAGAACATGTTTTAAGAGTTAAAGTAAAGTTAGCTCTGTCTCACACATATAATTAACCTATAAATGAAGAGCAAACTGGTAACTACTTATGTAAGAATGATAACAAAGCATAATTTTTCTAACACTTTTAGATTATTTTCCATTTACTCCTTAAAATAAATATGTTTCTTTACCAAAACTAAAAAAAAAAAAAAAAAGATTAGACCTTCATTGGTGTTTGATTCTCTTGAAATGAGCAACTGTGAGTGAAAAGTAAAGGAAAATACTGGCTTAAAAAATACAGATGCTTGGGAGAAATGATGAGAAATAAACTTAAACTTTTACATGGGTCCCAATCCACTACTAAACAGAAAAAAGACAAAAACCATCATTAGTATAGAAAAAACAAACTTTATCTAAGAATTATATAGAAACAGTTTTTGCTAGTCACATTTCTATCTGAAATTGAATCAATATTACCAATACATTTTCTAATATCCTAAAAAATAAAAACCTTCTCAAACAAATATTGTTACAGATTTTTTTTAAAAATCACAGTTAAAAATAACTTCAGTTTAGAGTAAAATTAACAGCAATAAAGTCGATGCAGATGTTTTAACAAAAAAGGGAAAACATCTCACGTTTCCTCTTGACTTAGAAAAATTCAGCAACATCTGAATTGTTGCCATCAGTGAACAATATTTTCTCTCTGAGTCAGAAACTCAAAGGAAAGTAATGAAAAAGTAAAGTATATTTAAATTCAACTTAAAATACCTTTTTTTAAAGTAAATCAGGGATCACACAAGACTTTTTTGTCATTTTGACTGACAGCATTTAAAAAGTCCATCATGTTGTATTTTTACCTGTCAAATTATAATCATATTGACAAAGGCTATGCAGCCGCATTGTTAGTTACCTCTGCGATGTATTCTGTGCGTAAAGTCTATAATGTCTTCCCATGTGCACCAGTCAATGTCAGTCAGTGTGAGTTATAACCTGTCAAAATGACAGAGGGACTTAAAGCTTTTTTTAAAAGCGCTTAACCCACACCGGATTTCCTTTTTTCTTTTCGGAGGTGAGATTTACGGGTTTAAACTCCATTATGACGCTTTTATCGGGCCTAGAGCCCCCGTTTTGATTGACGCCGCAATGGACAAATAATGTCATAAAATGGCTTTTTCCGAGCGAATAACATCCAGAGAGCGACTTGAGCTCGTTTTGACATGCCTGTATTCTTTCTGCAATATTTCTGACTGGTCAACTCGGAGATGGTGGGGGGCGGCGGGGTGGTGTACGTCGGTGGACGGATGGGGGCAGACGGACGAACAGCGTATTGCAAGAAAGGGGATTAGGGCTGACTGTACGCTAACCCCCTCTACCCTCCCAGATATGCTTTTATTTATATAATAAGTAATTTCCACTATCAGTAATAATGTGCCTATCTTATCAGAGGATTCCTCTGGTCATTATCTTTCATTAGAGCCTCATTGATGGCTGCATGTTGAAGCTCTGAGGAGTTTAGTCATTTGAAGTTTGTATATCAGGTGTTGTCCAGGTGTGCCATTTGGAGACGCCAAATGGCACACCTGGAAAACACCTGTACATCCTCAAAAATAAACATGTAGAAAATGACATTTCTTATTGAAATCCGCAAACAGAATACTGTATTCTACAGATTTACTGTATTTCCCAGTCCACACACTCAACACTCAATTTGCATTTACAAGAAATAAAAATTAAAAATCTGAGTGAAGCAAAATTTTTCAAAATTTTTTTGTTACAAACGTAATAGCTACAAACTACTTACAGTTCAAGTAATTCTGACAGCAAAAATAGAAAATTTAGCTTGTCTTCTTCATAAAGAGACCAAGCTCTTGCAAAAACAAAGTACAAAGAATAGACGTACAATGACTCCAACAGATTTACAAATCTAAATCTGAAAGAATTCAAATCCATTACTTCAAGAGACAGACTTAAGATCTCACTAGACAAAACCAAAAAAAAAAAAAAACATTAAAAATGCATGCATAACGTCGTAAGACTTAATATTTCACTTAAAAACCATTTTAAATGAAAAGATAAAACTGACAGAATAAAGTGAAAGTCTTGTGTTTTAGATAAACATTAGATACATGCTTTTCTTCTCCAAGCTGCTACATTATAGAAATTTTACCCAGCTGTGATTGAACAGACGATGGATGGACGGACGGACGGACGGACGGAGTTATTCAGTGTCTTGGTATTTGAGGGTCAGATTATGCCATTCCTCCTGTATGAGTCCTCATGTGATCAGTTAAATTGGTTTGCCAACGGAAACTTTTTCCACAAGTCCCACATAATAAAGGCCTCACATCTGTATGAGTCCTCATGTGAGAAGTTAAACATGATTTAATGCTAAACCTTTTTTCACAATCCCGACATGAGAAAGGCCTCTCACCGGTGTGAATTCTCATGTGACAAACTAACTGAGCTTTGGCTATGAAACATTTTCCACATGTCACACATGAGAAAGGCTTCTCTCCTGTGTGAATTCTCATGTGACTAAGCAAATTTGATTTGAATTTGAAGCATGTTCCACAGTTCACACATGAGAAAGGCTTCTCACCTGTGTGACTTCTCATGTGACGAAGCAAATTTGATTTGAATTTGAAGCTTTTTCCACAGTTCACACATGAGAAAGGCTTCTCACCTGTGTGAATTCTCATGTGATGGAGCAAATAAGATTTTCTTTGGAAGCTTGTTCCACAGGTCTCACACGAGAAAGGTTTCTCACCTGTGTGAACCATCATGTGACTGTGCAAATAAGATTTGCTTTGGAAGCTTTTTCCACATGTCTTACATGAGAAAGGCTTCTCTCCTGTGTGACTTCTCATGTGACAAAGCAAATTTGATTTGAATTTGAAGCTTTTTCCACAGTTCACACATGAGAAAGGTTTCTCACCTGTGTGAACCATCATGTGACTGTGCAAATAAGATTTTCTTTGGAAGCTTTTTCCACAGGTCTCACACGAGAAAGGTTTCTCACCTGTGTGAACCATCATGTGACTGTGCAAATAAGATTTGCTTTGGAAGCTTTTTCCACATGTCTCACATGAGAAAGGCTTCTCTCCTGTGTGACTTCTCATGTGACAAAGCAAATTTGATTTGAATTTGAAGCTTTTTCCACAGTTCACACATGAGAAAGGCTTCTCACCTGTGTGAATTCTCATGTGAAGAAGTAACTCAGACTTGTATCTGAAACTTTTTTCACAAGCTGAACATGTGAAAGGCTTCTTGTCCATGTGAGTTCTCATGTGTATAATCAAGGAACTGCTTTGAGAAAAGGCTTCATCACAGATTTCACAAGAATATTGTTTTTGGTCTGGACGACCTTCCTTGTGTGTTTTTTGTTTTGAACTCTCAGTTTTACCTTTCTGCTGTTTCGTTTTCTGAAATCTCTGACGTTTCTGTCTTTCATTTCTCTTTTCTCCTGAGTCCTCAGAATCGCTTCCTTCCTCATCCTGGTTCTCATCTTCAGAAGAGCCATGAGAGATGAGTTGGTTCCTCTGTGGTTCTGTTTCATTGCGGATTCTGTGCATTTTAGAAGGAATCACCAAAATGTCATCAGTCTCCTGTATCAGCACAAGCTGCTCTTCATCCTGACTGATGCAGAGTTGCTTCTCTTTGAACTGTTGATGTTCTGGTTGCTCTTCTAAAGCGGAGTTGCCCTCCAGGTTGCTGAGCTCATTGAGAACCCCGTCCTCTTTACACGCCCAGCACTGACGGAGATCTGGACCAAAACACAAAACAAAAACTTTTAATTTTGAGTCAAATAATCAACCTTTAACTTTAATCCCTTGATGCATCTAAGTAGCCTTTTCTTGGATTATTCTAAAATTAGAAATTTTATTTAGTCAAATTTTATTTGTATAGTACATTTCAGCGACAGACATTTCAAAGTGTTTTACATTGTAAAAACACAAAAACACAAAATCAGGTAACACAGAATCACCAATTGGAATATTACATTTAGTCAAGTTCCATCGTTACATTTTTCATTGATTATGTTTCGAGAGCAACTCCACACAGCTGGGTTTTCAGTCTAGATTTTAAAGCACAGGTTTTTTTAGGCAGAGCTGTGAAAATAACTGTCGCAGTAATTAATGCGACTAAAGAGAAACGCATGGATGAGTTTTTCTAGATCTTTTTGAGACAGACATTAGTCCTTTAATCCTGGAAATGTTCTCCAGGTGATAGAAGGCCAACTTTGTAACTGTCTTTATGTGGCTCTGAAGGTTCAGGTCAGAGTCCATCACTACTCCCAGATTCCAGGCCTCATCTCTGATTTCCAGCTGTAATGGTACGTACCGGCAGTCAAGTCAATGCAGAGCGAGAAAGACGTGGTTTTGAGTTGTACTTCAACGGTTTTATGATCCCAGACATTGTGTCTGGGATCATACTTTAAATCTGTCTCGAGTATTTTGTCCACCTTCATGTCGTCAGTAAAACGTGAAGGTGTTTCGTACCTATCCGGTGTAAGATGATCTTCGGTATCCGGGTAAAATCCATCAGTCTGCGCTGATCCTCCATCTCTTCCTCCATCTTGACGTTGATTTCTTTCAACTCTGTGAATGTTTCTCCAGCAGGAGTTAACAGCTGGTTAATAAACTCTCTCTGAGGCGGAACTGAAGAGATTTTCACAGCAAATACTCAGATATTTACCTAAAACCAGCGACGTGATTTCTGTGCCGAGGCTTCGGGACACGTGTCGACTAAACCAGGATTCTTATGAAGCTTGTGTTAATTTAGCAGGATGTGACGTTTGAAGCCGCGCGAGCGGGCCGTACCACGTGACTGATTCCGGATGTGGTTCCTCTGTTTGCTTCCGGATAGATAAGGCACTAAAACGCTGCTGTTCCGCCCGCGTTGCATTTACTTGTTTTAGGATTTTATTACGTGTGTTTGTAATTTATTTATTATTCATCATCTATAATGTAAAAAAAAAAAAAAAAATCAACTCAGTGGATCCTGTGTTGTAATTTTTAATGTTTCAAAAAGTTAAGTGTTGTGTCCAAATTAACTTATATACACACTGAGCCACCTGTACTGAGTAATTATTTAGTTCTACAGACTAGGTGATACTAACACATTCAACAGCAAAACCAAATTTAGTTTCACACAGGGGTGGAAATTAGCACCGCCACTGGCCAAATGTGGGTAAAAGTATGAAGTGGCGTGTAAATTCTAGCACTGTGGCGGGTTGACAATTTGAACAGAAAAAGGAAAAAAATCTGCATTAAGTTAGAACTCTATGTGCTATACATACATGTACATAGATGCATATATGCTGGGTTCATAATAATGCATGTTATTAAATAAAGTATGTTGAAAAAAGAGATAGTTGGGAGAAATTATGAGAGAAAATACTCAAAAAGCAGGAACTTTTACATCAGTCTCAATCCACTATTGTACTGAAAAAAGACAAACTTGGTTAAAAAAAAACTTTATTATACAAGAATGATATAGAAACAGTTTTTGCTGGTAACATTTCTATTTGAAATTGAATCTATATCACCAATACATTTTCTGACATCCTAAACAATAAAAAATTTCTCAAACAAATACTGTTTTATAGATTTTAAGAAAGTCACATGAATAAAATATAACTTCAATTTACAGTGAACTTAGCAAGAATAAAGTCGATGCAGATGTTTTAACAAAAAAGAAAAACATCTCAGGTTTCATCATAACTTAGCAAAACGTAGAAACATCTGCATTGTTGCCATCATATGATCAACAGTATTTTCTCCCTGAATCAAAAACTCAAGAGAAAGTAATGGAAAAAATATATATTTAGATTCAAATTTAGAATAAAACATTTTATCTAAATATACCTACACCAACAATTCATATAGTAACAGCTAACATGCATCCTCTGACCAAAATTAATGAAATAAAACAAAGTATAAGTACAAGGAAAGACATACAATAACAGCTCTAAAAGACTAAACCTGAAAACATTCAAACCCATTGTTACTTCAAGATATAAACAGATTAGTAATATCTTACTAGACAAAAAAACATAAAAACACAAATTCATAAGCTCTTAATATCTCATTAAAAAACATTTTAAATGAAAAGATAAAACTGACAGAATAAATTGAAAGTCTTGTGTTTTAGCTAAATGCTTTTCTTCTCCAAGCTGCTACATTATAGAAATGTTACCCAGCTGTAATTACTCTGCTTCCAAACTGTGAGTTATTGTGTTTTGGTACTTCAGGGTCAGATTATGCTGATCCTCCTGTATGAGTCTTCATGTGAACAGTTACATTGTTTTGCCAATGGAAACTTTCTCCACAAGTCTCACAAGAAAATGCCTTCTCATCTGTATGAATCCTCAAGTGAGAAGTTAAAATGTTTTTTTGGTGGAAGCTTTTTGTATGAGTCCTCATATGATCATTTATGTAAGACAGTTCTGTCAAGCATATGCAACACTTAACCTGCAGAACATAATATGAAAGTAAACTAAGAGTCAATTTCAGCTGAATTTTGATTCAGATAGATCAAGTAGAAACTGAGAAGAACCAGATGAAACAACAACGAAGTGATAACCAATGCCTTATTTTCTAATGCAAGATCAAAATGGTCCCAATCTCCATGTGACTATTTAAATTTGCTTTACTAGTAAACCTTTTTTACCTTTTGTACTACTCAAGCGCATACATGAGAAAGGCTTCTCACCTGTGTGATTCTTCATGTAACAACTACCTAAGCTTTGGTTATGAAACTTTTTCCACAAGTCATATATGAAAAAGGCTTCTATCTAGGCCTGTCACGATAACACATTTTGCTGAGCGATTAATTGTCTCGACCGGGCTGCACAGTGGCGCAGTTGGTAGCACTGTTGCCTTGCAGCAAGAAGGTCCTGGGTTCGATTATCGGCCCAGGGTCCTTCTGCACAGAGTTTGCATGTTCTCCCTGTGCATGCGTGGGTTCTCTCTGGGTACTCAGGCTTCCTCCCACAGTCCAAAAACATGACTGTCAGGTTAATTGGTCTTTCTAAATTGTGGTTGTTTGTCCTGTCTGTCTCTGTGTTGCCCTGCGACAGAGTGGCAACCTGTCCATGGTGACCCCGCCTCTCACCCGGAACATTAGCTGGAGATAGGCACCAGCACCTCCCGACCCCACTAGGGACAAGGGTGTAAAGAAAATGAATGGATAGATTAATTGTCTCAAAAATTGTTGTGATAAACGATAATATTGTTTGAAGACCTTTTTACACTGATTTAATGGAAATGACGTAATAATGCATGTGATTTCTTGCCAAAGATAGATACACTTTATTTTCAAAAGAACACTTAACACTGAAACTGATAAACAAAATAAACAAAACAACCAAAAATAAAAATAAAATGGATTCTCAGTCTCCATTAACAAAAATGTACTTGAATAAAAACTAAACAACATGGGGCGTGCTAACCCCCTGCGCCACCACAGCACGCCCCATGTTGTTTAGTTTTAATTCAAGAAGTTTTTATTTATGAAGTCTATATACTATATTGCCCTTCAGTAATAATTAGATTTAAATAGAGAAGATGGGCACATCCGACGCAATAGTTCACACTACATGATTTTTTGCCCTTACAATCTTAGAACGTTGGCCATTCTCTAAGATTGTCGCTTGCGATTTCGTAGCCGATCATAGTGTGTGGTGTGTTACGGTAGATCGTTGTGGCCGATTCGATCTAAATCAGGGGTTTCCCCCGACTGGGAGCGTTAATGCAGCCTGTTGAATGTGACAGGTATCCAATCAGAAAGCGAGGATTCTCCTCCGCGCTTTCTGAGGGGAAATTACGGAGGGGAATCCCAAACAGCTGATACGGCGCAACCCGAAGTCCAGCTGACATTGGAGATGATACGTGGAAACAACATTAATGTTTATTCAACATGCAAAGAATATAGAAATGACAAGAGGAGGAGTTGGAGCGAAATTGCTACCGCAGTTGATAAACCCGGTAACTTTTCAGCTGTTCTTCGTTAACGTGACGTAAATAGGTTATAATGATTATCATTCAGTCAGGACTTTACGCTGACACTAGCCACATGCATTGCAGGTAGATTGTAGTAAAGCATTGATTAATGCCTGGTTTTAAAATTTGTCAACTGGACTTGTAGCCATTATTTTGTGCCCATTGTTGGACACCACACGGCAGGAACGAACCCGATCGAACCGTTATACCTAGGATTTCTGTCGGCTAATGTGTGGACTCTCAGGTTTTGAAAATGGGCCGACAGCTCTAAGATCATGTAGTATGCACTGGGCTTTACACTAAGGAAATGAGGAAGGGAGGAGTCAGTGGAGAGCACCGGAGTTCAGCCTTTTTTAATTCAGTGTCATTAACAGAAAGAAAAAGGCCGGAAGAAATGATAAAGCCGATAATTAAAATGAGGTCAGTAGTTTTAATTTATTGTGCGATAAATTGATTTATTGTTTATCGCGACAGGCCTAGTTCTCTCCAGTGTGAATCTTCATGTGGTGAAGTAAACTAGATTTGTCTTGGAAGCTTTTTCCACAGGCAACACATGAGAAAGGTTTCTCCCCTGTGTGACTTCTCATGTGACTAACTACCTGAGCTTTGGTTATGAAACTTTTTCCACAAGTCACACATGAAAAAGGCTTCTCACCTGTGTGAATCATCATGTGACTAACTAAATTAGATTTACTTATGAAACTTTTTCCACAGGTCACACATGAGAAAGGCTTCTCACCTGTGTGAATCATCATGTGACGAAGTAACTCGGATTTGCATGGGAAGCCTTTTCCACAAGTCACACACGAGAAAGGCCTCTCACCTGTATGACTTCTCATGTGAGTAACTACCTGAGCTTTGGTTATGAAACTTTTTCCACAAGTCACACATGAAAAAGGCTTCTCACCTGTGTGAATCTTCATGTGACTAGCTAAATTAGATTTACTTATGAAACTTTTTCCACAGGTCAGACATGAGAAAGGCTTCTCACCTGTGTGAATCATCATGTGACGAAGTAACTCGGATTTGCATGGGAAGCCTTTTCCACAAGTCACACACGAGAAAGGCCTCTCACCTGTATGACTTCTCATGTGAGTAACTACATGAGCTTTGGTTATGAAACTTTTTCCACAAGTCACACATGAAAAAGGCTTCTCACCTGTGTGAATCATCATGTGACTAACTAAATTAGATTTACTTATGAAACTTTTTCCACAGGTCACACATGAGAAAGGCTTCTCACCTGTGTGAACCATCATGTGACGAAGTAAATGAGATTTCAATGGGAAGCTTTTAAAACATGTCACACATGAGAAAGGCTTCTCACCTGTGTGACTTCTCATGTGAGTAACTACCTGAGCTTTGGTTACAAAACTTTTTCCACAAGTCACACATGAAAAAGGCTTCTCACCCGTGTGAATCTTCATGTGACTAACTAAATTAGATTTACTTATGAAACTTTTTCCACAGGTCACACATGAGAAAGGCTTCTCACCTGTGTGAATCATCATGTGACGAAGTAAATGAGATTTCAATGGAAAGCTTTTAAAACACGTCACACATGAGAAAGGCTTCTCACCTGTGTGAATCATCATGTGAGTAACTACCTGAGCTTTGGTTACGAAACTTTTTCCACAAGTCACACATGAAAAAGGCTTCTCACCTGTGTGAATCATCATGTGACTAACTAAATTAGATTTACTTATGAAGCTTTTTCTACAGGTCACACACGAGAAAGGCATCTCACCTGTGTGACTTCTCATGTGACTAACTAACTCAGCTTTGGTTATGAAACTTTTTCCACAAGTCACACATGAAAAAGGCTTCTCTCCTGTGTGAATCTTCATGTGGCGAAGAAAAGTAAATTTGTTTCGGTAGTTTTTTCCACAAGCCACACATGAGAAAGGGTTCTTATCTGTGTGAATCATCATGTGACGAAGTAAGCTTGATTTGACTTGGAAGCATTTTCCACAGGTCACACATGAAAAAGGTTTCTCCCCTGTGTGACTTCTCATGTGACTAACTAAATTAGGTTTACTTAAGAAACCTTTTCCACATATCTCACATGAGAAAGGCCTCTCACCTGTGTGACTTCTCATATGAGTAACTAAATAAGCTTTCTTTATGAAACTTTTTCCACAAGTCACACATGAAAAGGGCTTCTCTCCTCTGTGAATTATCATGTGACGAAGCAAATGAGATTTGTTTTGGAAGCTTTTTCCACAGGTTGAACATGTGAAAGGCTTCTTGTCCATGTGAGTTGTCATGTGTGTCATCAAGGAACTGCTTTGAGAAAAGACTTCATCACAGATTTCACAAGAATATTGTTTTTGGTCTCGCTGAGCCTTCTTGTGTGTTTTCTGTGTTGAACACTCAGTTTTACCTTTCTGCCGTTTGATTTTCTGATATCTCTGACGTTTCTGTTTTTCATTTCTCTTTTCCCCTGAGTCCTCAGAATCGCTTCCTTCCTGATCCTGGTTCTCATCCTCAGCAGAGCCATGAGAGATGAGTTGGTTCCTCTGTGGTTCTGTTTCATTGTGGATTCTTTGCACATTAAGAGGAATCACCAAAATGTCATCAGTCTCCTGTTTCAGCACAAGCTGCTCTTCATCCTGATTGATGCAGAGTTCCTTCTCTTCCTCTTTGAGCTGTTGATGTTCTGGTTCTTCTTGCTCCTGTTTTATCTGCAGAGGTTCTGGTTCCTGTTTTATCTGCAGAGGTTCTGGTTCCTCTTGTTTTAATGTGAAGTTCCCCTCCTGGTTGCTGAGTTCATTGAAAATCCCGTCGTCTTCACACACAGAACAATGTCGGAGATCTGGACCAAAACACAAAACAAAAACTTCTAATTTCGAGTCAAACAATGAACCCTTCACTTTAATCCCTTGATGCATCTAATCAGCTTTTTTTAGATTATTCTTAAATTACATGTTTATGTGTGAAAATCAGTCAAAACGTATTATGGACATTTTTCCAATGTTTTCTGGCATTTAGCAAATAAATGATTTTGGTAATTCTGAGTTCAGGTCCAATTTATCTTCTGATCATGAGGAAAAAATGTTGAGGAATGAAATAATTATTCACACTGTTATTTCTTTTTATTAACCAGTTTATTCATTTATCATGTGTGTTTTTCGTATACAAGTTAAAGTGTCTTTCTGCTCAAAGCCGCATGTTCCGGTCACAGGAACTTGCTGACAGGAAACGCCAACCACAAAGCCTGCAAGTTTTTCTAAATCAGCTTGAGATGTCAAAGCTTGCTCCATTTTGAATATATTTCTGCCCAGCAACTGATTCTGAGAGATTTTAAGGAGTTTGTTTCTTCTAAGAGGTGTTTTGTTTTGTTTGACTTCCAGGAATTGTTTTGCGCCATCTCGGTGTATAAAGATGTGTATAAAAACTGACATTATGTGTGATGTACGAGAGAGTCTGTCTGATAGCGTCTGGATACACACATCCTCTCCCCTGCGCAGGTTTTTTTCTTTACTAAAGCTGTGTTTTTGTTCTGCCTTTTGAATCCTGGTCCTAAATCATTTTTTCGGGGTTAACAATGTGATTGTGTTTTTTTTTTACAACCTGCATATGTAGATATCTCACTTTAACTGTAAGTTTAGAAAAATAACTTAACAAAAGTGATTCTTCTAATGAACTAGATATCAGTCAAAACATGTCATGGACATCCAGGTGAGCAAACAAAATGGCAATTTTCTTACCCGAGTGGCTCCCTGACAAATATTCACACAGCAGCTCGACTCAGTCCATATCAATCCTCCTTTGCATTAGCAGCAGTTCTTTGTTACTGGAACCTCAATCGGCCTTCACACCTCAGCATCGCTCTGCTGTACGTTGAGACCGCTGTGCACTGCAACCTCAACTCCACCTCCAAACCGGTCCATCAGTTCTGCATTCGACTAAAGTCGGTTTTCCTTCTCTTATCTTTCTCACACTTATGTGCAGTTAAGTGTGACGTGTAGAGATAATTGTGTGCATCTCATTTCCGTTCTCTGCCTCTGACTACTTTCAGTTGCAGAGTCTTCGAACGCTGCTGGTCTTTCAATAAAGATATAAAAACAAGAATCAAACCTTCTCCTGTTTATTGAACAGTTTCTCTGCCTCCTTTATCCGCTTTATTCGGTTTCCGCTCCCTGCTGAGAGTTGCAGCCTCTACAGAAAAACACTTCAACTTGTATAAGTAAAATATATAAATGCATTAATGCTTAAATGGATTAATAAATTGTTTGATAAAAGTAAACACACTGTGAATAACTATTTTATTCCACAATTAGACAAAACATGTATTTGGAACATCTTCAATGGAATTCTGAAAAGTATAAATGTAGTCAGATTTACAATTATGTTGCCTGGAGGTTTCAATTCAAGATATCTAAAGTGAATTATTGCCTGAAAAATATTTCAGATAATTAATAATCAAACATTTTATTTATAGGCACATTTCTTAACGCTTAAGGACACCATGCTAAAATACATAAAATCAATTAAAATATATGTTAGGAAAAACTCAGTCAAAAAGAATCACAGAGACAAAAATCCCCAAAATTTGTCTCTTTACATATTTTACTTGCTTACCAGCCAGGAGTGAATGCAGCGAGTTACACAGCCTGCAGCTCAAAACACTCTGACCAAGACAAGAACTCGTCTCATTTACTTGTAAAATGTTTATCTGCTGGTTTCCCAGCTCTGCAAACCCCATAGACAGAACAATGGTGTTGCTTATTGTTTGGATTTGAATTGTGAGTAGTTGGAAACAAAAAGTGGGATAACTCAAATTTACTTTGACTAGTCATAATTTACTTATATAAAATATGTGCTTCACATAGTAATACACTATAGATAAAACATATCTAGTCGGAAACTAATTTCAGATATACAGAATGAAAGTTTGGTAAAGCCATTTAATGATAGAACGGCCTGCCATAGGAAACGCTGATGCACTTTATGGAATAAGTCCAACCAGCGCTCTGTTTCTGTCTTATCAGTTAATTTATTTCTGTAAAACATTCATCCTAATTCAGTTTCAAACATTGTTTCCTTTAATCTGTCTCCTGTGTTTCCTCCAGCTTTTGTCCGTTTCGCGCCTCATGTCATCAGTAAAACGTGAAGGTGTTTCGTACCTATCCGGTGTAAGATGATCATCGGTATCCGGGTAAAATCCAGCAGTCTGCGCTGATCCTCCATTTCTTCCTCCATCTTGACGTTGATTTCTTTAAACTCTGTGAATGTTTCTCCAGCAGGAGTTACCTGCTCGTTGATAAACTCTCTCTGAGGCGGAATTGAAGACATTTTTACTTTAAACACTCAAATACTCAGATATTTACCTAAAACTAGCGACGTGCTTTCTGTGCAGTGGCTTCCGGACACGTGTCGAGTAAACCAGGAGGATTTTTATGAACCTTTTGTTCCTGAAACAGAATATGACGTCTGAAACTGCACGAGCGGGCCGTACCACGTGACTAATTCCGGATGTGGTTTCTCTGCTTCCAGATAGATGAGGCACTAAACCGCTGCTGTTTCACCCGCGTTACATTTACTTCTTTTTTTTTTTTACGTGTGTTTGTAATTTATTTGAGCGCCTTTTTGCAATTATTCATCATCTATAATGTCAAAAAACCAACACAGTGGATCCTGTGTTGTAATTTTTAATGTTTCAAAAAGTTAAGAAATGAACTTGCGTACACACTGAGCCACCTGAAATTAAATGTTTGTCGAGACACTAATACTTTTTTCTTTGCTGTTGTATCATTTGTGTACATACATGTACATAGATGCATATATGCTGGGTTCATAATAATGGATGTTCTTAAATAAAGAATGTTTTAAAAAAAGAGATACTTGGGAGAAATTATGAGAGAAAAGACTCAAGAAGCAGGAACTTTTACATCAGTCCCAATCCAAAAAAATTTATTATACAAGAATGATATAGAAACAGCTTTTGATAGTCACATTTCTATCTGAAATTGAATCTATATCAACAATACATTTTCTAACATCCTAAATAATAAAAACCTTCTCAAACAAATAGTGTGTTACAGATAAAATAAAAGTCAAATGAATGAAAAAAATACTTCAGTTTACAGTAAACTTAGCAAAAATAAAGTCAATGTAGACGTATTAACAAAAAAGGGAAAACATCTCAGGTTTCATCATAACTCTATTATGATGAAACCTACGTTACGCTAACTATGTTAGCAAAACGTAGAAACATCTGCATTGTTGCCATCTTATGATCAACAGTATTTTCTCCCTGAATCAAAAAACTTAAGAGAAAGTAATGGAAAAACTAACCTACACCAACAGTTCATATAGTAACAGCTAACATGCATCCTCTGACCAAAATGAATGAAATAAAACAAAGTACAATGTACACAACAGCTTTACAAGTCTAAATCTGAAAACATTCAAATCCATTGTTACTTTAAGAGATAAACAGACTACTAATATCTCACTGGACAAAAAAAAACCCATTAAAAATTCATGCATAACTTTGTAAGCTCTAAATATCTTACTTAAAAACAATTTTAAATAAAAAAAACAAAACCGACAGAATAGAGTGAAAGTTTTGTTTGTTAAACGTCCTATTTCAACTGGTTTTCTTCTCCAAGCTGCTACATTATAGAAATGTTACCCAGCTGTAATTACTCTGCTTCCAAACTGTGAGTTATTGTGTTTTGGTACTTGAGGGTCAGATTACGCTGATCCTCCTGTATGAGTCTTCATGTGACGAGTTAAACTGCTTTGGCAACGAAAACTTTTTCCACAAGTCCCACATAAGAAAGGCTTCTGACCTGTGTGAGTCTTCATGTGAACAGTTAAATTGCTTTGCCAACGGAAACTTTTTCCACAAGTCCCACATACAAAAGGCTTCTGACCTGTGTGAGTCTTCATGTGATCAGTTAAACTGATTTGACAGCGAAAACTTTTACCACAAGTCTCACATGAGAAAGGCTTCTCATCTGTATGAATTCTCATGTGAACAGTTAAACTGCTTTGCCAACGGAAACGTTTCCCACAAAACCCACAAGAAAATGCCTTCTCATCTGTATGAATCCTCATGTGAGAAGTTAAAATGTTTTTTTGGTGGAAACATTTTCCACAAGTCCCACAAGAGAAAGGCTTTTCACCTGTATGAGTCCTCATATGATCATTTAAATAACGTTTTATATGGAAACTTTTTCCACAGGTCCCACAAGAGAATGCCTTCTCACTTGTATGAGTCCACATGTGAGAAGTTAAATGCTTTTTTTGACTGAACCTTTTTCCACAGGTCCCACAAGAGAAAAGCTTCTCACTAGTATGTGTCTGTATGTGTCCAATTAAACTGTTTCTGTTTTTGTAACTTTTTCCACAGGTCCCACATGAGAAAGGCCTTTCATCTGTATGAGTCCTCATGTGACTAGTTAAAGTGCCTTTTTGACGGAACCTTTTTCCACAAGTCCCACAAGAGTAAGGCTTCTCATTAGCATGCGTCATCATGTGACGATATAAACCACTTCTGTTTCTGAAACTTTTTCCACAGCTTGTACATTTGAAAGGCTTCTCACCTGTATGAATTCTCATGTGACAAGTTAGAATGCATTGTCGATAGAAACGTTTTCCACAAGTCCCACATAAGAAAGGCTTCTGACCTGTGTGAATATCCATGTGACTATTTAAGTTTGCTTTACTAGTAAACCTTTTTTCACAGTGCGTACATGAGAAAGATTGCTCACATGTGTGAATCTTCATGTGAACAACTAACTGAGATTTGGTTATGGAACGTTTTCCACATATCACACATGAGAAAGGTCTCTCACCCGTATGAACCTTCATGTGAAAAAGTACCTTATCTTTGACTCTGAAACTTTTTCCACAGGTCACACATGAGAAAGGCCTCTCATCTGTGTGAATCTTCATGTGACGAAGTAACTCATTCTTGGACCGGAATGCTTTTCCACAGTTCTCGCATGAGAAAGGCCTCTCATCTGTGTGAATCCTCCTGTGACAAAGTAACTGAGGCTTGGACCGGAATCCTTTTCCACAGGTCTCGCATGAAAAAGGCCTCTCACCTGTGTGAATCCTCATGTGACTAACTACCTCAGGTTTGGTTATGAAACTTTTTCCACAAGTCACACATGAAAAAGGCTTCTCTCCTGTGTGAATCTTCATGTGACGAAGCAAATTAGATTTGTTTTGGAAGCTTTTTCCACAGGTCACACATAAAAAAGGCCTCTCACCTGTGTGAATCCTCATGTGACTAACTACCTCAGGTTTGGTTGTGAAACTTTTTCCACAAGTCACACATGAAAAAGGCTTCTCTCCTGTGTGAATCATCATGTGACGAAGCAAATGAGATTGGTTTTGGAAGCTTTTTCCACAGGTTGAACATGTGAAAAGCTTCTTGTCCATGTGAGTTCTCATGTGTGTTGTCAAGGAACTGCTTTGAGAAAAGGCTTCATCACAGATTTTACAAGAATATTGTTTTTGGTCTGGGTGAGCTTTATTCTGTGTTTTCTGTTTTGAACTCTCAGTTTTACCTTTTTGCTGTTTGGTTTTCTGATATCTCTGACGTTTCTGTTTTTTATCTCTCTTTTTTCCTGAGTCTTCAAAATTGCTTTTTTCCTGATCCTGGTTCTCATCTTCAGAAGAGCCATGAGAGATGAGTTGGTTCCTCTGTGGTTCTGTTTCATTGCAGATTCTTTGCGCAGTAGAAGGAATCACCAAAATGTCATCAGTCTCCTGTTTCAGTACAAGCTGCTCTTCATCCTGACTGATGCAGAGTTGCTTCTCTTCCTCTTTGAACTCTTGATGTTCTGGTTGTTCTTCTAAAGTGGAGTTGCCCTCCAGGCTGCTGAGCTCATTGAGAACCCCGTCGTCTTTACATGCCCAGCACTGACGGAGATCTGGACCAAAACACAAAAAAAAACTTTTAATTTTGAGTCAAATAGTCAACCTTTAACGTTAATACCTTTATGCATCTATGCAACTTTTTCTAAAACTGGAAAGTTTTATGTATGAAAATCGGTCAAAACAAATTATTGACATTCTTTCTATGTTTTCTGGCATGTAGCAAATAAGAGATTTTGGTAATTCTAAGTTCAGGTCCAATTTATCTTCTGACCATGAGGAAAAATGTGCGTGTGTTTTTTTTAAAAACCTGCATATGTAGATATCTCACTTTAACTGTAAGTTTGGAAAAATAACTTAACAAAAGTGATTCTTCTAATGAACTAGATGTCAGTCAAAACATGTCATGGACATCCAGGTGAGCAAACAAAATGGGAATTTTCTTACCCGAGTGGCTCACTGACAAATATTCACACAGCAGCTCGACTCAGTCCATATCAATCCTCCTTTGCATTAGCAGCAGTTCTTTGTTACTGGAACCTCAATCGGCCTTCACACCTCAGCATCGCTCTGCTGTACGTTGAGACCGCTGTGCACTGCAACCTCAACTCCACCTCCAAACCGGTCCATCAGTTCTGCATTCGACTAAAGTCGGTTTTCCTTCTCTTATCTTTCTCACACTTATGTGCAGTTAAGTGTGACGTGTAGAGATAATTGTGTGCATCTCATTTCTGTTCTCTGCCTCTGACTAGTTTCAGTTGCAGAGTCTTCGAACGCTGCTGGTCTTTCAATAAAGATATAAAACCCAGAATCAATCCTTCTCCTGTTTATTGAACAGTTTCTCTGCCTCCTTTATCCTTGTCTACCTGTGGCCCAAAATCTGAAATTAGTTTATGATTAGATATATTTTAAGATATCTATAATAACGCTATGATTATGTGGAGTTTGAAAAAACTCTTAGACCAAGATCAAAATTAGAGAACAAAAACAGATTTATTTGGATCTATAGATGGAGAACAAACAACAGTAATGCTGTTGGTAGAGTTCTAAACTCTAACAGAGGCACACTCTAACTTTATAACCTCTTCATGCACAACCTGGGAGGTGTCAACAATACTAAGAAACTTAAGAGATTTACATATTCAAAGAAAAGAAAAACACTTAGTTTCTGTCAGAAAGGTGATCAGACGGAACATCTTTACATACTCAGTAACCACAACTGAGTAATGAAGGACAATGTTTACAGTGGTGTGAAAAGGTGTTTGCACCCTTCCTCATTTCCTGTTTTTTTGCATGTTTGTCACACTTAAGTGTTTCGGAACATCAAACCAATTTAAAAAATAGTCAAGGACAACACAAGTAAACACAAAATGCAATTTGTAAATGAAGGTGTTTAGTATTAAAGGAGGAAAAAAAATCCAAACCATCATGGCCCTGTGTGAAAAAGTGATTGCCCCCTACACCTAATAACTGGTTGGGCCACCTTTAGCAGCAACAACTGCAACCAAGCGTTTGCGATAACTTGCAATGAGTCTTTTACAGCGTTCTGGAGGAATTTTGGCCCACTCATATTTGCAGAATTGTTCTAATTCAGTTACATTACAGGGTTTTTGAGCATGAACAGCCTTTTTAAGGTCATACCACAACATCTCAATAGGATTCAGGTCAGGACTTTGGCTAGGCCACTCCAAAGTCTTCATTTTGTTTTTCTTCAGCCATTCAGTGGTGGACTTGCTGGTGTGTTTAGGATCATTGTCCTGCTGCAGAACTCAAGTTTGTTTCAGCTTGAGTTCACGAACAGATGGTCGGACATTCTCCTCAGGATCCTTTGGTAGACAGCAGAATTCATAGTTCCATTTATCACAGCAAGTCTTCCAGGTCCTGACGCAGCAAAACAGCCCCAGACCATCACACTACCACCACCACATTTTTTACTGTTGGTATAATGTTCTTTTTCTGAAATGCAGTGTTCCTTTTACGCCAGACGTAATGGGACACACACCTTCCAAAGAGTTCCACTTTTGTCTCATCGGTCCACAGAATATTTTCCCAAAAGACTTGGGGATCATCAAGATGTGTTTTGGAAAAATTGAGACGAGCTCTAATGTTTTTTTTGTTCAGCAGTGGTTTTCTTCTTGGAACTCTGCCATGCAGGCCATTTTTGCCCAGTCTTTTTCTGATGGTGGAGGCATGGACGCTGACCTTAACTGAGGCAAGTGAGGCCTGCAGTTCTTTGGACGTTGTTGTGGGGTCTTTTGTGACCTCTTGGATGAGTCGTCGCTGCGCTCTTGGGGTGATTTTGGGCGGCCGGCCACTCCTGGGAAGGTTCACCACTGTTCCATGTCTTCGCCATTTGTGGATAATGGCTCTCACTGTGGTTCGCTGGATTCCCAAAGCTTTGGAAATGGCTTTATAACCCTTTCCAGACTGATAGATCTTAATTACTGTCTTTCTCAATTGTTCCTGAATTTCTTTGAATCTCGGCATGATGTGTGGCTTTTAAGGATCTTTTGGTGGACTTTACTGTGTCAGGCAGCTCTTATTTAAGTAATGTCTTGATTGAAAACAGGTGTGGCAATAATCAGGCCTGGGTGTGGCTAGAGAAATTGAACTCAGGTGTTAAAAACCACAGTTATAATCTATTTTAACGAGGGGGGCAATCACTTTTTCACACAGGGCCATGATGGTTTGGATTTTTTTTCTCCTTTAATACTAAACACCTTCATTTACACATTGCATTTTGTGTTTACTTGTGTTGTCCTTGACTATTTTTTAAATTGGTTTGATGTTCCGAAACACTTAAGTGTGACAAACATGCAAAAAAACAGGAAATGACGAAGGGGGCAAACACTTTTTCACACCACTGTAGTTTCCAATACCTGCTTTGATCATATTCTTATTTCCTGGCGCCCTGGGTTCAATAGTTTAAACCGCAGGGTGTGAAAACTATCTGTCTTTGTCAGTTGCCAGGAGCCTGATATGAAGAAGTGAGCTGCTGAACTTTCAAAGTGGAACAAACACCGCAGGCTGTCTCTGCAGCAGAGTGCAGTTATTAACCACATCCTGTTCAACCGATTTCTGCTCCCTGCTAAGAGTTGCAGCCTCTACAGAAAAACACTTCAACTTGTATAAGTAAAAAATATAGAAATGCATTAATGCTGAAAAGGATTAATAAATTGTTTGATAAAAGTAAACACACTGTGAATAATTATTTTATTCCACAATTAGACAAAACATGTATTTGGAACAAAACGTGGGATAACTCAACTTTACTTTGACTAGTCATAATTTGATTATATGAAGTATGTGCTTCAGATAGTAATACACTATAGATATCTTAAATTGAAACCACCATATATATTAATGGTAAATCTGATGGCATTTATTCTAGTCAGGATGTAATTAAATATACCTCAAAGACATATTTTGTCTGATCAAAGCCATAATTATATTGTTATTATTATTATATTATAATTATATTGTTTAAACATATCTAGTCGGAAACTAATGTCAGATATACAGAATGAAAGTTTGGTAAAGCCATTTAATGATAGAACGGCCTGCCATAGCAAACGCTGATGCACTTTATGGAATAAGTCCAACCAGCGCTCTGTTTCTGTCTTATCAGTTAATTTAGTAAAACATTCATACTAATTCGGTTTCAAACACTGTTTCCTTTAATCTGTCTCCTGTATTTCCTCCAGCTTTTGTCCGTTTCGCGCCTCGTGTCATCAGTAAAACGTGAAGGTGTTTCGTACCTATCCGGTGTAAGATGATCCTCGGTATCCGGGTAAAATCCAGCAGTCTGCGCTGATCCTCCATTTCTTCCTCCATCTTAACGTTGATTTCATTAAACTCTGTGAATGTTTCTCCAGCAGGAGTTACCTGCTCGTTGATAAACTCTCTCTGAGGCGGAACTGAAGACATTTTTACTTTAAACACTCAAATACTCAGATATTTACCTAAAACTAGCGCCGTGCTTTTTGTGCCGAGGCTTCGGGACACGTGTCGACTAAACCAGGAGGATTTTTATGAATCTTGTGTTCATGGAGCAGGATGTGACGTTTGAAGCCGGGCGAGAGGGCCGTACCACGTGACTGATTCCGGATGTGGATCCTCTGCTTCCGGATAGATAAGGCACTAAACCGCTGCTCTTTCACCCGCGTTGCATTTACTTGTTTTAGGATTTTATTATGTGTGTTTGTAATTTATCTGAGCGCCTTTTTGCGATTATTCATCATCTATAATGTCAAAAAAAAATCAACTCCGTGGATCCTGTGTTATAATTTCTAATGTTTGTTATGTACACACTGAGCCACCTGTACTGAGTAATTATTTAGGTGATACTAACACATTCAACAGCAAAACCAAATTTAGTTTCACCTCAGATGTTTTTCAGAAATGATTCCGTTTAAAAGAAACTTTAAAGTCCACAGTTGGATGTGAAAACATGCAAAAGGCAACACAGTTTCATAACTTATTAAAATGTCCTAGTTATCATTCTCATTCAGGGTTCAGGATTCTTACTAACAAAATGTTTTTAGCAGATTTTCTTACTGAAAATCTTTGTTTGCATCGTTGTTTCTGGTTCTCTATGTATTGATTCCAGCGTTTCTATGCATTTGGTAAATTTGAATAGGGCGACATCTGCTGGTCAATCTGTAACATCGCATTTGATGACAGCAATGAAGGACAAGTAGTTATTAAAGACATAATAAAATGGCGCACTGCATGGGATGAATTATTTTCTACATCTGCTTGATCCTCGCAGAGCTGAAGCAACGGTTCTGGACTGGACTTCAAATTTAACTCTTCTGAAAACTGCTGCACAATGGCTTTCAATCTCAAACATGTACATTTAAACTTACCTTCGATTCAGATTCTTTCTTATTGACATTTGTTTAGAATACCAACCATACAATACCAACTTTAAAACAGCCACAGGTGAAACAAAGGCCTGAACATAATTGTGATATGATTTGGTTTATAAGAAGCCGCCAGTCCCCTCTGTAAGTTTCTCTTCTTTTTGATGGAAGACGCTGGATCGATGCACCTACCATTCATGTGAACCCATGAGGACTTTTCTGAGATATCAATGACTGAAATGGAAATTAAATGTTTGTCGAGACACTAATCCTTTTTTCTTTCCTGCTGTATTATCCATGTGTACATACTTAGACTTAGACTGACTTTATTGTCATTTTACATGCACAGTGTGCGTACAGAACGAAATTTCGTTGCATACGGCTCAGAACAATGTTTTGAGGTTCCAATGTTATGAGGTTACTCCAGAATAAAATAAAATACAATATAAAATATAGATATAAATATAAATATAAAGTGCAGGACTGACAGTAAAATGGAAGTTATTTAGCTCTGTACATGTGCATGGTATGAAGTGGAGACCAGATTTTAAGTGCAGTCCAGTTAAGAGTTCAGCAGTCTGATGGCAAGTGGGAAAAAGCTGTTTCGGAACCTGGTGGACCTGCACCGGATGCTGCGGAACCTCTTTCCAGAGGGCAGCAGGGAGAACAGTCCATGGTGGGGGTGTGAGGGGTCACTGAGGATGTTTCGGCCTCGGGACACGCAGCGCTGGGATGAAATGTCCTGAATGGAGGGAAGGGGGACCCCGATGATCCTCTCTGCTGTCCGCACCACTCTCCTCACGTTCTTCCAGTCGGAGGCGCTGCAGCCTCCACACCACACAGAGAGGCAGCTGGTCAGAATGCTCTCTATGGGGCTTCTGTAGAACGTCTTGAGGATGGGCGGGGGCAGGTGTGCTCTTCTCATCCTCCGCAGGAAATACAAGCGTTTCTGTGCCCTCTTGGCCAGAGACGTGGTGTTCACAGTCCAGGTGAGGTCGTTAGTGATGTGCACCCCCAGGAATTTGGTGCTGCTGACCACCTCCACAGCCGAGCTGTTGATGAGCAGCAGAGCGTGGCTGGGCCGGTTCTTCCTGAAGTCGACGATCATCTACATGTACATAGATGCATATATGCTGGATTCATAATAATGGATATTCTTAAATAAATTATGTTAAAAAAGAGATACTTGGGAGAAATTATGAGAGAAAAGACTCAAAAAGCAGGAACGTTTACATCCACTACTGAACTGAAAAAAGACAAACCCCATAATAATGGTTAAAAAACACTTTATTATAAAAACTTTATTATAAAAGAATGGCATGGAAACAGTTTTTGCTAGTCACATACTGTTTTATAGATTTTAAAAAAGTCACATGAATAAAATACAACTTCAATTTACAGTAAACTTAGCGAGAATAAAGTCGATGCAGATGTTTTAACAAAAAAAGGGAAAACATCTTTGGTTTTATCACAACTTAGCAAAACGTAGAAACATCTGCATTGTTGCCATCATATGATCAACAGTATTTTCTCCCTGAATCAAAAACTCAAGAAACTAATGAAAAAGTAATATATATTTAGATTCAACTTTAGAGTGAAAAATGTAATCAAAATATACTAGGGCTGTTGTAAACAAATATTTTAGTAATCGAGTAATCCATCGATTACTCTTACAATTAATCAAGTAGTCAGATAAAAAAAAAAACATTGGTAAATCTAACAGCAGTATCACTATTGCATATCAACAGTCCAATTTTTCACATTTGAACTTCCCTAACAATAACTTTTCTGTAGTTTAGAAAATTACCTTGTAACAATAATAACTCACTTTCCAAGTTAACCTGAAGAAAAGTTATACAAGAATCTGAAATTATATTCATTTTAATAATAAAGAGGCAGGCTCACAAATACACTTATAAAATATGTCTATACTCCAGTTTTTGGTTTATGTATTATTGCCCAGACATTTATAGTTTACGTTCAGCACAACAACGGGATTTGGCACCGTCGTTCGTCACACACACAAACATCTACCAGGTATGCAACGCCACCCGTTAGTGGCGACTGGGATGATAGGAAATTTATTTTCTGGTTCGTCCGTAAAGCTACTCGTGTAAAGCACAGCCGCCCGCAGTGTTCAGTCTATCTGCTCACATGTATAAATAATCCCGCCATGCTGGTCGCTCTGAACAAGCAGCTCCCGGAGAACAGCTGCCGTTCTCCAGGGAACGCTCCCGACATTTAAGGGATGCTCATTGGTCCCCCGATGCACAAAAACCCAGACATTATCATGAATCAGTAAAATCCTCCCAGGCTGAACTTGAAAATTGGACCTTATGCTGCTAAGGTTCGCGTTCGTCCACAACTCAGGCGGAAGTGAGAGTGCTGCGCAATGCAAATAACGACCCAGCCGGAAAACGGTGCATTACATAATAAAATACAATTTAATGAACCTTAGAGGCAGATACATTTTCCTCGAGGAATTTTAATAATCGAGGTACTCAAATCACTCGAGGAATTGTTTAGGCCCAAAAATATACCTACGCCAACAGTTCATATAGTTACAGCTAACATGCATCCTCTGACCAAAATTAAAGAAATAAAACAAAGCATAAGGAATAGCCATACAATAACAGCTTTACAAGTCTAAATCTGAAAACATTCACATCCATTGTTATTTCAAGATAAAAACCATTTTAAATGAAAAGATGAAACTGACAGAATAAAGTGAAAGTTTTGGTTGTTAGATAAACGTCCTATTTTAACTGGTTTTCTTCTCCAAGCTGCTACATTATAGAAATGTTACCCAGCTGTAATTACTCTGCTTCCAAGCTGTGAGTTAGTGTGTTTTGGTACTTGAGGGTCAGATTATTCTGATCCTCCTGTATGAGTCTTCATGTGACCAGTTAAATTGCTTTGCCAACGGAAACTTTTTCCACAAGTCCCACATACAAAAGGCTTCTGATCTGTGTGAGTCTTCATGTGACCAGTTAAACTGCTTTGCCAACGGAAACTTTTTCCACAAGTCCCACATACAAAAGGCTTCTGATCTGTGTGAGTCTTCATGTGACGAGTTAAACTGCTTTGGCAACGAAAACTTTTTCCACAAGTCTCACATACGAAAGGCTTCTGATCTGTGTGAGTCTTCATGTGACCAGTTAAACTGCTTTGCCAACGGAAACTTTTTCCACAAGTCCCACATACAAAAGGCTTCTGATCTGTGTGAGTCTTCATGTGACGAGTTAAACTGCTTTGGCAACGAAAACTTTTTCCACAAGTCCCACATAAGAAAGGCTTCTGATCTGTGTGAGTCTTCATGTGAACAGTTAAACTGCTTTGCCAACGGAAACTTTTTCCACAAGTCCCACAAAAACATGCCTTCTCATCTGTATGAATCCTCATATGAGAAGTTAAATGCTTTTTTTGACTGAACCTTTTTCCACAAGTCCCACAAGAGAAAAGCCTCTCACTAGTATGTGTCTGTATGTGTCCAATTAAACTGTTTCTGATTTTGTAACTTTTTCCACAGGTCCCACATGAAAAAGGCCTTTCACCTGTATGAGTCCTCATGTGACTAGTTAAAGTGTCTTTGTGACGAAACCTTTTTCCACAAGTCCCACAAGAGTAAGGCTTCTCATTAGTATGCGTTGTCATGTGAGGATATAAACCACTTCTGTTTCTGAAACTTTTTCCACAGTGTGTACATTTGAAAGGCTTCTCACCTGTATGAATTCTCATGTGACGAGTTAGACTGCATTGTCGATAGAAACGTTTTCCACAAGTCCCACATGAGAAAGGTCTCTCACCTGTATGAATCTTCATGTGAAAAAGTAACTGAGGCTTGGACCGGAATGCTTTTCCACAGTTCTCGCATGAGAAAGGCCTCTCATCTGTGTGAATCCTCCTGTGACAAAGTAACTGAGGCTTGGACCGGAATCCTTTTCCACAGGTCTCGCATGAGAAAGGCCTCTCATCTGTGTGAATCCTCCTGTGACGAAGTAACTGAGGCTTGGACCGGAATCCTTTTCCACAGGTCTCGCATGAGAAAGGCCTCTCATCTGTGTGAATCCTCCTGTGACAAAGTAACTGAGGCTTGGACCGGAATCCTTTTCCACAGGTCTCGCATGAGAAAGGCCTCTCATCTGTGTGAATCCTCCTGTGACAAAGTAACTGAGGCTTGGACCGGAATCCTTTTCCACAGGTCTCGCATGAGAAAGGCCTCTCATCTGTGTGAATCCTCCTGTGACGAAGTAACTGAGGCTTGGACCGGAATCCTTTTCCACAGGTCTCGCATGAGAAAGGCCTCTCATCTGTGTGAATCCTCCTGTGACAAAGTAACTGAGGCTTGGACCGGAATCCTTTTCCACAAGTCCCACATGAGAAAGGTCTCTCACCTGTATGAATCTTCATGTGAAAAAGTAACTGAGGCTTGGACCGGAATGCTTTTCCACAGTTCTCGCATGAGAAAGGCCTCTCATCTGTGTGAATCCTCCTGTGACAAAGTAACTGAGGCTTGGACCGGAATCCTTTTCCACAGGTCTCGCATGAGAAAGGCCTCTCTCCTGTGTGAATCTTCATGTGACTAACTACCTCAGGTTTGGTTATGAAACTTCTTCCACAAGTCACACATGAAAAAGGCTTCTCTCCTGTGTGAATCATCATGTGACGAAGCAAATGAGATTTGTTTTGGAAGCTTTTTCCACAGGTTGAACATGTGAAAAGCTTCTTGTCCATGTGAGTTCTCATGTGTGTTGTCAAGGAACTGCTTTGAGAAAAGGCTTCATCACAGATTTTACAAGAATATTGTTTTTGGTCTGGATGAGCTTTATTCTGTGTTTTCTGTTTTGAACTCTCAGTTTTACCTTTTTGCTGTTTGGTTTTCTGATATCTCTGACGTTTCTGTTTTTTATCTCTCTTTTTTCCTGAGTCTTCACAATTGCTTTTTTCCTGATCCTGGTTCTCATCTTCAGAAGAGCCATGAGAGATGAGTTGGTTCCTCTGTGGTTCTGTTTCATTGCGGATTCTGTGCATTTTAGAAGGAATCACCAAAATGTCATCAGTCTCCTGTATCAGCACAAGCTGCTCTTCATCCTGACTGACGCAGAGTTGCTTCTCTTCCTCTTTGAACTGTTGATGTGCTGGTTGCTCTTCTAAAGTGGAGTTGCCCTCCAGGTTGCTGAGCTCATTGAGAACCCCGTCGTCTTTACACGCCCAGCACTGACGGAGATCTGGACCAAAACACAAAAAAAACCTTTTAATTTTGAGTCAAATAGTCAACCTTTAACGTTAATACCTTTATGCATCTATGCAGCTTTTTCTTGGACTATTCTAAAATTATAACGTTTTATGTATGAAAATCGGTCAAAACAAATTATTGACATTCTTCCAATGTTTTCTGGCATGTAGCAAATAAGAGATTTTGGTAATTCTAAGTTCAGGTCCAATTTATCTTCTGACCATGAGGAAAAATGTGCGTGTGTTTTTTTTAAAAACCTGCATATGTAGATATCTCACTTTAACTGTAAGTTTGGAAAAATAACTTAACAAAAGTGATTCTTCTAATGAACTAGATGTCAGTCAAAACATGTCATGGACATCCAGGTGAGCAAACAAAATGCCAATATGTTAACTGAGTGGCTCCCTGACAGATATTCACACAGCAGCTCGACTCAGTCCATATCAATCCTCCTTTGCATTAGCAGCAGTTCTTTGTTACTGGAACCTCAATCGGCCTTCAGACCTCAGCATCGCTCTGCTGTACGTTGAGACCGCTGTGCACTGCAACCTCAACTCCAAACCGGTCCATCAGTTCTGCATTCGACTAAAGTCGGTTTTCCTTCTCTTATCTTTCTCACACTTATGTGCAGTTAAGTGTGACGTGTAGAGATAATTGTGTGCATCTCATTTCTGTTCTCTGCCTCTGACTAGTTTCAGTTGCAGAGTCTTCGAACGCTGCTGGTCTTTCAATAAAGATATAAAACCCAGAATCAATCCTTCTCCTGTTTATTGAACAGTTTCTCTGCCTCCTTTATCCTTGTCTACCTGTGGCCCAAAATCTGAAATTAGTTTATGATTAGATATATTTTAAGATATCTATAAGAACGCTATGATTATGTGGAGTTTGAAAAAACTCTGAGACCAAGATCAAAATTAGAGAACAAAAACAGATTTATTTGGATCTATAGATGGAGAACAAACAACAGTAATGCTGTTAGTAGAGTTCTAAACTCTAACAGAGGCACACTCTAACTTTATAGCCTCTTCATGCACAACCTGGGAGGTGTCAACAATACTAAGAAACTTAAGAGATTTACATATTCAAAGAAAAGAAAAACACTTAGTTTCTGTCACAAAGGTGATCAGACAGAACATCTTTACATACTCAGTAACCACAACTGAGTAATGAAGGACAAGGTTTAGTTTCCAATACCTGCTTTGATCATATTCTTATTTCCTGGCGCCCTGGGTTCAATAGTTTAAACCGCAGGGTGTGAAAACTATCTGTCTTTGTCAGTTGCCAGGAGCCTGATATGAAGAAGTGAGCTGCTGAACTGTCAAAGTGGAACAAACACCGCAGGCTGTCTCTGCAGCAGAGTGCGGTTATTAACCACATCCTGTTCAACCGATTCCTGCTCCCTGCTGAGAGTTGCAGCCTCTACAGAAAAACACTTCAACTTGTATAAGTAAAAAATATAGAAATGCATTAATGCTGAAAAGGATTAATAAATTGTTTGATAAAAGTAAACACACTGTGAATAATTATTTTATTCCACAATTAGACAAAACATGTATTTGGAACAAAACGTGGGATAACTCAACTTTACTTTGACTAGTCAGGATGTAATTAAATATACCTCAAAGACATATTTTGTCTGGTCAAAGCCATAATTATATTGTTATTATTATTATATTATAATTATATTGTTTAAATATATCTAGTCGGAAACTAATGTCAGATATACAGTATGAAAGTTTGGTAAAGCCATTTAATGATAGAACGGCCTGCCATAGCAAACGCTGATGCATTTATGGAATAAGTCCAACCAGCGCTCTGTTTCTGTCTTATCAGTTAATTTATTTCTGTAAAACATTCATACTAATTCGGTTTCAAACATTGTTTCCTTTAATCTGTCTCCTGTATTTCCTCCAGCTTTTGTCCGTTTCGCGCCTCATGTCATCAGTAAAACGTGAAGGTGTTTCGTACCTATCCGGTGTAAGATGATCCTCGGTATCCGGGTAAAATCCATCAGTCTGCGCTGATCCTCCATCTCTTCCTCCATCTTAACGTTGATTTCTTTCCACTCTGTGAATGTTTCTCCAGCAGGAGTTACCTGCTCGTTGATAAACTCTCTCTGAGGCGGAACTGAAGATATTTTCACTGAAAACACTCAAATACTCAGATATTTACCTAAAACTAGCGACGTGCTTTTTGTGCCGAGGCTTCGGGACACGTGTCGACTAAACCAGGAGGATTTTTATGAATCTTGTGTTCATGGAGCAGGATGTGACGTTTGACGCCGAGCGAGAGGGCCGTACCACGTGACTGATTCCGGATGTGGATCCTCTGCTTCCGGATAGATAAGGCACTAAACCGCTGCTGCTTCACCCGCGTTGCATTTACTTGTTTTAGGATTTTATTATGTGTGTTTGTAATTTATCTGAGCGCCTTTTTGCGATTATTCATCATCTATAATGTCAAAAAAAATCAACTCCGTGGATCCTGTGTTATAATTTCTAATGTTTGTTATGTACACACTGAGCCACCTGTACTGAGTAATTATTTAGGTGATACTAACACATTCAACAGCAAAACCAAATTTAGTTTCACCTCAGATGTTTTTCAGAAATGATTCCGTTTAAAAGAAACTTTAAAGTCCACAGTTGGATGTGAAAACATGCAAAAGGCAACACAGTTTCATAGCTTATTAAAATGTCCTAGTTATCATTCTCATTCAGGGTTCAGGATTCTTACTAACAAAATGTTTTTAGCAGATTTTCTTACTGAAAATCTTTGTTTGCATCGTTGTTTCTGGTTCTCTATGTAGCACTTATGTTGAATTGATTCCAGCGTTTCGATGCATTTGGTAAATTTGAATAGGGCGACATCTGCTGGTCAATCTGTAACATCGCATTTGATGACAGCAATGAAGGACAAGTAGTTATTAAAGACATAATAAAATGGCGCACTGCATGGGATGAATTATTTTCTACATCTGCTTGATCCTTGCAGAGCTGAAGCAACGGTTCTGGACTGGACTTCAAATTTAACTCTTCTGAAAACTGCTGCACAATGGCTTTCAATCTCAAACATGTACATTTAAACGTACCTTCGATTCAGATTCTTTCTTATTGACATTTGTTTAGAATACCAACCATACAATACCAACTTTAAAACAGCCACAGGTGAAACAAAGGCCTGAACATAATTTGGTTTATAAGAAGCCGTTTATAAGAAGCCGTCAGTCCCCTCTGTTTGTATGTTTCTCTTCTTTTTGATGGAAGACGCTGGATCGATGCACCTACCATTCATGTGAACCCATGAGGACTTTTCTGAGAGATATCAATGACTGAAATGGAAATTTGTCGAGACACTAATCCTTTTTTCTTTGCTGTTGTATTATCCATGTGTACATACTTAGACTTAGACTGACTTTATTATCATTTTACATGCACAGTGTGTATACAGAACGAAATTTCGTTGCATACGGCTCAGGACAATGTTTTGAGGTTCCAATGTTGTGAGGTTACTCCAGAATAAAATAAAATACAGTATAAAATATGAATATAAATCTAAATATAAAATATAAAGTGCAGGACTGACAGTAAAATAGAAGTTATTTAGCTCTGTACATGTGCAAGGTATAAAGTGGAGACCAGATTTTGAGTGCAGTCCAGTTAAGAGTTCAGCAGTCTGATGGCAAGTGGGAAAAAGCTGTTTCGGAACCAGGTGGACCTGCACCGGATGCTGCGGAACCTCTTTCCAGAGGGCAGCAGGGAGAACAGTCCATGGTGGGGGTGTGAGGGGTCACTGAGGATGTTTCGGCCTCGGGACACGCAGCGCTGGGATGAAATGTCCTGAATGGAGGGAAGGGGGGCCCCGATGATCCTCTCTGCTGTCCGCACCACTCTCCTCACGTTCTTCCAGTCGGAGGCGCTGCAGCCTCCACACCACACAGAGAGGCAGCTGGTCAGAATGCTCTCTATGGTGCTTCTGTAGAACGTCTTGAGGATGGGCGGGGGCAGGTGTGCTCTTCTCATCCTCCGCAGGAAATACAAACGTTTCTGTGCCCTCTTGACCAGAGACGTGGTGTTCACAGTCCAGGTGAGGTCGTTAGTGATGTGCACCCCCAGGAATTTGGTGCTGCTGACCACCTCCACAGCCGAGCTGTTGATGAGCAGCGGAGCGTGGCTGGGCCGGTTCTTCCTGAAGTCGACGATCATCTACATGTACATAGATGCATATATGCTGGATTCATAATAATGGATATTCTTAAATAAATTATGCTAAAAAAAGAGATACTTGGGAGAAATTATGAGAGAAAAGACTCAAAAAGCAGGAACTTTTACATCCACTACTGAACTGAAAAAAGACAAACCCCATAATAATGGTTAAAAAACACTTTATTATAAAAACTTTATTATAAAAGAATGGCATGGAAACAGTTTTTGCTGGTCACATTTCTATCTGAAATTGAATCTATATCACCAATACATTTTCTAACATCCTAAACAATAAAAAAATTCTCAAACAAATACTGTTTTATAGATTTTAAAAAAGTCACATGAATAAAATACAACTTCAATTTACAGTAAACTTAGCGAGAATAAAGTCGATGCAGATGTTTTAACAAAAAAAGGGAAAACATCTTTGGTTTTATCACAACTTAGCAAAACGTAGAAACATCTGCATTGTTGCCATCATATGATCAACAGTATTTTCTCCCTGAATCAAAAACTCGAGAAAGTAATGAAAAAGTAATATATATTTAGATTCAACTTTAGAGTGAAAAATGTAATCAAAATATACTAGGGCTGTTGTAAACAAATATTTTAGTAATCGAGTAATCCATCGATTACTCTTACAATTAATCAAGTAGTCAGATAAAAAAAAACATTGGTAAATCTAACAGCAGTATCACTATTGCATATCAACAGTATAATTTTTCACATTTGAACTTCCCTAACAATAACTTTTCTGTAGTTTAGAAAATTAACTTGTAACAATAATAACTCACTTTCCAAGTTAACCTGAAGAAAAGTTATACAAGAATCTGAAATTATATTCATTTTAATAATAAAGAGGCAGGCTCACAAATACACTTATAAAAAATGTCTATACTCCGGTTTTTGGTTTATGTATTATTGCCCAGACATTTATAGTTTACGTTCAGCACAACGACGGGATTTGGCACCGTCGTTCGTCACACACACAAACATCTACCAGGTATGCAACGCCACCCGTTAGTGGCGACTGGGATGATAGGAAATTTATTTTCTGGTTCGTCCGTAAAGCTACTCGTGTAAAGCACAGCCGCCCGCAGTGTTCAGTCTATCTGCTCACATGTATAAATAATCCCGCCATGCTGGTCGCTCTGAACAAGCAGCTCCCGGAGAACAGCTGCCGTTCTCCAGGGAACGCTCCCGACATTTAAGGGATGCTCATTGGTCCCCCGATGCACAAAAACCCAGACATTATCATGAATCAGTAAAATCCTCCCAGGCCGAACTTCAAAATTGGACCTTATGCTGCTAAGGTTCGCGTTCGTCCACAACTCAGGCGGAAGTGAGAGTGCTGCGCAATGCAAATAACGACCCAGCCGGAAAACCGTGCATTACATAATAAAATACAATTTAATGAACCTTAGAGGCAGATACATTTTCCTCGAGGAATTTTAATAATCGAGGTACTCAAATCACTCGAGGAATTGTTTAGGCCCAAAAATATACCTACGCCAACAGTTCATATAGTTACAGCTAACATGCATCCTCTGACCAAAATTAAAGAAATAAAACAAAGCATAAGGAATAGCCATACAATAACAGCTTTACAAGTCTAAATCTGAAAACATTCACATCCATTGTTATTTCAAGATAAAAACCATTTTAAATGAAAAGATGAAACTGACAGAATAAAGTGAAAGTTTTGGTTGTTAGATAAACGTCCTATTTCAACTGGTTTTCTTCTCCAAGCTGCTACATTATAGAAATGTTACCCAGCTGTAATTACTCTGCTTCCAAGCTGTGAGTTAGTGTGTTTTGGTACTTGAGGGTCAGATTATTCTGATCCTCCTGTATGAGTCTTCATGTGACCAGTTAAATTGCTTTGCCAACGGAAACTTTTTCCACAAGTCCCACATACAAAAGGCTTCTGACCTGTGTGAAGCATGATGTGACGAGTTAAACTGCTTTGGCAACAAAAACTTTTTCCACAAGTCTCACATAAGAAAGGCTTCTGATCTGTGTGAGTCTTCATGTGACCAGTTAAACTGCTTTGCCAACGGAAACTTTTTCCACAAGTCCCACATACAAAAGGCTTCTGATCTGTGTGAGTCTTCATGTGAACAGTTAAACTGCTTTGCCAACGGAAACTTTTTCCACAAGTCCCACAAAAACATGCCTTCTCATCTGTATGAATCCTCATATGAGAAGTTAAAATGTTTTTTAGGTGGAAACATTTTCCACAAGTCCCACAAGAGAAAGGCTTTTCACCTGTATGAGTCCTCATATGATCATTTAAATAACCTTTTTTTATGGAAACCTTTTCCACAGGTCCCACAAGAGAATGGCTTCTCACTTGTATGAGTCCACATGTGAGAAGTTAAATGCTTTTTTTGACTGAACCTTTTTCCACAGGTCCCACAAGAGAAAAGCCTCTCACTAGTATGTGTCTGTATGTGTCCAATTAAACTGTTTCTGATTTTGTAACTTTTTCCACAGGTCCCACATGAAAAAGGCCTTTCACCTGTATGAGTCCTCATGTGACTAGTTAAAGTGTCTTTGTGACGAAACCTTTTTCCACAAGTCCCACAAGAGTAAGGCTTCTCATTAGTATGCGTTGTCATGTGAGGATATAAACCACTTCTGTTTCTGAAACTTTTTCCACAGTGTGTACATTTGAAAGGCTTCTCACCTGTATGAATTCTCATGTGACGAGTTAGACTGCATTGTCGATAGAAACGTTTTCCACAAGTCCCACATGAGAAAGGTCTCTCACCTGTATGAATCTTCATGTGAAAAAGTAACTGAGGCTTGGACCGGAATGCTTTTCCACAGTTCTCGCATGAGAAAGGCCTCTCATTTGTGTGAATCCTCCTGTGACGAAGTAACTGAGGCTTGGACCGGAATCCTTTTCCACAGGTCTCGCATGAGAAAGGCCTCTCATCTGTGTGAATCCTCCTGTGACGAAGTAACTGAGGCTTGGACCGGAATCCTTTTCCACAGGTCTCGCATGAGAAAGGCCTCTCTCCTGTGTGAATCTTCATGTGACTAACTACCTCAGGTTTGGTTATGAAACTTTTTCCACAAGTCACACATGAAAAAGGCTTCTCTCCTGTGTGAATCATCATGTGACGAAGCAAATGAGATTTGTTTTGGAAGCTTTTTGTTTTGGTGCTTTCTGTGCAGTGGCTTCCGGACACGTGTCGAGTAAACCAGGAGGATTTTTATGAAGCTTTTGTTCCTGAAACAGAATATGACGTCTGAAACTGCACGAGCGGGCCGTACCACGTGACTAATTCCGGATGTGGTTCCTCTGCTTCCAGATAGATGAGGCACTAAACCGCTGCTGTTTCACCCGCGTTACATTTACTTCTTTTTTTTTTTTTACGTGTGTTTGTAATTTATTTGAGCGCCTTTTTGCGATTATTCATCATCTATAATGTCAAAAAACCAACACAGTGGATCCTGTGTTGTAATTTTTAATGTTTCAAAAAGTTAAGAAATGAACTTACGTACACACTGAGCCACCTGAAATTAAATGTTTGTCGAGACACTAATACTTTTTTCTTTGCTGTTGTATCATTTGTGTACATACATGTACATAGATGCATATATGCTGGGTTCATAATAATGGATGTTCTTAAATAAAGAATGTTTAAAAAAAAGAGATACTTGGGAGTATTATGAGAGAAAAGATTCAAGAAGCAGGAACTTTTACATTGGTCCCAATCCAAAAAAATTTATTATACAAGAATGATATAGAAACAGCTTTTGATAGTCACATTTCTATCTGAAATTGAATCTATATCAACAATACATTTTCTAACATCCTAAATAATAAAAACCTTCTCAAACAAATAGTGTGTTACAGATAAAATAAAAGTCAAATGAATGAAAAAAATACTTCAGTTTACAGTAAACTTAGCAAAAATAAAGTCAATGTAGACGTATTAACAAAAAAGGGAAAACATCTCAGGTTTCATCATAACTCTATTATGATGAAACCTACGTTACGCTAACTATGTTAGCAAAACGTAGAAACATCTGCATTGTTGCCATCTTATGATCAACAGTATTTTCTCCCTGAATCAAAAAACTTAAGAGAAAGTAATGGAAAAACTAATATATATTTAGATTCAAATTTAGAATACATTTTAATCTAAATATACCTACACCAACAGTTCATATAGTAACAGCTAACATGCATCCTCTGACCAAAATGAATGAAATAAAACAAAGTACAATGTACACAACAGCTTTACAAGTCTAAATCTGAAAACATTCAAATCCATTGTTACTTTAAGAGATAAACAGATGTCAAGAAAACTGGCATAAGGGTATGAGATCTTTCCAGGCACACGCAGAAAAAGGTACATAATGGCTTGGAAGAAATAAAGTAATCTTGCAATTTGATTAAAAGTTAATTAAGTTTATAAGTCTGAATAATATGAGTATAAGTAATCACATAATAACCTTCTGATATATATTTCCTGAAATGTGATCTGTAATGATTTCTGTAATGATTTAACTGTGGAAAGATTAGGATTGATGATTTATGATTAATGATTAATAATAAGAGATAGGTGTCTGGGGGATTTATTGTCAATGAATATGAATAACAATGAGTTATAGAAAGACGAATGTGCAGCACAGCCCTGAATAACAGGAAATGTCGCAAGCAGTTCTGAACAGATGGCCAGAGGAGCACAGGATGGATGATGCGGGGAGTTTGGCTGAAGCAACAGGTTTAGGGAAGTACGGACAGATTGGGTAACTTTGGAACTTTTCCATGAGACACAGCGAAAGTCACGTAGGCCAAACCTCCCCATACACACACATGGTAGAGAAATGAATAAAAAGGGGTCGAAAAGAGGAACCAGTCGTTCCCAGTCCGGCGGCGCAGAAGGAGAGACAACTTGCAGAAGCAGCTATGGACCGCACTTCAGAACCACGGGGAAGCTCGGACTTCACACCGCTAAGAAAAGGACTGGGTCCCATTGCCCCATCCCTGGTTCTTTATTCGACCGTTGGTCTCGTCTCAACCCAGCAACACTTTTAAACTCTGCAACAAGACTTGGAGGAAGGACAAAGATCCCCCAGGGATGAGGAACTGGGTTTTTGCAAAAGGCTTCGGACCCGTTCTGCTTTGTTTCCTTTCTAAGGAGGATTTTTCCACACAAGGCAAAGACCTCAACCAAGGCTGCTAGAAATTCCTGTTGCCAAAAGATCCACCATCTTCTGGGTATGAGTTGAATCTGCTCCTTGAAATTCTATTTCAGAACGTGCGACTTATCTCTTAAGGAAAGAAGATAGGGTAGTGGGATTGTACATGTAAATTTTATTACACTGTTTTTGATCTATATACGATTGATTATTGATTTGTATGTCGCATATCCCTGCTTAAGCTTGCTTAATAAAGTTATACTATAAAATTCTAATGAGGTTGGTGGACATTGGAATTAATAGAGTCATTTAATATTTATCCAGTTCTTTTTAATTAAGGTAAAACTAATGTACATGATTCCGGTAATTAGGAGGCTTCATAATTTCCTTTGGAGAGAGTAAATAATGACCCTGGGACTTACATCTAAGTCACTAAACATAATCTAGCCGGTTCCAAGTGCAAGTTATGATTTAGAAAGTGGGCTACCGTTAACAGAAGTGGTTATTGGAATTATGCAGCTGCGAGGGCTACTCAGCTGATTGTTTCTTAACTGTAAAGGGTCATAACTTCTGGATTGGAGGTAGTTAGAGCTAGACGAATCACTTTCGCCACCAGTTTAAATAGATTATCTCTTATAGAGTACTTTTAGGGTAATACCCAGGTCTCAGAGATTTTCCGGACCTGTTAGACGGAGAACTGGTCAGTAGGCAGCCCTGTAAAGTAGTAAGGAGTGGGCGGGGCTGACTATTGCAGGATAACCTTCATGGCGCCCAACGTGGGGCGGCGCACAACTGAGTAGGCGGGCCCCAAAGACACCAAGTCAGTGAAAACAGATGTGAGACTCTGAATAGCTCACTTGGGTCACTAACTCTTAGGGAAGAGAGTTAGTGGTGACTGAGAAGGCCATCAGTCACAACCCTCGCAGTAACTGTATAGCATGCAGGTGAGGGAAAGCTTCTACTGAGGATAGAATGACCAGATCCAGACAGTGAAGCCAGTAGCCAACACAGCCTGGACCCATCCCTACTCGAAAACGTAAAGAGAGGCTTTGGGGGATAGGCGACTCGAAGACAAAGACAATTATGAGTGAAGACGAAGAAAGAGGGGAACTGGATCCCCTACAGAAGCCAGCAATGGGACAAGGGGCGAGCCACATCAGCCGAGACGAGGAAACTCATCAATCCCGTCTTTCCCAATCTTTATTGACGCGAATTCCTGTACAGTTGATATTACTTGGCGATGGATTGGAATCCTGGACTGAGATAAATAAAAGAATGTTCTTTGACTCTCACTACAACACCAGTAAGGTCAGGGTTCAGGACTTACTGGAGATCCTAGTGCGGCATCACGTATACTACTGCACCCAACTTAAACAGGGTCACCGTCTGGGAGTCGTCAAATGCCCAGTGAAGGTTACCAAGAAGACAGAGGCTGCAGAATGGCTGAAATGGTTCGCCAAGCTCCTTGAAGAATGGACGGAGGGTACGCTGCGGACTATCTACAGCCCCTCCGAAAAATATGATCGTGTGGTGAAAACCGCTACAATAGCAGCGGGCATCGACGGAGTGCTGGTGAACCCCCAAGCACAAGGGGTGCGCCATTACAAAGAGTGTTCGGAGGCCCTGGAAAAACTGCGTGCCTACAAAAGAGACAAAGAAGGCAAGGAAAAGGAGCAAGCCCTCGAAGAGGCAAGGTCGGAGGTGGCCGAGCCTCCGTCCCGACTGCCCAGCAGAGCCACGACACCGATTCGTCAACAGAAGCAGGTTCCAGATGATCTGATAGACCTGACGGCCGGCAGCGACGACAACGACGACGGCGGCAGCAACAACGATGACGACGGAGGCATCCCTGCTCAACCGGGTCCATCGCGGAACGAGGAGATCCCCCCCGAACAGTCGGATGAAGACGACCCCGAGGGAGCGCTCGTCGGCGGACTCACGGAGAAGCAGTGGAAGGATGCAGCCAAGGAGTGGTCCCCTCAACGGGACCCGGAGCTCGGGTTTTATCCCCGAGTCCACAGCACGGAGAGGAGGCATCCACTGCCACCTACAGAGACCCCAGCGGCCAGCAGTTCCGACGAGGACGAGGAGGAATCGGACGAGGAGCAGCGGTGCCCCGGCCGCCCCAAGAAAAAGACTCAGAAATCGGACACCTGGAGGATGGCCCGAGAATTAGCCGAAATACCACCGGGGGCCAGCAACTTTAGACTGCAGACCGGCCTCCGGATTTATCAGGTTATTGGAAGAATATGGGATCTTGAGGGGGACGGACTGATTGTGTTCACCAATGACAGATACAAGATCCACAATCGAAAGTTCAGACGCAGCCTTGAGGACCAAGCAGGGCAAAGTTATACAGCGGATTTAAGATTGCTGGCAGCTACCTGTAGCCCAAAAACGAGGGGAGAAGTAGTCTTGATGAACGGCTGTAGTCTCCCTTATGGTGCTGTAATCCTGGTCCCGATTGACGTCTACCGAGAAGGAGAGAGTCTGGAGGAATATCGGAAGAAGATGTGGCACGGACTCGAGCGGGGCCTGGTGGCAGCCAGCAACGAAGGCATGAGAAGAGCGGTGGTGAGTGTACAGGGACTGAGATCGCCGGATCTGCCAAGGGACACCGCCAGATCAATTGCGGAGAACGGAGTGGTGAATATAGCCAGGACCAACAGTCATTTCTTTGTGTTCAAAGAAGTGGTGGTGGTGGTTGACCCCCGTCTGCATCGACTCCGCACTGAGCAAGGGGTGAAATTGGCAGCTGCGATGGAGGAGCAATGCCGCACTAGCCATCCATCACAAGAAATCAAGAAATATCCCTTAAAGATTCCCCAGAGTGAAGTTTCAAACACCACCCAGATAGGCAAAGCCAAGGCCGTGCAGCCACCCAGGATAAAAATAAAGGAGGCACCTGTTGAACCAGGGTTCTCCGCAGCCAAGTACGTTAAGGAGTTCTCTTTTGAAGAGAGCCGCAGTGAACTGAAAAAGCCCAACACAGGTAGAGTCAAGAATGAGCAGCCGACGGTCCCGAGAGAAGAAGGACCGATGAAACCAGCTAAGATTCGACCGCTGAACTCCCCCAGGAGAGAATCTCTTCGACAACAGCAGTATGAGGACATCAGCGACTCAGAGGACGAAGAAGAGCAACCGGAGATCGGACATCCTGGAGAAGAAGGAGAGGAAAGTGATCACGGCAGCGTCCTCTCCGACCCGAAACAGCCACCGACAGAGCACAAGACACTCCGAACAGGACAGCACCGGGGTAAGAAGAAAGAAATGGAAACCTTTGACATCGAGAGGTCTTCTGAAAGACTGGCGAGAGACGTGACCTGGGGTCCAGTACAGGCTAAGGACGGACGGCGTACGTATGTACCAGAGGTCGGCCAGACCGAGTACCAGATCCCGGCAGGATGGACCAGCAGGTTGGGAGACCGGGTGCAGCTCGAGGTGGAAGCGACAATCGGAGAATGGGCTAACATCCTGATGACACCATCCTGCTCCACCCTGACGGCACACTATTCCCTGACTACCAACTTCAGGAACGCATACATTGGAATTATGTATGATGTGATGCTGCGACGACTGAAGAAAGCCGCCTACAAGTACTCCAGGGAAACTCAACAGCAGCTGGACGAAGTGTCGGCTGATGAAGAGGAACCTCAGGCGACGTCCTCGGAGCCAGGACCGCCGATCCCGGTGAGACAACCAGAGATGTCAGCTCAGCCACCTGCCACTAATACAGGACAGGATGCGTACGCCGAATTGAAGAATCTAAGGCTGGTGATTAGGAGTAAAAACGCAGACGAAAACAATGAGGAGTATCTGAAAGATGTTTGGCCAACAGTGCTATCTACCACCAACCACGAGGGAGCCAAAAAGTTGTGGCTGACCAGCGTGACCTCGGACCCGATGGTTGGAACAGATTCAGCACAGAGCAACTATGAAAGGCTGGTGTTGGAGGACATGGATGATGAAGAGTCCCAGGTGAAGAGAGCCAGAGGACGGCTGGACAGGGGAAGCCGGTTGGAACCGCTTTGGCACACACTTAAGCAGACCGTCTCTCCTGCGAGATATGTGAAAGTGCTGCGTGAGGTGACAAAAGGACGCAGAGGAGAGATCGTGTTCGTGAAGTTGCCAGTAAGAAGCACAACAGTCGCTCAGATGGATGTAGCAGTGCAAGGATTCGACCTGGAACAGCAGTACTACGAGGACAAAAGGAAGAAGGAGGCTAGCCAACCGGCAAAGCCACCTGGAAGGGTTAACATCAGACAACCATCTAACTTCCAGGGTAGACCGTTCCAGCAAGGAGCACCGCCATCCAACTTCCAGGGTAGACCGTTCCAGCAAGGAGCACCGCCATCCAACTTCCAGGGCAGACCGTTTCAACAAGGAGCACCGCCATCCAACTTCCGGAACCGGCCGTTCCAGCAGAAACCACCGGGACCACAAGGGAAACCGACCAACCCTCCGGCTTCATCAAACCAGCCAGGAAAAGGTCAGTTCCTGACAGATGAGGAGTATAGGAAATTGAGCCCAGAAGAGAGGACGGCCCTCCGTGAGTCCCGTAAAGCCGGGGCCGGAGGGTCACCAAAGTAATGGCGTCCAGGTCGCGGGTCATTTTAGAAAATGCCTACTGGGAAGGAGACGAAATCTACGCTAAAGTAGAGGGAATACCCTACCTGGTGGACACCGGAGCGGAGGTGTCTATGACCCGCAAAGACCTAAAAACAGCAGGACACCTGAAGGTTCAGTTTGCTAATGGAAAAGTAGAAGAAATGCCGTATGGGACCTGGAAAGGAGTAGTGTGGGTGAAAGGTCCCTACAATCTCCTCACAGTAAAAGACTTAGACGAACTCAGTAAAAAGAAAGGCACACATCGCAGACTGGAGCGAAGGCTGACAAGCTTGAAGGCAAGGTTGGTGAAGGTCGGCCCGACCCAAACAGGATCAGAGAAGCAAGATTGGTACAAACCAGTTGACATACCAGCGGTGACAGAACAGAAACTGGAAGAGAGTGACTTCTCCCCGGCTGGGAAAGAGAAGCTGCGTGAGATCATCGCTACGGCGCAGGTGGCACGGTTCAAGAACGATTGTGGAGATTTGGGCCCAAAGTTTGTTCATCACATCGAAGGTGGGGTTCATCCACCTGTTCGGCAGTACCCGTTGAACCCAGGAGCCGTCGAGGAGATGGACAAGATCGTGAAGGAACTGGGTGCCCTAGAGATCATCAGAGAGGAACTCAACCCGATCACCAACAGCCCCATCCAGGCGGTGAAGAAACCTGAATCGGCTGGAGGGGGTTGGAGGCCAGTTATCAACTTCAAGGCCCTGAATCGGAGAACAATAGCAAACCGAGCCAGTTTGATCAATCCACAAGGAGCGCTGAAAACTCTTCGAGTCAAGAAGTTCAAGTCCTGCATCGACCTAGCTAATGGATTTTTCTCCCTACGCCTCGCCAGACAATCGCAAGGTAAAACTGCATTCACCCACAAAGGCAAAAGCTATGTGTGGCAAAGGTTACCCCAGGGCTACAAGAACTCCCCGAATGTGTTCCAGTCAGCAGTGATGGAAGTACTGGGGGATGTAGGTGCGACTGTGTACATTGATGATGTTTTCATTGCTGATGACACAGAAGAAGAACACTTAGAAAGGCTACAAAAAGTAGTTGAAAACCTCACCAAGGCAGGTTTGAAGCTAAACCTCAAGAAATGCCAATTTGGACAGTTCCAAGTGAACTATCTGGGTTTCCAAGTCACGTCGGACTTGGGACTCTCGGATGGGTACAGAGAAAAGCTGACGAACATTCAACCACCACAGTCAGAAAATGACTTGCAGAAAATATTGGGACTGTGCAACTATGTCAGAGACCATGTGCCCAACTATCAGAAATATGCCAAACCCTTGTACCACTGCCTGAGGAAAAGTGAAGACGATGAGAAAGACGGAAAAAGGCCCTGGGTTTGGACAGCAGCCAATCAACAGAACCTAGAGGAACTGAGAAGGGCCATTCAAGCAGCTGTGAGATTGGAGCCAAGGAGTTTGTCAGAAAGGCTAGTGGCAGAAATCAGCTGCGAGAATGACGATGCCATGATCAAAGTGAGTAACGAAAATGGAGGCTTGGTTACCCTGTGGAGTTACACCCTAACTTCTGTCGAAAAGAAATACCCGCAGGAAGAGAAAGAGCTAGCGGTGTTAGCCCGCTATTGGGGTGTGCTGAAAGATTTAGCACAAGGACAACCAGTTAAAGTCATCACACAAAGCCAAGTTCACAAGTACCTAAGAAAAGGGACTGTGGAAAGTACTAAAGCAACCAATACTCGGTGGGGAAGATGGGAGGACATCTTGCTGGACCCGGAGCTTGAAATTGGGCCAGCACAACCCACCAGTAAGAAACGAACACAAGAGACACCTGAAAAGCCAGGACAACCGGAATGGACAATCTACACCGATGGATCCAGAAAGGGGTCCGACCAGTCGGCATACTGGGGATTTATTCTGAAGCAGGATGGCAAAGAGAAATGCCGTCAGAAAGGAAAAGCCCCCGGTAGTGCTCAAGCCGGAGAAGTAACGGCAGTACTGGAAGGATTGCTGGAGCTGGTGAAAAGGAAAATCAAAAGTGCCAGGTTAGTAACCGACAGTTACTACTGTGCTCAGGCCCTTAGAGAGGACTTGGCCATTTGGGAAGAAAATGGTTTCGAGACAGCAAAGGGCAAGCCAGTGGCACACAAAGACTTGTGGAAAAAGATTGCTGAGCTAAAACTGCAGTTGGAAATAGATGTTGAGCATCAAAGAGCACACACGCATGAGGGAGCTCATTGGCGTGGGAATGATGAAGTGGACTGTTATGTCCAACAAAGAAAGATCGTCTTTGTCGGTACCGAGAAGTGGGACAGAACTCCCAAAGGACGGGAGGTCCCAGAAGAATGCGTGGTCGAGGTCGTGCGGAGCGTGCATGAGGCCCTTGGACATGCAGGCGTGCGACCTACCCGTAAGGAACTGGAGGAGCAAGACCTTTGGATCACAGTGAAACAAGTCCAACGCGTGCTAAGGGACTGTGAAGTGTGTGGTCAATACAACGCAGGTCGCCGAGGGCAGCGGATGGATGGGTTGTCCATCAAAAGCACGGTCCCCTGGGGCTCAGTCTGCATGGATGTTGCAGGTCCCATGGGGATAACAGGAAGGAGAGGTGAAAAGTACCTCTTAGTGCTGGTGGATTCTATGTCGGGGTTTGTAACTACAAAAGCAGCCAGGAAAGCAAACGGCAATAGCGTTGTCGGCATGCTGGAACAAGTATGCAGTGCCCTGGGAATCCCGAAAGAGCTGCGCACGGACAATGGGACTCATTTCCGTAATTCACAGGTTGACCAGTGGTGTCAGAAGTATGGAGTAATGCGAGTTTACTCGCCACCCTACACCCCACAAGCTAACGGAGTGGTGGAACGAGCCATAGGGTTAGTGAAAAGCTGGATAGCTAAAAATGCTAACACCAACAGCTGGAGCACCCAAGCGGTGGAAATAGGGCAGGCCCTGAACGACAGAAGCAGAGCCGAAAGACCCGCCCCTGCGATGGAACTCAACCAACGGCCGTTCACCACGAAGGAAGTGGGGCGGGGCTCCAGCGACAAAAAGGAGAAGCTGACGCCCAGAGTGCCATTCCGAGAGGGACAGCGCGTGTGGGTCAAAGCAAGAGAGCAACCTGTACATGCAGCAGTAAAACCCAAGTTTGACACAACTGACATCGTCAAGCAAGTACTGGATAGGAACACAGTATTGCTGAAAAGAAAAGGGATCCAAGGAGTTGAGCAGCTCAAGCCAGTCCCTGACTAAAGCGAAACAGAAGCCGGTGAAATGGCCAGTGAATCATGTACCATTCCACCCTATCTCGGACTGGCCACCGTGAAAGGGGTGGTTGTAATTAGGAGAACACCTTCAGGGATTTGGGCAGGACGAGCCCTGAAGAAATTGGATTGGGCTAAAAATGGAGTCCTGTCAGAGGAGAGAGAAATGCTGGTTTGGGGAAAAGCTAAGGGTCGCTGTCCAGTTTGTTTGGCAGGCAACCAACTCCCCATTATCTGGGAAGGACCGGGCCATGACAAACCCGCGCGACAAGGAGCTACTGCGGAGGCACTACAACATCTTCGTGTCTCCCCGGTCACGATCTTGAGCAACCTCATCTGCGGGAACTGCCGTGTGAGTTACCTACCCCGGATTAAGTTGGAGACCCACTGGACCTGGCAGGAGGACGAACCAAGTGGTTGTTTTTGCATGTGGGATGGAGACGATCTAAGCCACTGTTCTGTATGCCGGGACCAGCTGCGAGGGGGAGAAGTGACCCTAACAGGCGAAGCTGAAGGATGGCAGGTGGCACGATTTTACAGCTCGCTGCGATACTACAGAACGTATGGACAGGTACAGCCGAACTATGGGAGCCCTATACCCATAGGATTGCAGGGGCCTTCAGCTCCCCCGAACACCCCAGAGGAAGCGGAGCAATGGATATGGAGAAAGGACGAAGGGCCCCGTGATATCCTGTGGGAATCTGTTAACGCCGCCTGGCCGTATGACCCCGCCAGAGCATCCCTGTCATTCCCACCATTGAACACCGTCCACTACCCCATGGTCTTCCGTGTCTTACGCCTGCAGGAGTATCAACCGACGGCTGGGGGGCTTAATGCACTTCCAGATGACACAAAAGAACAGGCCATCGATGGAGGTTGGACAGGCCCCTGGGAGCTGACTACGTGGGCCCATCTGATTCTGGAGGTCATCAATGACTGCACCATTCCTGTAACGGATCTACCGGATGTACCGAGGGAAAGTGGAGTGCGCAGCTCGGATCTGTATTATTGCACCACTGAAATAGACGGGTGGGGCAGCAGCACGGTGAGACCGAAGGAGAAGTCCCGCCTATACAGAGTGACAGCGGAGTCCCGGTTTCGGGATGGGGTTTTGCAACATCCAGGAGGCGTGGCCCAGAGAGTGGGAACGCCCTCGGATCCCAGCACCACCTGTCAAGTTCAGCTGTCAGTGCGCATGGTCACCGTCCCCTATAAAGGGATCTACTCGGTCGGAGCTACCATTACAACGGTACCGGACGAGCAAACTTTTGCCACCGCGTCCTGCACGGAACCAGAGCCTCCTAAGAAGAAACCAAAGACGCACGCCTGGCAAGTACTCACTTCAGCATTACCATGGAGAAAGAAGAGCCAAGACTAACGGACGCACCGGAAGGAGGAAAACGAGTCGTCAAGTCTGCAGGTCAGCAAAAAACCAAAAAGCGAAAGGGGAGACAGTGTTTTGTGACTAGATTGTTCAAAGTGGGGGTTGGAGTCTCATCGGGACTATCAGACAAAGGCCCGTTTTTAAGGCTCCCTACCACCTCCATTTTGCTAGATATGCCAAGAGAAGATTTCACTGTTTCCAATCCGCTCACCGAGGCCTATTTTCTCAAGTTTCTCATATATCTCCGACCCACCGATTTCCAAAACGTAAAAGAGGTGGGGGAAAGTGAAGAATACACGACGCCCCCTGCCATGAAGCCACATCTATTTATCCCTACCGCACCGCCTGCTTGGCAAGGAAGAGGATCCGGCAACACGGTTAATTTTGCATCAATCTCACCTATGTGTCCAAGATCTCTACCATGGACTTTTAATACAGTGTATTTCAGAGTACGGGGGTTCGAGCTACGGGTTAGGTGGGGCCCCCATTATCTTGAACCACTGCAAGGACTGTATTGTGAAATTTCACTCAATGACATGGTCATTTGGACCACTTCACGAAGTATGGCGAGAACCATAGTGAAGAGGGAAATAAATCCAGAATGTTATATATTTAATAACACCAGGCTTCCATTGAAATTGGAAATAGACAGGGTCTACCCCAATCCACCACACCAAAGGATTTATACTCCGTCATCCTGGGGGTACCGCACTAGACTAACTCTGCATGGACAATCATTGTACACCTACATCTCAGTACCTGCCCCAATAGGGTACAAACACGAATCCTGGTATGACCAGGGGCTGAAAACTGGCACCGCCCAAGGCCCGTTTCCTCGGCCGGACTACTGGAGGGTGTTCCACTGGAAGTGGGTGTGGAGGGGGTTGGAGCCTGATTTACCCTACCCCTCTCCCATATTAACAGCCCTGCAGCAGAGAAGGGCCACCAGACGGGTTGGAAAGAACCCTGCCAACCAACGCCACCTCAAGGCTTTGAGGAAAATCTGTGCAAAACCTGATACATCGGATCCCAGAGAAGAACTAATCTGGCCAGAATGGATGCTATCGGCATGAGGCGCCGACCTACAGACCCGGAGTTGCTGGATGTTACATCGGAATCAGACAGCTCTACTGACACTGACGACGACTCGGAAACCTCTAACGAACCTTTGCTGCGGAAAACGACTACGATAACCGGAAAATCCCTATGCCTGAAAGGGCTGCTAACGCTTCTTGCCCTGCTGTTTGCTGCTGCTGTTCTTGCTACTATCTTCTACTTCATCGGAGTTGGACCGTGGTATCTTACGCATACAAGAGTTACCTACGGACATTCCAAGTACACCAACTTCAACTGTTGGAATACAAACACCACGGCTATTTTTGTGCCATGGGACAACGAAACTTCTGTCCGAAACCGAACCGGACTGTTCGCCAAAGACAACGGGAAAAAGTACGTGGAACGCCGAGCCTTCAAATTGAACGACTCCACTCTGGACGACCTTCTGAATCGCACCTGGGAGATCTACAACTATGACTTCCTCGACACTGGAGTGCTCTGCTGGATACGGGTTCTGCAAAACAAAGAACGACGGACCGTCAGATGCAACTGGATTCACCCGGATCGAGGTATGCCAGAATGGCATTGCAACATGGCTTGTCGATCACTGCTGTTGTTACCAAACCAGGGGTACTGGGATACCGAAGTAGTATACCCAGCCCCACATAGATCCTCAGGCTGTCGAGCCTGGCTCCCACGAGGGGACTTTTGGGGAGATTATCACCTGAATTGCAGGGTGGATGACATCATCCCAACAGCACCAACGGGCAACTGGACCTTCCGAAATGCCTCCCGAGGTAATCTTCCAGTCAATGCAACGATTTCGCCTACACCAGCCAATTTGACTAACATAACGGCTTTCCTGATCAGACAAGGACCTAGACGGTTTATGTATGACAACGACCAACAGCACTGTTACAAACACCACTTTCTCTGGTTAAATCCTTGCCTCTGGAACAAGTTTGTGAAATGTGCGGGACAGAATTATATAGTTACAGCCATAGAAGAATATTGGGCTGATTTTTGGCACTCTACACGCACAGTCCGTACAGAAGTTGAAACCTGGCTAAACAACACATTCCCATGGACATACATAGCCAAAGACCAGACGTTCTTTATGGGAGATTTTCCGGAGGGAACAGTTCGCTCTCATACTGGGTTGGAGGAGCTACACATTGCCAATTTGCGTACACAACCCCTTCCAACTCCTGATGACCTTCTAAGCGCTCCTAAAACGGACTTTGCAAAAATTGACAAATGTGTCGCCAAAAGAATTTTTGAGAGCCTAAACGACACCTGTTGGAAGAAAACCCATTCATCGCCACGTTGTGACCTCTGGCAGACTGGAAACGCTTTTCACTCTACCTGGAGGTACAACTGCCCTGATCCTGACAGAGCACCTACGGTTAAATGGGCTCTGCGGGCCTGGTACGAGGATTACACTCGAAATTGGGACTACGAGTGGTGGGGACTCCAACAAGATGAGTTTGAAGCTTGGGTAACACCGTGCCTTACAGAATCAACTAACTATTGGGTCAAGTACCAGTACATCGCCACGGTTTATTCTAAAGACCGCATGATTTGGCCTGGAGTTTTTTGGAGACCTGACAGCTGTGTCAACCCCAGACCTTGGCGCATGACTTGTAAGAATAACACAAAAAACATCCTTGAATGCGTAATAAGTTTGGCCAGACGACCCTGCGGAACTGTCCGGGGGTGGGAAAGCTACTGCGCAGAACATTATGCAGATGAGTATGACACTCACTCTTCTGAGGTCACTTGGCGAAAAATCAATGGACAATGGCGGAGGGCGATAGTGAGCGGACGGACATGCACCGACGCAATCCTAGGATATCATCTCCAGAAGCGCAAGAGCATTCTTGGACTACCCGTTCCGTTCATTCCAAATCCCCTTATAGCCATCGCCGAAGGACATGCTTTTCGGAAAAGTCTGTGTGACGGGAACATAGACTCAGGGTTTGACTGGGTAGGACCCAACCTGTTGTATTCCAATCTCACCTGCTCCACCACTATGGAGCATTGGCAGCAATGTGGAGAAGGCGATAATAAACATGACTGTTTCTGGTATGAGACTTTGGGGGCAACTTTGGTGGCCGTCGCCACCGAGGTTGTGGAAGAAGTTGCTCATGTGGTGGAAGAAGGCCTCAACATTGTTGAACAGTGGCTGCTAGACGCTTTGAGCCTGCTATGGCCATATCTCTTGGCTCTCCTGGGCGTCGCCGTAGCAATACTCATCGGCAAGATCGTCTTGGAGGCGTGGCTGAAAGCACTTTGTCGTTGCAAAAAGAGGAACTACCAGCCCCTCCCCCCTAAGGAGGAGCCTACTTCTGCATAAAAGGGAGCTGCCGTGTGCCTGCGAGCCATTCAACCTTCACCGCAGCTGCCGACAAGACCTGATCCAGAGCGACCATCAGCTGACATCATGGAAACCAACTCTTCAACTAACTCTTCAACCAACTCGTCGAATCCCAACTCACTTTTTGCACCAATTCAAGTGAGTACCCTTGAGCATTTAGGGATTACCCTGGCCTGGGTAGTCTTCTGCCACACCGGTCCTTGGCCTAAGGGACATCCTATGAGGATCTTCGTCGCGCTACAAGGATATGCCAAGCTGATCCTCCGTCCCATCGTTCTCAACAAATGGGGGTTGGCTTCATCCCTTTTTGCTTGTTACCTGATGGGCCGTACCCGCATTAATTGGCGCAGGGGTGTTGTGGTCTGCCTATGGCTCATCACCGATACCGCAGCCCTGATATTGGAATTGGTCCTTGGGGGCACACAAGCCACACGAACCGCCCCATTTAAGATCCTCACAGCTATTCTAGAAGGGCTATTCGCAGTATCTATCCTCATCTACTTAGCGCGCCAGGCCTTGTCTATCAAGGGTCGGGGACGGCGAATTTGGATGCAAAAGTGGATAATTCTGGCTCTTTGGGCAACGGGTTGGGGGATCCTGGTGGTCCTCTACTGGCTTCATGAGACCGCGGACCTCGCCATTGTTGTATGGTTGATGACCTACGCGGCAATATTCCATGATTCAGCTCATGTCTATGATCGAGGTGAACCAGCTCCAGATCATGACGTTCCGGCTCCTGTGATTAATTCACCTTGGCTCGCAAAACACGCCGGCACACGGGCTTAAATCAGCCTACTCTCTCAGCTTTCGCGTTTGCATTTTCGTCATTGTAAGTACATGTAGTTAATCAATAACCACTGATCATGAAGTTACCTGGGTTACTGTTTCTCCTCAGGCATCAACCTGCTGTGTGGGGTGTGGAGTAACTGCAGAATCTTATGGATTCATTTGGGTTGCATCGTCTTCCCGCTGGTGTCACAAATGCGTGAGCAGCCATTTTAGCCATGTAACGGCAATCCTCTGCGCCACAGGGCTGGAGGATTTGCCTTACATAGCGGATTCCACATCTAGATCCCTGGAACGGGTGCACAAAATCGTGTGGACCTCTGCGTTTGGCATAGACGACGACGACTTCACAGCATCTCCGTTGTATACGGGACTACGGCTGCCCGTGATTCATAAGTTATGGGAACACCAACTTACTCGGCAATGCCTCCCAACTTTACATCTGTTGAATGGACGAGTTGTGGCGGTGGGCGACTACCTTCCGCCTACACGTCCCGTGTCTCCGGATTTGTTTATCGACGTCGGATGCCAAGCCAGCAGTGCGACTAACGAGAGAGGTACCCAAACTGAGATCCTCAGTTCATCTCCCCAAGCATGCCAGACTGAGGACACCCTTTCCCCTTCATCTCCATCACCAAGTGACATGGATTTCCAGGATCTACTGGCAGAGTTGGAAGACTACTGCAACAATCCATCAACGCTGCCAGACTTCGGCATGGATCTACCTTCGCCTCTGCAGCTTCCACTGGAACGTTCCACCCTTTCCGTCTCAGGTGAATCTACACTTGACAACGAATTGGGCGCAGAACTCTGGCTTTCTCCGCCATCCAATCTGTCGGAGTATGAGGTTGTGGATTCCTGGACACCTTCATCGTCTCCGGTTACATGCTATGAGCGGGACATTCTCACTACCACTTGTGGTGATGGACTTGATCTCTTTTGACTTTGGACTTTGTGTTTTCTGCGAAGCACCGTCCGATCTCATGGAGGGGGTGTCAAGAAAACTGGCATAAGGGTATGAGATCTTTCCAGGCACACGCAGAAAAAGGTACATAATGGCTTGGAAGAAATAAAGTAATCTTGCAATTTGATTAAAAGTTAATTAAGTTTATAAGTCTGAATAATATGAGTATAAGTAATCACATAATAACCTTCTGATATATATTTCCTGAAATGTGATCTGTAATGATTTCTGTAATGATTTAACTGTGGAAAGATTAGGATTGATGATTTATGATTAATGATTAATAATAAGAGATAGGTGTCTGGGGGATTTATTGTCAATGAATATGAATAACAATGAGTTATAGAAAGACGAATGTGCAGCACAGCCCTGAATAACAGGAAATGTCGCAAGCAGTTCTGAACAGATGGCCAGAGGAGCACAGGATGGATGATGCGGGGAGTTTGGCTGAAGCAACAGGTTTAGGGAAGTACGGACAGATTGGGTAACTTTGGAACTTTTCCATGAGACACAGCGAAAGTCACGTAGGCCAAACCTCCCCATACACACACATGGTAGAGAAATGAATAAAAAGGGGTCGAAAAGAGGAACCAGTCGTTCCCAGTCCGGCGGCGCAGAAGGAGAGACAACTTGCAGAAGCAGCTATGGACCGCACTTCAGAACCACGGGGAAGCTCGGACTTCACACCGCTAAGAAAAGGACTGGGTCCCATTGCCCCATCCCTGGTTCTTTATTCGACCGTTGGTCTCGTCTCAACCCAGCAACACTTTTAAACTCTGCAACAAGACTTGGAGGAAGGACAAAGATCCCCCAGGGATGAGGAACTGGGTTTTTGCAAAAGGCTTCGGACCCGTTCTGCTTTGTTTCCTTTCTAAGGAGGATTTTTCCACACAAGGCAAAGACCTCAACCAAGGCTGCTAGAAATTCCTGTTGCCAAAAGATCCACCATCTTCTGGGTATGAGTTGAATCTGCTCCTTGAAATTCTATTTCAGAACGTGCGACTTATCTCTTAAGGAAAGAAGATAGGGTAGTGGGATTGTACATGTAAATTTTATTACACTGTTTTTGATCTATATACGATTGATTATTGATTTGTATGTCGCATATCCCTGCTTAAGCTTGCTTAATAAAGTTATACTATAAAATTCTAATGAGGTTGGTGGACATTGGAATTAATAGAGTCATTTAATATTTATCCAGTTCTTTTTAATTAAGGTAAAACTAATGTACATGATTCCGGTAATTAGGAGGCTTCATAATTTCCTTTGGTGAGAGTAAATAATGACCCTGGGACTTACATCTAAGTCACTAAACATAATCTAGCCGGTTCCAAGTGCAAGTTATGATTTAGAAAGTGGGCTACCGTTAACAGAAGTGGTTATTGGAATTATGCAGCTGCGAGGGCTACTCAGCTGATTGTTTCTTAACTGTAAAGGGTCATAACTTCTGGATTGGAGGTAGTTAGAGCTAGACGAATCACTTTCGCCACCAGTTTAAATAGATTATCTCTTATAGAGTACTTTTAGGGTAATACCCAGGTCTCAGAGATTTTCCGGACCTGTTAGACGGAGAACTGGTCAGTAGGCAGCCCTGTAAAGTAGTAAGGAGTGGGCGGGGCTGACTATTGCAGGATAACCTTCACAGACTACTAATATCTCACTGGACAAAAAAAAACCCATTAAAAATTCATGCATAACTTTGTAAGCTCTAAATATCTTACTTAAAAACAATTTTAAATAAAAAAAACAAAACCGACAGAATAGAGTGAAAGTTTTGTTTGTTAAACGTCCTATTTCAACTGGTTTTCTTCTCCAAGCTGCTACATTATAGAAATGTTACCCAGCTGTAATTACTCTGCTTCCAAACTGTGAGTTATTGTGTTTTGGTACTTGAGGGTCAGATTACGCTGATCCTCCTGTGTGAGTCTTCATGTGACGAGTTAAACTGCTTTGGCAACGAAAACTTTTTCCACAAGTCCCACATAAGAAAGGCTTCTGACCTGTGTGAGTCTTCATGTGAACAGTTAAATTGCTTTGCCAACGGAAACTTTTTCCACAAGTCCCACATACAAAAGGCTTCTGACCTGTGTGAGTCTTCATGTGATCAGTTAAACTGATTTGACAGCGAAAACTTTTACCACAAGTCTCACATGAGAAAGGCTTCTCATCTGTATGAATTCTCATGTGAACAGTTAAACTGCTTTGCCAACGGAAACGTTTCCCACAAAACCCACAAGAAAATGCCTTCTCATCTGTATGAATCCTCATGTGAGAAGTTAAAATGTTTTTTTGGTGGAAACATTTTCCACAAGTCCCACAAGAGAAAGGCTTTTCACCTGTATGAGTCCTCATATGATCATTTAAATAACGTTTTATATGGAAACTTTTTCCACAGGTCCCACAAGAGAATGCCTTCTCACTTGTATGAGTCCACATGTGAGAAGTTAAATGCTTTTTTTGACTGAACCTTTTTCCACAGGTCCCACAAGAGAAAAGCTTCTCACTAGTATGTGTCTGTATGTGTCCAATTAAACTGTTTCTGTTTTTATAACTTTTTCCACAGGTCCCACATGAGAAAGGCCTTTCATCTGTATGAGTCCTCATGTGACTAGTTAAAGTGCCTTTTTGACGGAACCTTTTTCCACAAGTCCCACAAGAGTAAGGCTTCTCATTAGCATGCGTCATCATGTGACGATATAAACCACTTCTGTTTCTGAAACTTTTTCCACAGCTTGTACATTTGAAAGGCTTCTCACCTGTATGAATTCTCATGTGACAAGTTAGAATGCATTGTCGATAGAAACGTTTTCCACAAGTCCCACATGAGAAAGGCTTCTGACCTGTGTGAATATCCATGTGACTATTTAAGTTTGCTTTACTAGTAAACCTTTTCTCACAGTGCGTACATGAGAAAGACTGCTCACATGTGTGATTCTTCATGTGAACAACTAACTGAGATTTGGTTATGGAACGTTTTCCACATATCACACATGAGAAAGGTCTCTCACCCGTATGAATCTTCATGTGAAAAAGTACCTTATCTTTGACTCTGAAACTTTTTCCACAGGTCACACATGAGAAAGGCCTCTCATCTGTGTGAATCTTCATGTGACGAAGTAACTCATTCTTGGACCGGAATGCTTTTCCACAGTTCTCGCATGAGAAAGGCCTCTCATCTGTGTGAATCCTCCTGTGACGAAGTAACGGAGGCTTGGACCGGAATCCTTTTCCACAGGTCTCGCATGAGAAAGGCCTCTCACCTGTGTGAATCCTCATGTGACTAACGACCTCAGGTTTGGTTATGAAACTTTTTCCACAAGTCACACATGAAAAAGGCCTCTCTCCTGTGTGAATCTTCATGTGACGAAGCAAATTAGATTTGTTTTGGAAGCTTTTTCCACAGGTCACACATAAAAAAGGCCTCTCACCTGTGTGAATCCTCATGTGACTAACTACCTCAGGTTTGGTTATGAAACTTTTTCCACAAGTCACACATGAAAAAGGCTTCTCTCCTGTGTGAATCATCATGTGACGAAGCAAATGAGATTTGTTTTGGAAGCTTTTTCCACAGGTTGAACATGTGAAAAGCTTCTTGTCCATGTGAGTTCTCATGTGTGTTGTCAAGGAACTGCTTTGAGAAAAGGCTTCATCACAGATTTTACAAGAATATTGTTTTTGGTCTGGGTGAGCTTTCTTCTGTGTTTTCTGTTTTGAACTCTCAGTTTTACCTTTTTGCTGTTTGGTTTTCTGATATCTCTGACGTTTCTGTTTTTTATCTCTCTTTTTTCCTGAGTCTTCACAATTGCTTTTTTCCTGATCCTGGTTCTCATCTTCAGAAGAGCCATGAGAGATGAGTTGGTTCCTCTGTGGTTCTGTTTCATTGCAGATTCTTCGCGCAGTAGAAGGAATCACCAAAATGTCATCAGTCTCCTGTCTCAGTACAAGCTGCTCTTCATCCTGACTGATGCAGAGTTGCTTCTCTTCCTCTTTGAGCTGTTGATGTTCTGGTTGCTCTTCTAAAGTGGAGTTGCCCTCCAGGTTGCTGAGCTCATTGAGAACCCCGTTGTCTTTACACGCCCAGTACTGACAGAGATCTGGACCAAAACACACAAAAAAAACTTTTAATTTTGAGTCAAATAGTCAACCTTTAACGTTAATACCTTTATGCATCTATGCAGCTTTTTCTTGGACTATTCTAAAATTAGAAAGTTTTATGTATGAAAATCGGTCAATACCTGCTTTGATCATATTCTTATTTCCTGGCGCCCTGGGTTCAATAGTTTAAACCGCAGGGTGTGAAAACTATCTGTCCTTGTCAGTTTCCAGGAGCCTGATATGAAGAAGTGAGCTGCTGAACTGTCAAAGTGGAACAAACACCGCAGGCTGTCTCTGCAGCAGAGTGCGGTTAGTAACCGCATCCTGTTCAACCGATTCCTGCTCCCTGCTGAGAGTTGCAGCCTCTACAGAAAAACACTTCAACTTGTATAAGTAAAAAATATAGAAATGCATTAATGTTGAAAAGGATTAATAAATTGTTTGATAAAAGTAAACACACTGTGAATAATTATTTTATTCCACAATTAGACAAAACATGTATTTGGAACAAAAAGTGGGATAACTCAACTTTACTTTGACTAGTCATAATTTGATTATATGAAGTATGTGCTTCAGATAGTAATACACTATAGATATCTTGAATTGAAACCACCATATTAATGGTAAATCTGATGTCATTTATTCTAGTCAGGATGTAATTAAATATACCTCAAAGACATATTTTGTCTGATCAAAGCCATAATTATATTGTTATTATTATTATATTATAATTATATTGTTTAAATATATCTAGTCGGAAACTAATGTCAGATATACAGAATGAAAGTTTGGTAAAGCCATTTAATGATAAAACGGCCTGCCATAGCAAACGCTGATGCACTTTATGGAATAAGTCCAACCAGCGCTCTGTTTCTGTCTTATCAGTTAATTTAGTAAAACATTCATCCTAATTCAGTTTCAAACATTGTTTCCTTTAATCTGTCTCCTGTATTTCCTCCAGCTTTTGTCCGTTTCGCGCCTCGTGTCATCAGTAAAACGTGAAGGTGTTTCGTACCTATCCGGTGTAAGATGATCCTCGGTATCCGGGTAAAATCCATCAGTCTGCGCTGATCCTCCATCTCTTCCTCCATCTTAACGTTGATTTCATTAAACTCTGTGAATGTTTCTCCAGCAGGAGTTACCTGCTCGTTGATAAACTCTCTCTGAGGCGGAACTGAAGACATTTTTACTTTAAACACTCAAATACTGAGATATTTACCTAAAACTATCGACCTGCTTTCTGTGCCGAGGCTTCGGGACACGTGTCGACTAAACCAGGAGGATTTTTATGAATCTTGTGTTCATGGAGCAGGATGTGACATTTGAAGCCGAGCGAGAGGGCCGTACCACGTGACTGATTCCGGATGTGGATCCTCTGCTTCCGGATAGATAAGGCACTAAACCGCTGCTGCTTCACCCGCGTTGCATTTACTTGTTTTAGGATTTTATTATGTGTGTTTGTAATTTATCTGAGCGCCATTTTGCGATTATTCATCATCTATAATGTAAAAAAAAATCAACTCCGTGGATCCTGTGTTATAATTTCTAATGTTTGTTATGTACACACTGAGCCACCTGTACTGAGTAATTATTTAGGTGATACTAACACATTCAACAGCAAAACCAAATTTAGTTTCACCTCAGATGTTTTTCAGAAATGATTCCGTTTAAAAGAAACTTTAAAGTCCACAGTTGGATGTGAAAACATGCAAAAGGCAACACAGTTTCATAGCTTATTAAAATGTCCTAGTTATCATTCTCATTCAGGGTTCAGGATTCTTACTAACAAAATGTTTTTAGCAGATTTTCTTACTGAAAATCTTTGTTTGCATCGTTGTTTCTGGTTCTCTATGTATCACTTATGTTGAATTGATTCCAGCGTTTCGATGCATTTGGTAAATTTGAATAGGGCGACATCTGCTGGTCAATCTGTAACATTGCATTTGATGACAGCAATGAAGGACAAGTAGTTATTAAAGACATAATAAAATGGCGCACTGCATGGGATGAATTATTTTCTACATCTGCTTGATCCTCGCAGAGCTGAAGCAACGGTTCTGGACTGGACTTCAAATTTAACTCTTCTGAAAACTGCTGCACAATGGCTTTCAATCTCAAACATGTACATTTAAACGTACCTTCGATTCAGATTCTTTCTTATTGACATTTGTTTAGAATACCAACCATACAATACCAACTTTAAAACAGCCACAGGTGAAACAAAGGCCTGAACATAATTGTGATATGATTTGGTTTATAAGAAGCCGTCAGTCCCCTCTGTTTGTATGTTTCTCTTCTTTTTGATGGAAGACGCTGGATCGATGCACCTACCATTCATGTGAGCCCATGAGGACTTTTCTGAGAGATATCAATGACTGAAATGGAAATTTGTCGAGACACTAATCCTTTTTTCTTTGCTGTTGTATTATCCATGTGTACATACTTAGACTTAGACTTAGACTAACTTTATTATCATTTTACATGCACAGTGTGTATACAGAACGAAATTTCGTTGCATACGGCTCAGAACAATGATTTGAGGTTCCAATGTTGTGAGGTTACTCCAGAATAAAATAAAATACAATATAAAATATAGATATAAATATAAAATATAAAGTGCAGGACTGACAGTAAAATAGAAGTTATTTAGCTCTGTACATGTGGAAGGTATAAAGTGGAGACCAGTTTTTAAGTGCAGTCCAGTTAAGAGTTCAGCAGTCTGATGGCAAGTGGGAAAAAGCTGTTTCGGAACCTGGTGGACCTGCACCGGACGCTGCGGAACCTCTTTCCAGAGGGCAGCAGGGAGAACAGTCCATGGTGGGGGTGTGAGGGGTCACTGATGATGTTTCGGCCTCGGGACACGCAGCGCTGGGATGAAATGTCCTGAATGGAGGGAAGGGGGGCCCCGATGATCCTCTCTGCTGTCCGCACCACTCTCCTCACGTTCTTCCAGTAGGAGGCGCTGCAGCCTCCACACCACACAGAGAGGCAGCTGGTCAGAATGCTCTCTATGGGGCTTCTGTAGAACGTCTTGAGGATGGGCGGGGGCAGGTGTGCTCTTCTCATCCTCCGCAGGAAATACAAGCGTTTCTGTGCCCTCTTGACCAGAGACGTGGTGTTCACAGTCCAGGTGAGGTCGTTAGTGATGTGCACCCCCAGGAATTTGGTGCTGCTGACCACCTCCACAGCCGAGCTGTTGATGAGCAGCGGAGCGTGGCTGGGCCGGTTCTTCCTGAAGTCGACGATCATCTACATGTACATAGATGCATATATGCTGGATTCATAATAATGGATATTCTTAAATAAATTATGTTAAAAAAGAGATACTTGGGAGAAATTATGAGAGAAAAGACTCAAAAAGCAGGAACTTTTACATCCACTACTGAACTGAAAAAAGACAAACCCCATAATAATGGTTAAAAAACACTTTATTATAAAAGAATGGCATGGAAACAGTTTTTGCTGGTCACATTTCTATCTGAAATTGAATCTATATCACCAATACATTTTCTAACATCCTAAACAATAAAAAAATTCTCAAACAAATACTGTTTTATAGATTTTAAAAAAGTCACATGAATAAAATACAACTTCAATTTACAGTAAACTTAGCGAGAATAAAGTCGATGCAGATGTTTTAACAAAAAAAGGGAAAACATCTTTGGTTTTATCACAACTTAACAAAACGTAGAAACATCTGCATTGTTGCCATCATGTGATCAACAGTATTTTCTCCCTGAATCAAAAACTCGAGAAACTAATGAAAAAGTAATATATATTTAGATTCAACTTTAGAGTGAAAAATGTAATCAAAATATACTAGGGCTGTTGTAAACAAATATTTTAGTAATCGAGTAATCCATCGATTACTCTTACAATTAATCAAGTAGTCAGATAAAAAAAAAAACATTGGTAAATCTAACAGCAGTATCACTATTGCATATCAACAGTCCAATTTTTCACATTTGAACTTCCCTAACAATAACTTTTCTGTAGTTTAGAAAATTACCTTGTAACAATAATAACTCACTTTCCAAGTTAACCTGAAGAAAAGTTATACAAGAATCTGAAATTATATTCATTTTAATAATAAAGAGGCAGGCTCACAAATACACTTATAAAATATGTCTATACTCCAGTTTTTGGTTTATGTATTATTGCCCAGACATTTATAGTTTACGTTCAGCACAACGACGGGATTTGGCACCGTCGTTCGTCACACACACAAACATCTACCAGGTATGCAACGCCACCCGTTAGTGGCGACTGGGATGATAGGAAATTTATTTTCTGGTTCGTCCGTAAAGCTACTCGTGTAAAGCACAGCCGCCCGCAGTGTTCAGTCTATCTGCTCACATGTATAAATAATCCCGCCGTGCTGGTCGCTCTGAACAAGCAGCTCCCGGAGAACAGCTGCCGTACTCCAGGGAACGCTCCCGACATTTTAAGGATGCTCATTGGTCCCCCGATGCACAAAAACCCAGACATTATCATGAATCAGTAAAATCCTCCCAGGCTGAACTTGAAAATTGGACCTTATGCTGCTAAGGTTCGCGTTCGTCCACAACTCAGGCGGAAGTGAGAGTGCTGCGCAATGCAAATAACGACCCAGCCGGAAAACGGTGCATTACATAATAAAATACAATTTAATGAACCTTAGAGGCAGATACATTTTCCTCGAGGAATTTTAATAATCGAGGTACTCAAATCACTCGAGGAATTGTTTAGGCCCAAAAATATACCTACGCCAACAGTTCATATAGTTACAGCTAACATGCATCCTCTGACCAAAATTAAAGAAATAAAACAAAGCATAAGGAATAGCCATACAATAACAGCTTTACAAGTCTAAATCTGAAAACATTCACATCCATTGTTATTTCAAGATAAAAACCATTTTAAATGAAAAGATGAAACTGACAGAATAAAGTGAAAGTTTTGGTTGTTAGATAAACGTCCTATTTCAACTGGTTTTCTTCTCCAAGCTGCTACATTATAGAAATGTTACCCAGCTGTAATTACTCTGCTTCCAAGCTGTGAGTTAGTGTGTTTTGGTACTTGAGGGTCAGATTATTCTGATCCTCCTGTATGAGTCTTCATGTGACCAGTTAAATTGCTTTGCCAACGGAAACTTTTTCCACAAGTCCCACATACAAAAGGCTTCTGATCTGTGTGAGTCTTCATGTGACCAGTTAAACTGCTTTGCCAACGGAAACTTTTTCCACAAGTCCCACATACAAAAGGCTTCTGATCTGTGTGAGTCTTCATGTGACCAGTTAAACTGCTTTGCCAACGGAAACTTTTTCCACAAGTCCCACATACAAAAGGCTTCTGATCTGTGTGAGTCTTCATGTGACGAGTTAAACTGCTTTGGCAACGAAAACTTTTTCCACAAGTCCCACATAAGAAAGGCTTCTGATCTGTGTGAGTCTTCATGTGAACAGTTAAACTGCTTTGCCAACGGAAACTTTTTCCACAAGTCCCACAAAAACATGCCTTCTCATCTGTATGAATCCTCATATGAGAAGTTAAATGCTTTTTTTGACTGAACCTTTTTCCACAAGTCCCACAAGAGAAAAGCCTCTCACTAGTATGTGTCTGTATGTGTCCAATTAAACTGTTTCTGATTTTGTAACTTTTTCCACAGGTCCCACATGAAAAAGGCCTTTCACCTGTATGAGTCCTCATGTGACTAGTTAAAGTGTCTTTGTGACGAAACCTTTTTCCACAAGTCCCACAAGAGTAAGGCTTCTCATTAGTATGCGTTGTCATGTGAGGATATAAACCACTTCTGTTTCTGAAACTTTTTCCACAGTGTGTACATTTGAAAGGCTTCTCACCTGTATGAATTCTCATGTGACGAGTTAGACTGCATTGTCGATAGAAACGTTTTCCACAAGTCCCACATGAGAAAGGTCTCTCACCTGTATGAATCTTCATGTGAAAAAGTAACTGAGGCTTGGACCGGAATGCTTTTCCACAGTTCTCGCATGAGAAAGGCCTCTCATCTGTGTGAATCCTCCTGTGACAAAGTAACTGAGGCTTGGACCGGAATCCTTTTCCACAGGTCTCGCATGAGAAAGGCCTCTCATCTGTGTGAATCCTCCTGTGACGAAGTAACTGAGGCTTGGACCGGAATCCTTTTCCACAGGTCTCGCATGAGAAAGGCCTCTCATCTGTGTGAATCCTCCTGTGACAAAGTAACTGAGGCTTGGACCGGAATCCTTTTCCACAGGTCTCGCATGAGAAAGGCCTCTCATCTGTGTGAATCCTCCTGTGACAAAGTAACTGAGGCTTGGACCGGAATCCTTTTCCACAGGTCTCGCATGAGAAAGGCCTCTCATCTGTGTGAATCCTCCTGTGACGAAGTAACTGAGGCTTGGACCGGAATCCTTTTCCACAGGTCTCGCATGAGAAAGGCCTCTCATCTGTGTGAATCCTCCTGTGACAAAGTAACTGAGGCTTGGACCGGAATCCTTTTCCACAAGTCCCACATGAGAAAGGTCTCTCACCTGTATGAATCTTCATGTGAAAAAGTAACTGAGGCTTGGACCGGAATGCTTTTCCACAGTTCTCGCATGAGAAAGGCCTCTCATCTGTGTGAATCCTCCTGTGACAAAGTAACTGAGGCTTGGACCGGAATCCTTTTCCACAGGTCTCGCATGAGAAAGGCCTCTCTCCTGTGTGAATCTTCATGTGACTAACTACCTCAGGTTTGGTTATGAAACTTCTTCCACAAGTCACACATGAAAAAGGCTTCTCTCCTGTGTGAATCATCATGTGACGAAGCAAATGAGATTTGTTTTGGAAGCTTTTTCCACAGGTTGAACATGTGAAAAGCTTCTTGTCCATGTGAGTTCTCATGTGTGTTGTCAAGGAACTGCTTTGAGAAAAGGCTTCATCACAGATTTTACAAGAATATTGTTTTTGGTCTGGATGAGCTTTATTCTGTGTTTTCTGTTTTGAACTCTCAGTTTTACCTTTTTGCTGTTTGGTTTTCTGATATCTCTGACGTTTCTGTTTTTTATCTCTCTTTTTTCCTGAGTCTTCACAATTGCTTTTTTCCTGATCCTGGTTCTCATCTTCAGAAGAGCCATGAGAGATGAGTTGGTTCCTCTGTGGTTCTGTTTCATTGCGGATTCTGTGCATTTTAGAAGGAATCACCAAAATGTCATCAGTCTCCTGTATCAGCACAAGCTGCTCTTCATCCTGACTGACGCAGAGTTGCTTCTCTTCCTCTTTGAACTGTTGATGTGCTGGTTGCTCTTCTAAAGTGGAGTTGCCCTCCAGGTTGCTGAGCTCATTGAGAACCCCGTCGTCTTTACACGCCCAGCACTGACGGAGATCTGGACCAAAACACAAAAAAAACCTTTTAATTTTGAGTCAAATAGTCAACCTTTAACGTTAATACCTTTATGCATCTATGCAGCTTTTTCTTGGACTATTCTAAAATTATAACGTTTTATGTATGAAAATCGGTCAAAACAAATTATTGACATTCTTCCAATGTTTTCTGGCATGTAGCAAATAAGAGATTTTGGTAATTCTAAGTTCAGGTCCAATTTATCTTCTGACCATGAGGAAAAATGTGCGTGTGTTTTTTTTTAAAACCCGCATATGAAGATATCTCACTTTAACTGTAAGTTTGGAAAAATAACTTAACAAAAGTGATTCTTCTAATGAACTAGATGTCAGTCAAAACATGTCATGGACATCCAGGTGAGCAAACAAAATGCCAATATGTTAACTGAGTGGCTCCCTGACAGATATTCACACAGCAGCTCGACTCAGTCCATATCAATCCTCCTTTGCATTAGCAGCAGTTCTTTGTTACTGGAACCTCAATCGGCCTTCAGACCTCAGCATCGCTCTGCTGTACGTTGAGACCGCTGTGCACTGCAACCTCAACTCCAAACCGGTCCATCAGTTCTGCATTCGACTAAAGTCGGTTTTCCTTCTCTTATCTTTCTCACACTTATGTGCAGTTAAGTGTGACGTGTAGAGATAATTGTGTGCATCTCATTTCTGTTCTCTGCCTCTGACTAGTTTCAGTTGCAGAGTCTTCGAACGCTGCTGGTCTTTCAATAAAGATATAAAACCCAGAATCAATCCTTCTCCTGTTTATTGAACAGTTTCTCTGCCTCCTTTATCCTTGTCTACCTGTGGCCCAAAATCTGAAATTAGTTTATGATTAGATATATTTTAAGATATCTATAAGAACGCTATGATTATGTGGAGTTTGAAAAAACTCTGAGACCAAGATCAAAATTAGAGAACAAAAACAGATTTATTTGGATCTATAGATGGAGAACAAACAACAGTAATGCTGTTAGTAGAGTTCTAAACTCTAACAGAGGCACACTCTAACTTTATAGCCTCTTCATGCACAACCTGGGAGGTGTCAACAATACTAAGAAACTTAAGAGATTTACATATTCAAAGAAAAGAAAAACACTTAGTTTCTGTCACAAAGGTGATCAGACGGAACATCTTTACATACTCAGTAACCACAACTGAGTAATGAAGGACAAGGTTTAGTTTCCAATACCTGCTTTGATCATATTCTTATTTCCTGGCGCCCTGGGTTCAATAGTTTAAACCGCAGGGTGTGAAAACTATCTGTCTTTGTCAGTTGCCAGGAGCCTGATATGAAGAAGTGAGCTGCTGAACTGTCAAAGTGGAACAAACACCGCAGGCTGTCTCTGCAGCAGAGTGCGGTTATTAACCACATCCTGTTCAACCGATTCCTGCTCCCTGCTGAGAGTTGCAGCCTCTACAGAAAAACACTTCAACTTGTATAAGTAAAAAATATAGAAATGCATTAATGCTGAAAAGGATTAATAAATTGTTTGATAAAAGTAAACACACTGTGAATAATTATTTTATTCCACAATTAGACAAAACATGTATTTGGAACAAAACGTGGGATAACTCAACTTTACTTTGACTAGTCAGGATGTAATTAAATATACCTCAAAGACATATTTTGTCTGATCAAAGCCATAATTATATTGTTATTATTATTATATTATAATTATATTGTTTAAATATATCTAGTCGGAAACTAATGTCAGATATACAGTATGAAAGTTTGGTAAAGCCATTTAATGATAGAACGGCCTGCCATAGCAAACGCTGATGCACTTTATGGAATAAGTCCAACCAGCGCTCTGTTTCTGTCTTATCAGTTAATTTATTTCTGTAAAACATTCATACTAATTCGGTTTCAAACATTGTTTCCTTTAATCTGTCTCCTGTATTTCCTCCAGCTTTTGTCCGTTTCGCGCCTCATGTCATCAGTAAAACGTGAAGGTGTTTCGTACCTATCCGGTGTAAGATGATCCTCGGTATCCGGGTAAAATCCATCAGTCTGCGCTGATCCTCCATTTCTTCCTCCATCTTGACGTTGATTTCTTTCCACTCTGTGAATGTTTCTCCAGCAGGAGTTACCTGCTCGTTGATAAACTCTCTCTGAGGCGGAACTGAAGATATTTTCACTGAAAACACTCAAATACTCAGATATTTACCTAAAACTAGCGACGTGCTTTTTGTGCCGAGGCTTCGGGACACGTGTCGACTAAACCAGGAGGATTTTTATGAATCTTGTGTTCATGGAGCAGGATGTGACGTTTGACGCCGAGCGAGAGGGCCGTACCACGTGACTGATTCCGGATGTGGATCCTCTGCTTCCGGATAGATAAGGCACTAAACCGCTGCTGCTTCACCCGCGTTGCATTTACTTGTTTTAGGATTTTATTATGTGTGTTTGTAATTTATCTGAGCGCCTTTTTGCGATTATTCATCATCTATAATGTCAAAAAAAATCAACTCCGTGGATCCTGTGTTATAATTTCTAATGTTTGTTATGTACACACTGAGCCACCTGTACTGAGTAATTATTTAGGTGATACTAACACATTCAACAGCAAAACCAAATTTAGTTTCACCTCAGATGTTTTTCAGAAATGATTCCGTTTAAAAGAAACTTTAAAGTCCACAGTTGGATGTGAAAACATGCAAAAGGCAACACAGTTTCATAGCTTATTAAAATGTCCTAGTTATCATTCTCATTCAGGGTTCAGGATTCTTACTAACAAAATGTTTTTAGCAGATTTTCTTACTGAAAATCTTTGTTTGCATCGTTGTTTCTGGTTCTCTATGTAGCACTTATGTTGAATTGATTCCAGCGTTTCGATGCATTTGGTAAATTTGAATAGGGCGACATCTGCTGGTCAATCTGTAACATCGCATTTGATGACAGCAATGAAGGACAAGTAGTTATTAAAGACATAATAAAATGGCGCACTGCATGGGATGAATTATTTTCTACATCTGCTTGATCCTTGCAGAGCTGAAGCAACGGTTCTGGACTGGACTTCAAATTTAACTCTTCTGAAAACTGCTGCACAATGGCTTTCAATCTCAAACATGTACATTTAAACGTACCTTCGATTCAGATTCTTTCTTATTGACATTTGTTTAGAATACCAACCATACAATACCAACTTTAAAACAGCCACAGGTGAAACAAAGGCCTGAACATAATTTGGTTTATAAGAAGCCGTTTATAAGAAGCCGTCAGTCCCCTCTGTTTGTATGTTTCTCTTCTTTTTGATGGAAGACGCTGGATCGATGCACCTACCATTCATGTGAACCCATGAGGACTTTTCTGAGAGATATCAATGACTGAAATGGAAATTTGTCGAGACACTAATCCTTTTTTCTTTGCTGTTGTATTATCCATGTGTACATACTTAGACTTAGACTGACTTTATTATCATTTTACATGCACAGTGTGTATACAGAACGAAATTTCGTTGCATACGGCTCAGGACAATGTTTTGAGGTTCCAATGTTGTGAGGTTACTCCAGAATAAAATAAAATACAGTATAAAATATGAATATAAATCTAAATATAAAATATAAAGTGCAGGACTGACAGTAAAATAGAAGTTATTTAGCTCTGTACATGTGCAAGGTATAAAGTGGAGACCAGATTTTGAGTGCAGTCCAGTTAAGAGTTCAGCAGTCTGATGGCAAGTGGGAAAAAGCTGTTTCGGAACCAGGTGGACCTGCACCGGATGCTGCGGAACCTCTTTCCAGAGGGCAGCAGGGAGAACAGTCCATGGTGGGGGTGTGAGGGGTCACTGAGGATGTTTCGGCCTCGGGACACGCAGCGCTGGGATGAAATGTCCTGAATGGAGGGAAGGGGGGCCCCGATGATCCTCTCTGCTGTCCGCACCACTCTCCTCACGTTCTTCCAGTCGGAGGCGCTGCAGCTTCCACACCACACAGAGAGGCAGCTGGTCAGAATGCTCTCTATGGTGCTTCTGTAGAACGTCTTGAGGATGGGCGGGGGCAGGTGTGCTCTTCTCATCCTCCGCAGGAAATACAAACGTTTCTGTGCCCTCTTGACCAGAGACGTGGTGTTCACAGTCCAGGTGAGGTCGTTAGTGATGTGCACCCCCAGGAATTTGGTGCTGCTGACCACCTCCACAGCCGAGCTGTTGATGAGCAGCGGAGCGTGGCTGGGCCGGTTCTTCCTGAAGTCGACGATCATCTACATGTACATAGATGCATATATGCTGGATTCATAATAATGGATATTCTTAAATAAATTATGCTAAAAAAAGAGATACTTGGGAGAAATTATGAGAGAAAAGACTCAAAAAGCAGGAACTTTTACATCCACTACTGAACTGAAAAAAGACAAACCCCATAATAATGGTTAAAAAACACTTTATTATAAAAACTTTATTATAAAAGAATGGCATGGAAACAGTTTTTGCTGGTCACATTTCTATCTGAAATTGAATCTATATCACCAATACATTTTCTAACATCCTAAACAATAAAAAAATTCTCAAACAAATACTGTTTTATAGATTTTAAAAAAGTCACATGAATAAAATACAACTTCAATTTACAGTAAACTTAGCGAGAATAAAGTCGATGCAGATGTTTTAACAAAAAAAGGGAAAACATCTTTGGTTTTATCACAACTTAGCAAAACGTAGAAACATCTGCATTGTTGCCATCATATGATCAACAGTATTTTCTCCCTGAATCAAAAACTCGAGAAACTAATGAAAAAGTAATATATATTTAGATTCAACTTTAGAGTGAAAAATGTAATCAAAATATACTAGGGCTGTTGTAAACAAATATTTTAGTAATCGAGTAATCCATCGATTACTCTTACAATTAATCAAGTAGTCGGATAAAAAAAAACATTGGTAAATCTAACAGCAGTATCACTATTGCATATCAACAGTCCAATTTTTCACATTTGAACTTCCCTAACAATAACTTTTCTGTAGTTTAGAAAATTAACTTGTAACAACAATAACTCACTTTCCAAGTTAACCTGAAGAAAAGTTATACAAGAATCTGAAATTATATTCATTTTAATAATAAAGAGGCAGGCTCACAAATACACTTATAAAAAATGTCTATACTCCAGTTTTTGGTTTATGTATTATTGCCCAGACATTTATAGTTTACGTTCAGCACAACAACGGGATTTGGCACCGTCGTTCGTCACACACACAAACATCTACCAGGTATGCAACGCCACCCGTTAGTGGCGACTGGGATGATAGGAAATTTATTTTCTGGTTCGTCCGTAAAGCTACTCGTGTAAAGCACAGCCGCCCGCAGTGTTCAGTCTATCTGCTCACATGTATAAATAATCCCGCCATGCTGGTCGCTCTGAACAAGCAGCTCCCGGAGAACAGCTGCCGTTCTCCAGGGAACGCTCCCGACATTTTAAGGATGCTCATTGGTCCCCCGATGCACAAAAACCCAGACATTATCATGAATCAGTAAAATCCTCCCAGGCTAAACTTGAAAATTGGACCTTATGCTGCTAAGGTTCGCGTTCGTCCACAACTCAGGCGGAAGTGAGAGTGCTGCGCAATGCAAATAACGACCCAGCCGGAAAACCGTGCATTACATAATAAAATACAATTTAATGAACCTTAGAGGCAGATACATTTTTCTCGAGGGACTTTAATAATCGAGGTACTCAAATCACTCGAGGAATTGTTTAGGCCCAAAAATATACCTACGCCAACAGTTCATATAGTTACAGCTAACATGCATCCTCTGACCAAAATTAATGAAATAAAACAAAGCATAAGGAATAGCCATACAATAACAGCTTTACAAGTCTAAATCTGAAAACATTCACATCCATTGTTATTTCAAGATAAAAACCATTTTAAATGAAAAGATGAAACTGACAGAATAAAGTGAAAGTTTTGGTTGTTAGATAAACGTCCTATTTCAACTGGTTTTCTTCTCCAAGCTGCTACATTATAGAAATGTTACCCAGCTGTAATTACTCTGCTTCCAAGCTGTGAGTTAGTGTGTTTTGGTACTTGAGGGTCAGATTATTCTGATCCTCCTGTATGAGTCTTCATGTGACCAGTTAAATTGCTTTGCCAACGGAAACTTTTTCCACAAGTCCCACATACAAAAGGCTTCTGACCTGTGTGAAGCATGATGTGACGAGTTAAACTGCTTTGGCAACAAAAACTTTTTCCACAAGTCTCACATAAGAAAGGCTTCTGATCTGTGTGAGTCTTCATGTGACGAGTTAAACTGCTTTGGCAACGAAAACTTTTTCCACAAGTCCCACATAAGAAAGGCTTCTGATCTGTGTGAGTCTTCATGTGACCAGTTAAACTGCTTTGCCAACGGAAACTTTTTCCACAAGTCCCACATACAAAAGGCTTCTGATCTGTGTGAGTCTTCATGTGACGAGTTAAACTGCTTTGGCAACGAAAACTTTTTCCACAAGTCCCACATAAGAAAGGCTTCTGACCTGTGTGAGTCTTCATGTGACCAGTTAAACTGCTTTGCCAACGGAAACTTTTTCCACAAGTCCCACAAAAACATGCCTTCTCATCTGTATGAATCCTCATATGAGAAGTTAAAATGTTTTTTAGGTGGAAACATTTTCCACAAGTCCCACAAGAGAAAGGCTTTTCACCTGTATGAGTCCTCATATGATCATTTAAATAACCTTTTTTATTGAAAACTTTTCCACAGGTCCCACAAGAGAATGGCTTCTCACTTGTATGAGTCCACATGTGAGAAGTTAAATGCTGTTTTTGACTGAACCTTTTTCCACAAGTCCCACAAGAGAAAAGCCTCTCACTAGTATGTGTCTGTATGTGTCCAATTAAACTGTTTCTGATTTTGTAACTTTTTCCACAGGTCCCACATGAAAAAGGCCTTTCACCTGTATGAGTCCTCATGTGACTAGTTAAAGTGTCTTTGTGACGAAACCTTTTTCCACAAGTCCCACAAGAGTAAGGCTTCTCATTAGTATGCGTTGTCATGTGAGGATATAAACCACTTCTGTTTCTGAAACTTTTTCCACAGTGTGTACATTTGAAAGGCTTCTCACCTGTATGAATTCTCATGTGACGAGTTAGACTGCATTGTCGATAGAAACGTTTTCCACAAGTCCCACATGAGAAAGGTCTCTCACCTGTATGAATCTTCATGTGAAAAAGTAACTGAGGCTTGGACCGGAATGCTTTTCCACAGTTCTCGCATGAGAAAGGCCTCTCATCTGTGTGAATCCTCCTGTGACAAAGTAACTGAGGCTTGGACCGGAATCCTTTTCCACAGGTCTCGCATGAGAAAGGCCTCTCATCTGTGTGAATCCTCCTGTGACGAAGTAACTGAGGCTTGGACCGGAATCCTTTTCCACAGGTCTCGCATGAGAAAGGCCTCTCATCTGTGTGAATCCTCCTGTGATGAAGTAACTGAGGCTTGGACCGGAATCCTTTTCCACAGGTCTCGCATGAGAAAGGCCTCTCTCCTGTGTGAATCTTCATGTGACGAAGCAAATTAGATTTGTTTTGGAAGCTTTTTCCACAGATCACACATGAAAAAGGCCTCTCACCTGTGTGAATCCTCATGTGACTAACTACCTCAGGTTTGGTTATGAAACTTTTTCCACAAGTCACACATGAAAAAGGCTTCTCTCCTGTGTGAATCATCATGTGACGAAGCAAATGATATTTCTTTTGGAAGCTTTTTCCACAGGTTGAACATGTGAAAGGCTTCTTGTCCATGTGAGTTCTCATGTGTGTTGTCAAGGAACTGCTTTGAGAAAAGGCTTCATCACAGATTTTACAAGAATATTGTTTTTGGTCTGGATGAGCTTTATTCTGTGTTTTCTGTTTTGAACTCTCAGTTTTACCTTTTTGCTGTTTGGTTTTCTGATATCTCTGACGTTTCTGTTTTTTATCTCTCTTTTTTCCTGAGTCTTCACAATTGCTTTTTTCCTGATCCTGGTTCTCATCTTCAGAAGAGCCATGAGAGATGAGTTGGTTCCTCTGTGGTTCTGTTTCATTGCAGATTCTTTGCGCAGTAGAAGGAATCACCAAATTGTCATCAGTCTCCTGTCTCAGTACAAGCTGCTCTTCATCCTGACTGACGCAGAGTTGCTTCTCTTCCTCTTTGAACTCTTGATGTTCTGGTTGCTCTTCTAAAGTGGAGTTGCCCTCCAGGTTGCTGAGCTCATTGAGAACCCCGTCGTCTTTACACGCCCAGCACTGACGGAGCTCTAGACCAAAACACACAAAAAACCTTTTAATTTTGAGTCAAATAGTGAACCTTTCACGTTAATACCTTTATGCATCTATGCAGCCTTTTCTTGGATTATTCTAAAATTAGAAAGTTTTATGTATGAAAATCGGTCAAAACAAATTATTGACATTCTTTCTATGTTTTCTGGCATGTAACAAATCAGAGATTTTGGTAATTCTAAGTTCAGGTCCAATTTATCTTCTGACCATGAGGAAAAATGTGCGTGTGTTTTTTTTTAAAAACCTGCATATGTAGATATCTACGGAGCCCTCTAGGGGACATGGGGATTTTTTTTTCTTTTGCGTTACCTCGCAAAACTTTTGCGTTACCTCGCAAAACTTTTGCGTTCCCTCGCAAAACCTTTTGCGTTCCCTCGCAAAAGGTTTTGCGTTACCTCGCAATACTGTACTGGTCAGTTATGCAGCATAATTGAATACTGCAAGCCTTTCCTACGGTGGGCGCCGTACTTTATGCTTTAATATAAGGTTATGTGAGGTATTTCCATGAATACTGGTATCTTTTTGTGAAATATCTGAAGTTTTATATCTTTCTTTAGGATAGAAAGGCACCACAAAGGTATGCAACGCCACCCGTTAGTGGCGACTGGGATGATAGGAAATTTATTTTCTGGTTCGTCCGTAAAGCTACTCGTGTAAAGCACAGCCGCCCGCAGTGTTCAGTCTATCTGCTCACATGTATAAATAATCCCGCCGTGCTGGTCGCTCTGAACAAGCAGCTCCCGGAGAACAGCTGCCGTTCTCCAGGGAACGCTCCCGACATTTTAAGGATGCTCATTGGTCCCCCGATGCACAAAATCGCAGACATTATCATGAATCAGTAAAATCCTCCCAGGTTGAACTTGAAAATTGGACTTTTTGCTGCTAAGGTTCGCGTTCGTCCACAACTCAGGCGGAAGTGAGAGTGCTGCGCAATGCAAATAACGACCCAGCCGCAAAACCGTGCATTACATAATAAAATACAATTTAATGAACCTTAGAGGCAGATACATTTTTCTCGAGGGACTTTAATAATCGAGGTACTCAAATCACTCGAGGAATTGTTTAGGCCCAAAAATATACCTACGCCAACAGTTCATATAGTTACAGCTAACATGCATCCTCTGACCAAAATTAATGAAATAAAACAAAGCATCAGGAATAGCCATACAATAACAGCTTTACAAGTCTAAATCTGAAAACATTCACATCCATTGTTACTTCAAGATAAAAACCATTTTAAATGAAAAGATGAAACTGACAGAATAAAGTGAAAGTTTTGGTTGTTAGATAAACGTCCTATTTCAACTTTTGCGTTCCCTCGCAAAACCTTTTGCGTTCCCTCGCAAAAGGTTTTGCGTTACCTCGCAATACTGTACTGGTCAGTTATGCAGCATAATTGAATACTGCAAGCCTTTCCTACGGTGGGCGCCGTACTTTATGCTTTAATATAAGGTTATGTGAGGTATTTCCATGAATACTGGTATCTTTTTGTGAAATATCTGAAGTTTTATATCTTTCTTTAGGATAGAAAGGCACCACAAACCTACGATATAAACAGAAACCTTCCGTAAGTAGGAAAGAAATAAAAATACATTATAATTTGGACTATTTCTGAGTTATTATCGCGGTTAATAAATCATCTGACAGTTTTGATTGTGTCTCTGTTGTGTTTGTAGTCTGAATGGTTTAAAGAGCTGCTTTCAGTGCCGCTCCATCTTAGCCTTAACAGACATAAACATGCAGTAAAAAATAAATCGATGTTCAATCAGTGTTTTGCACCAAACAGTTTTTACTGTTAACAAGTTTTTATTATTAAAAACACGACAAACTAATGATGTTAAAGGGCCGCACTGGGTTAACTCAGGGAATCTCATCTGTCCGTTTATCAATCAACTCCAAACCTCTTCTTTGTTCTGTCACAATTATCGATTTATTCCATTTTGATGATCAGGTTCCAAACTTTGCAAGGACTGACCGCCCCGCTCACCGCTTCCTCATACACACAAAGCCAGTATCCTTCCCATTCATACCTGGTGACGTCACTCCCACGTCGACACACCTAAGTGTCAAAGCCGCTGCTCCTGTCATATCAATAATTACTTATTTCATTGATATGGCTCTTACAGAGCCTCAGTGAAAACTTGTTGGGGCCTGCCATGCAAAGCAATGGCAGGAACCTATTGCTATTCTCCCAAGAAAAGTTTCTTTATTATTGGGGCCTGCCATGCAAAGCAATGGCAGGAACCTATTACTCTACACCCAACAAAGTGTCTCTTTATTATAATTCTTTATTTTTCTTCCGTCACCGTTAATGCGGCTCATACCGCTGGGTGCACACCTACAAATGAGGTATCAAAACGTGCAGAAAATTCACGCCATTGGAGCTATTACTTGTGGTGGGATTTGGGCTTAACGTGGCGACATAATTCGCAAAAAACTACGAAAAAAACCCCATTATAAGTCAATGGGAATAATCCTAGAAATACCCTATTTTTGAGGATTTTCTGTGTCGTCACAAATTCACCTAGAAATGCCATTCAAATTTCATTTTGTAGATACGTCTGTGATCTCTTCGAAAGTGAAGACGGCTCGTCGATACCAGTTACGGTTTGTCCACAATTTGCCTCTAAGCGACCCAAACTTTCTCATTTTTGCTCAAATTACAGTGACAGCCGATCTCGGTTCAGATCTGGGCACAACATTTCTTTCTCTCATCGCTGTAAATGTTCTGAGTGAGGTACAGATATGAATCTCGGGACTATCGCAGAAGACACATTGAACTGTCATACGCTTAAAACGCTTTTCGAATATGTATTACGGTTCCCGAACAAGAAGGATTTGTTTCCAAAGCTTTTTGTCAGTAAAACGTGTTTGCTCAAACACACAATTGTGTGTTTGACAGCTCAGAGCTCAGAGCTCACACCTGCTGAGACCATTATTTGCCATAGCAACGGATCTCAAGAGGCTATTGGCTGCTGGTTTGGACTACAAATACGCATCATTGTAGTTCTATCTACAGTGGACCGCTCAGTTGAAACAGATCAGGACTGAACTGGGCTTTATAACTACTTGCTGCTATGGGCTGTATATAACTGATTTAACTCAGTAACTGTTACACATGGGATTAGTTTGGCCCTTTGAAATGAAGCTTAACAAAAATTTCAAAATAAAAGCCTTGAATATTTTTACATCATGTAATTGCTCTTTTTGGCTTTATTTGACTTTTTCATCCAAAGCACTGTTACACATGGGATTAGTTTGGCCCTTTGAAATGAAGCTTAACAAAAATTTCAAAATAAAAGCCTTGAATATTTTTACATGACGTAATTGCTCTTTTTGGCTTTATTTGACTTTTTCATCCAAAGCACTCTTACACGTGGTATTAGTTCAGAACTTTAAAATGAAGCATACTGAAAATTTCAAAATAAAAGCCTTGAATATTTTTACATGACGTAGTTGCTCTTTTTGGCTTTATATGACTTTTTCATCCAAAGCACTGTTACACATGGGATTACTTCGGAACTTTAAAATGGAGCATAATAATAATTTCAAAATAAAAGCCTTGAATATTTTTACATCAGGTAATTGCGCTTTTTGGCTTTATGTGAGTTTTTTATCCAAAGCACTGTTACACAATGGAATAGTTTGGCCCTCTGAAATGAATCATACAGAAAATTTCAAAATAAAAGCCTTGAATATTTTTACATCATGTAATTGCTCTTTTTGGCCGTATATGACTTTTTCATCCAAAGCACTGTTACACATGGGATTACTTCGGAACTTTAACATGGAGCATAATAATAATTTCAAAATAAAAGCCTTGAATATTTTTACATCAGGTAATTGCTCTTTTTGGCCGTATATGACTTTTTCATCCAAAGCACTGTTACACATGGGATTACTTCGGAACTTTAACATGGAGCATAATAATAATTTCAAAATAAAAGCCTTGAATATTTTTACATCAGGTAATTGCGCTTTTTGGCTTTATGTGACTTTTTTATCCAAAGCACTGTTACACAATGGAATAGTTTGGTCCTCTGAAATGAAGCATACTGAAAATTTCAAAATAAAAGCCTTGAATATTTTTACATCATGTAATTGCTCTTTTTGGCTTTGTATGACTTTTTCATCCAAAGCACTGTTACACATGGGATTCGTTCGTAACTTTAAAATGGAGCATAATAATAATTTCAAAATAAAAGCCTTGAATATTTTTACATCTTTTTGGCCGTATATGACTTTTTCATCCAAAGCACTGTTACACATGGGATTACTTCGGAACTTTAAAATGGAGCATAATAATAATTTCAAAATAAAAGCCTTGAATATTTTTACATCAGGTAATTGCGCTTTTTGGCTTTATGTGACTTTTTTATCCAAAGCACTGTTACACAATGGAATAGTTTGGCCCTCTGAAATGAAGCATACTGAAAATTTCAAAATAAAAGCCTTGAATATTTTTACATCATGTAATTGCTCTTTTTGGCTTTGTATGACTTTTTCATCCAAAGCACTGTTACACATGGGATTCGTTCGTAACTTTAAAATGGAGCATAATAATAATTTCAAAATAAAAGCCTTGAATATTTTTACATCTTTTTGGCCGTATATGACTTTTTCATCCAAAGCACTGTTACACATGGGATTACTTCGGAACTTTAAAATGGAGCATAATAATAATTTCAAAATAAAAGCCTTGAATATTTTTACATCATGTAATTGGTCTTTTTGGCCGTATATGACTTTTTCATCCAAAGCACTGTTACACATGGGATTAGTTCGGAACTTTAAAATGGAGCATAATAATAATTTCAAAATAAAAGCCTTGAATATTTTTACATCATGTAATTGGTCTTTTTGGCCGCATATGACTTTTTCATCCAAAGCACTGTTACGCATGGGATTAGTTCGGAACTTTAAAATGGAGCATAATAATAATTTCAAAATAAAAGCCTTGAATATTTTTACATCAGGTAATTGCGCTTTTTGGCTTTATGTGACTTTTTTATCCAAAGCACTGTTACACAATGGAATAGTTTGGTCCTCTGAAATGAAGCATACTGAAAATTTCAAAATAAAAGCCTTGAATATTTTTACATCATGTAATTGCTCTTTTTGGCTTTGTATGACTTTTTCATCCAAAGCACTGTTACACATGGGATTCGTTCGTAACTTTAAAATGGAGCATAATAATAATTTCAAAATAAAAGCCTTGAATATTTTTACATCTTTTTGGCCGTATATGACTTTTTCATCCAAAGCACTGTTACACATGGGATTACTTCGGAACTTTAAAATGGAGCATAATAATAATTTCAAAATAAAAGCCTTGAATATTTTTACATCAGGTAATTGCGCTTTTTGGCTTTATGTGACTTTTTTATCCAAAGCACTGTTACACAATGGAATAGTTTGGCCCTCTGAAATGAAGCATACTGAAAATTTCAAAATAAAAGCCTTGAATATTTTTACATCATGTAATTGCTCTTTTTGGCTTTGTATGACTTTTTCATCCAAAGCACTGTTACACATGGGATTCGTTCGTAACTTTAAAATGGAGCATAATAATAATTTCAAAATAAAAGCCTTGAATATTTTTACATCTTTTTGGCCGTATATGACTTTTTCATCCAAAGCACTGTTACACATGGGATTACTTCGGAACTTTAAAATGGAGCATAATAATAATTTCAAAATAAAAGCCTTGAATATTTTTACATCATGTAATTGGTCTTTTTGGCCGTATATGACTTTTTCATCCAAAGCACTGTTACACATGGGATTAGTTCGGAACTTTAAAATGGAGCATAATAATAATTTCAAAATAAAAGCCTTGAATATTTTTACATCATGTAATTGGTCTTTTTGGCCGCATATGACTTTTTCATCCAAAGCACTGTTACGCATGGGATTAGTTCGGAACTTTAAAATGGAGCATAATAATAATTTCAAAATAAAAGCCTTGAATATTTTTACATCATGTAATTGCTCTTTTTGGCCGCATATGACTTTTTCATCCAAAGCACTGTTACACATGGGATTAGTTCGGAACTTTAAAATGGAGCATAATAATAATTTCAAAATAAAAGCCTTGAATATTTTTACATCATGTAATTGCTGTTTTTGGCTTTCTATGACTTTTTCATCCAAAGCACTGTTACACATGGGATTCGTTCGGAACTTTAAAATGGAGCATAATAATAATTTCAAAATAAAAGCCTTGAATATTTTTACATCAGGTAATTGCGCTTTTTGGCTTTATGTGACTTTTTTATCCAAAGCACTGTTACACAATGGAATACTTTGGCCCTCTGAAATGAAGCATACTGCAAATTTCAAAATAAAACCATTGAATATTTTTTAATCAGATAATTGCTCTGTTGAGCATTATATAACTGATTTAACCCAATGACTATTACGCATGGGATTAGTTTGGCCCTTTGAAATGAAGTTTAACAAAACTTCCAAAATAAAAGCCTTGACAAAAATTTTAAATCATACTGAATGGTGCACGTCCGCCTTACTTAACGTTCTTGCGGTTCTCCGCGTGCCATTGATTACGTTGCGGCGTTCTTTTGCGTCGATGCCAATTTGTAGCGTGACGACGCCGGGCCCATATCCCACGGGCGCGCCTTGGCAGGCCCCGGCTAAATTTCTTCAGAAATTTTGTTTTTCTAGTTATTATTATAATTCTTTATTTTTCATCCGTAACCGTTAATGCGGCTCATACCGCTGCGTGCACACCTACAAAAGAGGTATCAAAACCTGCAGAAAATTCACGCCATTCCAGCTATTACTTTTGGTGGGATTCGGGATGAACATGGCGACATAATTCGCAAAAAACTACGAAAAAAACCCCATTATAAGTCAATGGGGAAAATCCATTGAAAACCCTAATACCCTACTGGCTAAAACAGAGAATTGTCTCCCCCAGCTGGCTCAAATGAAGTATTGTAAGTCTGAAAAGCGAAAAGAGCAAGTATGAAAAAAAAAAAGATTGTGCCTTGGATATACTGGATTAAACAAAACTTTAAATTTGATTGGTAAACATCCAACAGGTAGATGTGAGTGTGGTATGGATATGGAAACAGTAGAACATGTAATAATTAATTGTGGAAAATATAAAGCAAGTAGAGAGAAGCTAAAACAATAAATTAGGAAATATGATATACAGACATTTAAACTTAATAAGATATTAATTAAACACAAAATAAATAAAGCGGTTATTACATTTTTGAAGGTAACAGGATTATATGTAAGAATTTAGATTGGGGGAGATGCTGTCGTACACACTCCAGCACAGTAGATGGCGATAATACATATTAACGTTAGATGTCACCCGCCGCTAAAATCACAAAGAAGCAGAAGAAGCTTAACGGTAAGAAGTGTTTGTGTTCTGTCCATAAAATATACTATTTCATTTAATTAGTATATTATTAGAACTGCTTACAGTTGTTAAATGTAATGTGTTCTTTAAGAAATGTGATTGATTTTACAAGTTTGACTGCTGTGGGATATTTTGTTGTGGCTCTGATAGCGTAGCTGCTAGCTTGATGGAATATTTTTTCCACGACAAAAACCGGAATCACAATTTGTTCACATGTTAGCAATTTGCTAACTGGCTTTCGTGAAAGCCAGTTATTGATTACATTGAAGCGTTCTTTAGCATCGATGCTAATTTGTAGCGTGACAACGCCGGGCCGAACCGACGGGCAAGCTTTGGCAGGCCCCTGCTAAATTTCTTCAGAAATTTTCTAGTTGGGGCCTGCCATGCAAAGCAATGGCAGGAACCTATTGTTATTGTCGGAGAAAGTGTTTCTTTATTCTTCTTTATTTTTCTTCCGTAACCGTTAATGCGGCTCATACCGCTTGGTGCACACCTACAAATGAGGTATCAAAACCTGCAGAAAATTCACGCCATTCCAGCTATTACTTCTGGTGGGATTTGGGCTTAACGTGGCGACATAATTCGCAAAAAACTACGAAAAAAACCCCATTATAACTCAATGGGAAAAATCCTAGAAATACCCTATTTTTGAGGATTTGCTGTGTCGTCACAAATTCACCTAGAAATGCCATTCAAATTTCATTTTGTAGATACGTCTGTGATCTCTTCGAAAGTGAAGACGGCTCGTCGATACCAGTTACGGTTTGTCCACAATTTGCCTCTAAGCGACCCAAAGTTTCTCATTTTTCCTAAAGTTAGAGTGCTTCTCTGGCTGCTTAGAGTGAGAGATGAAGACAACTTTTTCAGCCCAAATCATTTTTGAAATCGCCATCACGGCCACAAATATCGCACGATTAGTATCAAAATCGGTCCTGACATTGATACGCCTGTCTGCTCCGGTAAAATGTTTTCGAAATTTATCTAGACCGTACGGTTTTCTGTCACGGTGCTTCAGAGCAAAGTCATGCGACAGGATTTTCTGAGGCTGTCTGAGGCTCTCTCCCATGTATTTGAATAGAATTTCAGATCTGGGCACAACATTTCTTTCTCTCATCACTGTAAATGCTCTGAGTGAGGTACAGATATGAATCTCGGGACTATCGCAGAAGACACATAGGCCTCTCATACGCTCGAAACGCTTTTTGAATATGTATTACGGTTCCCGAACAAGAAGGATTTGTTTCCAATGCTTTTTTTCAGTAAACCGTGTTGGCTCAAACACACAATTGTGTGTTTGAGCATGTATGACTCACAGCTCACACCTGCTGAGACCATTATTTGCCATAGCAACGGAACTCAAGAGGCTGTTGGCTGCTGATTTGGACTACAAATTCGCATCATTGTAGTTCTATCTATCCTCAGTTGAAACAGATCAGGACTGAGAACTGGCCTTTAGAACTACCCGCTGCTATGGGCTGTATATAACTGATTTAACTCAGTAACTGTTACACATGGGATTAGTTTTGAACTTTAAAATTAAGCATACTGAAAATTTCAAAATAAAAGCCTTGAATATTTTTACATCAGGTAATTGCTCTTTTTGGCTTTATTTGACTTTTTCATCCAAACCACTCTTACACGTGGTATTAGTTCAGAACTTTAAAATGAAGCATACTGAAAATTTCAAAATAAAAGCCTTGAATATTTTTACATGACGTAATTGCTCTTTTTGGCTTTATTTGACTTTTTCATCCAAAGCACTCTTACACGTGGTATTAGTTCAGAACTTTAAAATGAAGCATACTGAAAATTTCAAAATAAAAGCCTTGAATATTTTTACATCATGTAATTGCTCTTTTTGGCTTTATTTGACTTTTTCATCCAAAGCACTGTTACACATGGTATTAGTTTGGCCCTTTGAAATGAAGCGTACTGAAAATTTCAAAATAAAAGCCTTGAATATTTTTACATCATGTAATTGCT